>NW_028273628.1:323022-646045 GCF_024610735.1 Ursus americanus | reverse complement strand
GGAGTGGGGTGCCAGGACCCCGGGGAGGGGCCCCTCTGTGGCCAACCTTGGGTAAGGGTTAGTGTTCAGGAGCCCGGCAGGGACAATCTGCAGGCTGTGCGGCAAGCTCTGTGGAGGGCTGAGAGGAGGCCATTGGGGAGGGTGCACATGGGCCTCAGGGTTGGGGCACGGGGGGCTGCCAAAGGACGGGGATGGGCTCCGGGGGCCTCCCCAAGTTCTCGTGCCCTGTAGGCTCTGTAGAGCCCCAAGGGGCACGGTTTCCTGTCGGGTGGCAAGCTGAGTCCTGCGGTGGGGCACAGGTATCCCAATTACCCGGGTCTGTGGTGTAAGGCTCCTGGGGATGCCCCCAAACCCACGGCAGACCTAGGGCTAGGGATAGGCCCAGGAGCCCCGCAGGCCCGATCTGTTGGCTGTATGGCGAGCTACACGGGCTGAGGTGAGGATGTGGGGAGAGTGAGCATGGGCCTCAGGGTTGGGGTGCGGGAGGCCACCGAAGTTCGCTGGTGGCTCAGGAGGGCCCTCCTGGTTCTCCCGCCCTGAATGCTCTATGGCCTCCCAAGACACACGGTTTCCTGCAGGGTGGCAAACTGAGTCCTGCTGTGGGGCTCAGGTGTCCCGAATCCCCGCGGCTGCGGCTCCAGGCTCCTGGGGAGGGGCCCCTCCACAGATGAACTATGGTTAGGGTTGGGGCCCAGGAATCCCGCAGGCCAGATCTGCCCACTATGTGGCAAGCTCCGCCCTGGGCTGAGTTGAAGGTGCGGGGTGGGGTGAGCATGGGCTTCACGGTTGAGTTTAGGGATCGCCGAAGTTCGCCGGGGGCTCTGGGGGCCCTCCTGGTTCTTCCGCCCTGAATGCTCTACAGCCTCCCAAGGGGCACAGTTTCCAGTGGGCTGGCAGGCTTTATCCTTCAGTGGGGCTCAGGTGTCCCCAGTCCCTGGGGCTGCGGCACCGGGCCCCAGGGGAGGGGCCCTACCCAGCCGACCTAGGGTCAGGTGTAGGCCCCAGGAACCCGGCAGGCCTGATCTGCCGGCTCTGCGACGAGTTCGGTGGCAACCTGAAGGGAAGGCGTGGGGCGGGATGAGTGTGGGCCTCAGGGTTGGGGTGTAGGGGCCACCGAGGATCCCTGGGGGCTCAGGGGGGCCCTACCAGTTCTCTTGCATGGGATGTTCTGTGGCGCCCCAATGGGCATGGTTTCCTGAGGGGTGGCAGGATGAGTCCCGTGGTGGGGCTCAGGTGTACCCAATCCCTGGGGTTAGGGTACAGATTAGGGTATGGGTTGAGGTTAGGGTATGGGTTAAGGTTAGGGTATGGGTTACGGTTAGGGTATGGGTGAGGGTAGGGGTTAGGGTTAGGGTAAGGAGAGGGTACGGGTTAGGGTTGGGTTTTGGGGTTACAGGTTAGAGGTTATGGGTTAGGGTACAGATTAGGGTTTAGGGTACGGGTTAGGGTTTAGGGTTCGGGTTTAGGGTTAGGGTTAGGGTTGGAGTACGGGTTAGGTTTAGGGTATGGGTTAGGTTTAGGGTATGGGTTAGGGTACGCATTAGGGTATGGTTTAGGGTACAGGTTAGGGGACGGTTTAGAGTAAGTGTTGGCGTACGGATTTGGGTACGGCATAGGGTACGGATTAGGGTTAGGGTACGGGTTAGGAAACACGTTAGGGATTGGGATTGGGTACGGTTTAGGGTTAGGGTATGGGTTAGGGTACGGGTTAGGGTACAGATTAGGGTTAGGTATGGGTTAGGGTATGGGTTAGGGTCCAGGTTAGTGATAGGGTACGGGTTAGTTTATGGGTTAGGGTACGGGTTAGGGTATGGGTTAAAGTTAAGGTAAGGGTACTGGTTAGGGTTAGGGTAAGGGTTACAGTTTAGTGTTTAGGGTTACGGTTAGGGTATGGGTTAGGGTTAGGTTATGGGTAGGGTTAGGGTACGGGTTATGGTATGAGTTAGGACATGGGTTAGTGTCAGGTTTTAAGGTTTAGGTTAAAGTTAGGGTATGGGTTAGGGTACTTGTTAGGGTTACGGTTAGGTTTAGGGTACGGTTTAAGTTATGGGTTAGGGTACAGTTTAGGGTTAGGGTTAGGGTATGGGTTAGAGTACGTTTTAGGGTTACGGTTAGGGTTAGGGTACAGGTTAGGTTTAGGGTTAGGGTACAGGTAGGGTTAGGGTTAGGGTACGGGTTAGGGTTAGGTTTAGGGTTAGGTTACGGGTTATGGGTAGGGTTAGCTGAAGGGGTAGGGTTAGGGGTTAGGGTTAGGGGTTAAGTTTTAGGGTTTAAGGTTAGGTATTAGGGTTTAGGCTTAGGGTTAGACCCCAGTAGGCCAGCAGGACCGATGCACCTGCTGTGCGGGGAGCGGAGGAGTGGGACGAGGTGAGGGCGCTGGCGAGCAGGAGTATGGTATCCAGCGTTTTGGCGCAGGAGGCCTTTGAACATTGCTAGAGGCTCGGAGGGCCCTGCCCGTTCTCCCGCCCTAAATGACCAGTGACGCCCCAGTGGGCCGATGTCGACGGGGCGGCAGGGTGAGTCCGGCACTGCAGCTCGGGTGTCCCCAATCCCCGGCTTTGGTCACCAGTCCCTTTGTGAGCGCCCCCTCTGGGGCCAATCTAGTGTTAGGGTTAGCCCCCAGGAGACCAGCAGGCCCCATACGCCAGCTGTGCGGTGAGCGGAGGGGCGGGCCATGGTGAGGGACTGGCGAGCTGGAAGGTGGTACCCAAAATTTTGGCGCCGGGGGCCCTCGAATGTCGCTGGGGACTCAGAGGGCCCTGCCCATTCTCCTGCCCTGAATGAGTGGCGGCTCCACTAGCAGCCCGAGTGGTGGCGGGGCGGCAGGGTGGGTCTGGCGCTGAGGCTCGGGGGTCTCCAATGCCAGACGTTGCAGCACGAGGCCCCTTGGGAGAGGCCCCTTGGGGGCCGACCTAGGGTAAAGGTTAGCTCCTGGAGGCCGTAGGCACAATCCGCAGTCTGGGGCGAATGGAGACGCGGTCGAAGATCAGGGCGCTGGCGAGCAGGAGAGTGGGCCCCAGCCTTTTGGCGCTGGGGGCCTTCGAAGGTCACCGGGGCAGGGAGGGCCCTGCCCATTCTCCAGCCCTGAATGATCGGCGGTACCCTAGTGGCCCGGGTGTGGGTGGGGCGGAACGGTGAGTCCAGCGTTGTGACTCAGGGGTCCCCAATCCCTGGCGTTCGGCGGCAGTCCCTTTGGGAGGGGCCCCTTGGAGGCCGACCTAGGGTTAGGGTTAGCCCCCAGGAGGCTGGCAGGCTCGATCCACCGGCTCCGTGGCAAATGGAGGGGTGGGCCAAGGTGAGGTCGCTGGCGAGTGGAAGCGTGGGCCCCAACATTTTGGCTCGGTGGGCCTTCGAATGTCGCAGGGGGCTCGGAGGGCCCTGCTCGT
Source organism: Ursus americanus (assembly GCF_024610735.1). Classification (NCBI taxonomy): domain Eukaryota; kingdom Metazoa; phylum Chordata; class Mammalia; order Carnivora; family Ursidae; genus Ursus; species Ursus americanus. The sequence goes on along the minus strand of NW_028273628.1, from coordinate 642,659 downwards.
TCTCCCGCCATGAAGGACCGGCGACGCCCTTAGCTCCCTGGGTGGCAGCGGGGGTGGCAGGGTCAGTCCTGCACTGGTGCTTGGGTTTCCCCAATCCCCAGCGTTGCGGCGCCAGGCCCCTTGGGAGGGGCCCCTCGGGGACTGTCCTAGGGTTAGGTTAACCCCCAGGAGGCCGCAGTCCAGATCCGCCGGCTGTGCAGTGAGCGGAGGGATTGACCGTGGTAGGGCTCAGTCGAGCGGTAGCGTGGTACCCAGCGTTTTGGCGTGGGGGCCTTCTTATTTTACCAGAGGCTCGGAGGGCCCTGCCGGTTATCCCGCCCTGAATGCCCGGCGGCACCCCTAGCGGCCCACGTGGCGGCGGGGCGGCAGGGTGAGCCCGGCGCTGGGGCTTGCAGGTCCCCAATCCCTGCCGTTGCGGCACCAAGCCTCTTGGGAGGGGCCACTCTGGGGCCCACCTAGGGTTACGGTTAGCCCCGAGGAGCCCGGGAGGCAGGATCTGCCAGCTGTGTGGCTAGAGGGGGGGCAGGCCGAGGTGAGGGCGCTGTAGAGCGGGAGCATGGGCCTCAGCGTTTTGGCATGGGGGACGGAGGGCCGTGCCCGTTCCCCCACCCTGATTGGCCGGCGGCGCCCCAAGTGCCCCGGGTGGCGGCAGAGGGGCAGGTTGAGTACATCGCTGGGGCTTGTGGGTCCCCAATGTCTGGCGTCGCGGTGCCAGGCCCTTTGGGAGTGCCCTTCGGGGGCCGACCTAGGGTTAGGGTTAGCCCCCAGGAGGCCGGCAGTCCGGATATGATGGCTGTGGGGCGAGCGGAGGGGTGGGCCGAGGTGAGGGTGCTGGGGAGCGGGATTGTGGGCCCCTGCATTTTGGCGCTGGAGGCTTCAAATGACGCTTGTTTCTCCAGGGCCCTGTCCCTTCTACCGCCCTGAATGACCAGCGGCGCCCCTAGCGGCCCGTGTGGCAGTGTTGTGGGAGGGTGAGTCTGGCTCTGGGGCTTGGAGTCCCAGATCCCAGGCTTAGTGGCACCAGGACCCTTGGGAGGGGCCCTAGGGTTAGGGTTAGCCCCAAGGAGACCGTCAGGCCCAATCCGCACACTGTGCGGCGAGCGGAGGTGCGGGCCCAGGTGAGGGCGCTGGGGAGCAGGAGCGTGGGAACCAGCGTTTTGGCGTGGGGAGCCTTTGAAGGTCACCGGTGGCTCAGAAGGCCCTGCCCTTCTCTCGCTCTCTATGACCGGCTGCACCCCTAGCGGCCCGGGTGGGTACAGTGCGGCAGGGTGAGTCTGGCTCTGGGGCTCTGAGTCACCAATCCCCAGCATTGCAGAGCCAGGCATCTTGGGATGTCCCCACAGGGCCGACCTAGGTTTTGGTTAGCTGCCAGGAGCCCAGCAGGCCCTATCCACCAGCTCTGAAGCAAGCGGAGGGGCGGGCCGAGGTGAGGGCACTGGCGAGCAGGATCCTGGGAGCCAACGGTTTTGCACGGGGAGCCTTCAATGGTCAGCGTGGGCTTGGAGGGCCCTGCCCGATCTCCTGCCCTGATTGACCGGCGGGGCCTCTAGTGGCTCGGGTGGCTGAAGGGCAGCAGGGTGAGTCCGGCACATGGGCTCGGGGTCCCCATCCCCAGTGTTGCGACGCCAGGCCCCTTGGGAAGGGCCCCTCGGGGGCCGACCTATGGTTAGGGTTAGCCTCCAGGAGCGCCGCAGGCCCGATACACCACCTGTGCGTCGAGCGGAGAGTTGGGCCGAGGTGAGGGTCCTGGTGAACATGAGCCTGGGCCCAAGCGTTTTGGTTCGGTGTGCCTTCGAATGTCGGCAGGGGTTCGGAGGGCCCTCCAGTTCTCCCACCCTGAATGAATGGCGGCGCCCCTAGCGGCCCATGTGGGGTGGGGCGGCAGCGTGAATCCGGCGCTGGGGCTTGGGGGTCCCCAATCCCTGGTGTTGCGGCGTCAGGCCCCTTAGGAAGGGACCTTCAGGGGCTGTCCTAGGGTTAGTGTTAGTGCCCAGGAGGCCGGCAGGCCCAAGTCGCTGGCTCTGCGAAGAGTGGAGGTGTGGGCCGAGTTGAGGGTGATGCAGAGCGGGAGCGTGATCCCCAGCGTTTTGGCGCCCTGGGCCTTCGAATGTTGCCATGTCTCGAAGGGCCCTGCCTGTTCTCCTGCCCTGAATAACCAGCGGCGCGCTTTGTGGCTCCGTTGGCGGTGGGGTGGCAGGGTGATTCCCGTGCTGCAGCTCAGGTTTCCCCAATCCCCGGCATTGCAGCACCACGCCGCTTGGGAAGGGCCCCTCGGTGGTCGACCTAGGGTTAGAATTTGCCCCCAGGAGGCCGGCAGGCCTGATCCGCGGGCTCTACTACGAGCGGAGGTGCGGGCCGAGATGAGGATGCTGGCGAACAGGAGGGTGGGCCCAACCGTTTCGGCGCGGGGGGCCTTCGTAGGTCGCCGGGGGCTCGGAGGGCCCTACACGTTCTCCCGCCCTGAATGACCGGCGGCGCCCCTAGCGGCTCGGCTGCTGGCAGAGTGGTAAGGTTAGTCTGGTGCTGGGGTTCGGGGGTCCCCAATCCCCGCATTGCGGTGCCAGGCCCCTTGGGAAGGGCCCCTCGGTGGTCGACCTAGGGTTAGGGTTAACCCCCAGGGGGCCGGCAGTCCCGATCCACCCATTGGGTGGCGAGCGGAGGGGCGGGATGAAGTGAGGGTGCTGACGAGTGTGAGCCTGGACCCAAGCGTTTTGGTGCGGTGGGCCTTCGAAGGACAAGGGGGGCTCGGAGGCCCCTGCCCGTGCTCACGCCCTGAATGACCAGCGGCGCCTCTAGAGGCCCGGGTGTCAGCGGGGCAGCACGGTCAGTCCGGCGCTGGAGCTCATGGTTCAGCAGTCCCAGGCGTTGAGGCGCCAGGACCCATCGGACGGGTCCCTGGTGGGCCGACCTAGGGTTTGAGTTAGCCCCCAGGAGTCGGGCAGGCCTGATCCACCCTCTGTCGGGCGAGCGAAGGGGCAGGCCTAGGTGAGGGCGCTGGCGAGCGGGAGCATGGGCCCAAGCGTTTTGGCGCGGGGCGCCTTCAAATGTCACCATGGGCTAGGAGGGCCCTGCCCGTTCTCATACCCTGTATGACCGGCGGCGCCCCTAGAAGCCCAGATGGTGGCGGAGCGGCAGGTTGAGTCCGACGCTAGGGCTCTGGGGTCCCCAATTACCAGCGTTGTGGCCCCAGACCCCTTGAGAGGGCCCCCTTGGGTGCCGACCTAGGGTTAGGGTTACCCCAGGAGGCCAGTAGGCCCGATCTGCCAGCTGTGCAGTGAGCAGAGGGGCGGGTTGAGATGACGGCGTTGGTGAGCGGGAACATGGGCCCAAAGTTTTGGAGCGAGGGGCCTTCGAAGGTCACCAGGGGCTCAGAGGGTCCTGCCCGTTCTCCTGCCCTGAATGACCGGGGGTGCCCCTTGTGGCCCGGGTGGTGGTGGGGGGCATGGTGAGTCCGGCGCTGGGGCTCAGCGGTCCCCAATCCCCCTCGTTGCAGCGCCAGGCCCCTTGGGAGGGGCCACTAGGGGGCCGACCTCGGGTTAGGGTTCTTCCACAGGAGGCCGGCAAGCCCAGCGCTAAGTGGCTCTGGCAATGTAACAAAAATGCCATACACTTATCTGTAAGAAATAACAGTGTACAGGAACCCTCTTAGCCCTAACATCATCCTTTGTGAATATGGAAGCCAGCCCCAAAGTGGTCGTGGAAGTCTGACGAAAAGGCTAAGCACTTTTCTCTGAGTCACCACACTATACAGGGAAAGACCAATGTACATCATCTTTCACGAGTAGGAAGCATTAATGAAAAGGTTCTGGAATTTCGAGGACTCTGACCCATCCTTATTGGTAATAAACCACCGTGTACAGGAAAACACCTTCAACTCTCATCAGCCTCCTCAATCGTGATTCCGATTCAACTTTGGGTGTGTAGGACTAGGGAAATGTCCACATCTTATTGCTAAGAAAGAACGATGTCAGGGTAATGCCCTTCAAGTCACCTCAGCCTTCCTGAAGACGGAAGCAGGAATCAAGGTGGTTATGTTACCATGAGGTAAGGAAGATGAGCATATAAGTGAGAAACAACAGTGGGCAGGACCTCTCTTCCAAGGAACAGTATCTTTGCTTAATGTTCAATCCCTATGGTAAGTGGTTGTGGGCATTTGTGAGGTCAAAATCTTGAGTGTTTTGTAAAACCTCTTGGCCATTCACAGATGAGACTAAGGTAGTTGGGGACTCCTAGGCAGTGATTTGTCCACTGTCAAAAATATGAAAAGATAAAAGAGACAGATGAGGTCTCCTCAGGCATTGTCCTTTATCCTCATCCTCCGTGAGGATGGCCATCTCCGGACAGCTCAGTGGCAGGGTCTCATTCACAATGGGGGCATCTGTTCCTCACAGACATCAGGCAGGGAAATGGATTTGGTTCTCTGTGCCAGCCCAGCCACAGCTGAGTGTCACAGCACCCTCTCGTGGGCTCATAAGAGTTTCACTGTCACCAGGCAGGTCATTGTATTTGATAAACCACTGTAAGAGTTTGCAATTGCCTTCATCTACAACCTCCTAGAGGCAAATGCAGGTGTCTGGTACCATGTGAAGTCATGTGAAGGCATTGTGAGAAAGTGTCCTTTTGCTTAAGAAAAACATGGCTGGGGCTCCTGGCTGGCTCAGCCAGTTAAGCATGTGCCTTTGGTTCAGGTTATGATCCCAGGGTTCTGGGATCGAGCCCGGGCTCCCTGCTCAGCTGGAAAGGAGGTAGGTAAATAGCTTAGAACCCACATAGAATGTGAATAAAGGGGAGTGAAATGGAACTTGGTCCGTGTTTTGCTTTAGGGATTGGAAGTTAGTTTTTTCTCAATTGTGATTATTCTTGAAACAGAAAAGCTGTATTGTTTTTTTTTTTACCTTTTTTTCTAATAACAATTTTTTATTATGATATGTTAGTCACTATACAGTATTTCCTTAGTTTTTGATGTAGTGTTCCGTGATTCATTATTTGCATATAACACCCAGTGCTCCATGCAATATGTACCTTCCTTAATACCCATCACTGGCCCATCCCAATCCCCCACCCCTCTCCCCTCTGAAGTCCTCAGTTTGTTTCCCAGAGTCCATAGTCTCTCGTGGTTCATTCCCCCTTCTGTTTAGGGTCCATTGTCTAAAGGGACAGACAGTGGAAGTTCACCGAATATAAGATCGAAATTTCATTGTTCATTATAGATGCTGCCAAGTAGTTCCCAGACATTTCATTCTACTGTAGTAATTCATTATACCTGTGCAGGTGCATGTGGAAGATAACTGATGCATGTTTAGTGGTAATAAAACACGCCCCTCAGTAGTAAAATAGTAGAGGATGCACGTGTGTAAAATTATTCGACTACAGCTTCCATGCTTTGCCTTTGGTTCCTTATTATCTATGAAACTGGACAATTTTTGTTCTCTAGGCTTAAAACTCATTGTCAGTATTTAGAGTTTTTCAATGCTGATCTTCTCCTGTATAAGTTACCAAAAACCTAAAATATGTATGAACTTTAAAAAACGCTATATTGAAAATGACAGCAGGGAAGTTCCATTTTGTGAATATTGTGTCAATAGATCTCTATTTTGACATCAGTGTTCATTAGAAATGATGACATTTCATGTGAGTATAAATATCAATGTGAAAAAGAAAAGGTAGGAAGAACCTTGAATGTTTAAGTAATTGGCGAAATGACAGGTGTGTGTGTGTGTGTGTGTGTGTGTGTGTGTGTGTGTGTGTGTAATTGATTATCAGTGAATGGTTCACCTTCTTGTAGGGCCTCCGAGAGAGCCCAGGTGAACCTTTCAATGAGTTGGTATCTGTTTTCAGAACATGGGAATCTCTTAGTCCAATAGTCAATCAGGCAAGCTTTGAGGTCCTGAAGAGTTTCAGTCCTCAGAGATGGTGTTGCAGACCCTTGTGAGCAAACCCTAGGTATGCTCAGAGCCCTCATTAGCTGGTACCAACGTGTGACGATTTCAGACAACATTTCCCAAAGAAGTACCTCTTGAGTCTCTGTCCTTGTCAGTTCCCTACACTTCCTTACACTAGTTATGTGTTCAGTGTGTTTCAGGATAATCCCCACATGTGATTTTTGCTATTTCCTACTAGTCCTATCTGTTTCTCATGTTCTTCTTTTATGGTAGGGGTTGGGAAGCAACCTGTGTGGTGTAGGAAGGGGTGTGGTAGTTGTCTGCCTTCAGAGGACCGAATGCTGCCTAGAAATTGTACTGTAGTTTGAGGTCAATTGTCCATCCTCTGAGTGTCAGGAATTCCATCACTTTACTTTGATGCTAGTCTGTTCTTCAAGCTTTCCTCAGAAATAAGGACGTCATCCATCTAGGGAATACTGGTTTGTGTGTATGTTTTCATTTTAGGAAAGGCCTTGCTGCTCCTGAAAATAATACTGTAGAGCACCCTTTCCTGTTCTTATTGGCCATCAGTCAATCTTTTGTGAAGTATTTGTTTATAAATAGACTTTTTATGGTTGATGAGCAGGAATTCTTTATTGACAAGTCTTTGTCAGTGTGTGTATTGCAAATCTTTACTTCCCAGCCTGCGGTTCACTTTTTCATTTTCATATGGTCATAAGATAAGGAGAAATGTCACATTTTTATGAAGTCCCACTGAATTCTTTTAAATGGTTAGTGCACCCTATGTCCTACCCCAAGATTGACAGGTTCTATGGTTTCTTTCAGAAACTGTCCAATGGGAAGCTACAATCCATCTCAAATTTATAAATTGCATTTTTAATTCTAAGGGTATTTATAGACTGTTTTGGATTTTCTATGTACACAATCGTATTATCTGTGAATAGTCACAATTATCCCCTCAATTCTTATACTTTTTGTTTCTCTTGCCTTCTAACACTGGTAGACTCTCCGATGCCACGTTGAATAGAGCAGCATTGTTGAAGATTTTAATATACCTTTCTCAATATCTGACAGAAAAAGCAGACAAAACATTGGTAACAAATGTGACCTAATTGACATATAGGGAACATTCCATAATAAGTGCAGAATACATTATTTTCAAGTGGTCATAGACTCTTTACCCAAATAGATGATAGGTGGGGCCACGAATGAAGTCTACAAATGTTAAACCCTGAAATTAACTAGATTCTATTCTTAGACCACAGGCGAATTGAGCCACAGTCATAGCGAAAAGAAAACCAGGAAGTCCTTCAATGTTTAAAAATTAAATGGAACTTTGCTACGTATCCTAAAGGTGAGAGAGGGAATCTCAATGGAAATTCTGAACCTTTTCTACGTGAGGGCTCACACACAATGGCACTTTCTTTGTGAAGAGCATAATAATAACCTAGGCAGGAGTTGAGCCTTAAGTCAGAGTTCTGCCTGCCCCAGCCACACCTGGCAGCCTTGGCCTGTGGTCCGCCTCAGCTGTGCTTTCTGGTGGCCCTGAGCTGAGGGGGTCAACATGGCCATATGGAAATGGGAAGCTCCCCACTCATAGTGATGGCGGTTCCCCCTCCCCAGCTAACCTTTCTGGTGGCTCTGAGCTAAGGGGGTCAACATGGCCGTATGGAAATTAGAAGCTCCCCACTCTTATTGATGACGTTGCTATCATATCGCCCTCACCAGTCCAACAACATGATTTCTGAGTGAACTATGACACAAGCGTGACTTCTTGGCCTTCCTTCAGGTTTGAAAATCATCTGGTGAGTCATCTATTAGAAATATGGATTCAACATGTGTTCTTTCTTCTGGAAAAGAAATAGACCCAATAGCAATTATGGCTTCCTGAGCACCTGTACTTGAGAGACATCATACTGGCTCTTTGTAGCATTCTGCCTCTTAAACTTCTCAACTAGGGTGTAGATATTTTTAGGCACATTTTCAGGTGGTTAGACAGGGACTCGGATGATATGAGTCACAGAGGATTTTAGTGTCAGAAACCTAAGTGGGATCCCCAAATTGACTCCAAATCCCTTGTTGTTCCATACAGGGTACTATTTCCCTCTTATCTCTGGTCTTCTCGATCTGGAAACCTATCAAGTATCAGGATTTTCTTGTCATGTGGACAACTGGAACGAATTCAGCGGGCCTTTCACCTCTGCCCATGGTGATTATTAAGATCATTATCTCAGTGGAGGACCTCTGGGTAAGATACTCAAAGATCCTTAGGAACAGAGACAGTATAATATTTTTCTGGTATTAAAGTTACTGAAACCAACTATCTTTCTTAGTCCATTCAGGCTCTGGTATGTTCAGAGGGTGCTGTAAAACAGGTCTGAAATAGTATTTAAAAACACTCAGCTCAGCCTCTTCTACAAAGTGAGCCAATGCTTATAAACATGGCTAAAATATTCCCTTACCTACGATGACTTCCCAGCCATCGTAGTGTTTATATGGTATGACTGTGACTTACATTAGTCAACATTTGCAGAGAAAGAACTTACTGCATCCAGGGAGCACTTCATGTTGAAATTAGTTTGTGACAACGAGCTACTGTGTTTTATTCTGCAGTACAAATGAATAGTGCCAGACATCTCTAAGGTGTCTAGCAGTTCTACAATTCTGATTTTAAGTGGTCTGTGTGCTTCAGAGATTTGGGCAGGAGAAGGGCAGGAGCCCAGAGACTGTGAACACTTCTGTTACCTGTGCTGACCATGGAGCAGGTAGCCTTCTGTGGGCATCATTTTGATTTCTTGGTACTCTTGTGAAAGGTGCTTTTGTCTCAAATTCCTCCATTTTAGAAGTAATTATAATGATGAAAGTAATTTTTATCTTATATCATCTGTGGGCGCTGATCCTGGGCTCCCAGGGAAGTTATCCCTTTACATTTTACCCGGCTCAAAATGACTAGGCAAAACCTCAAAGCATGGGCCTTGTTTCTGCCCCAAGCATGTTGTACATCTGCTTTGAGAAGAAAACAATAACCAAAAATGCCAACATAAAGATAAGAAAAAATAAAGAACCTCTTTGGCTCCCATAAGATTAAAGTCATACTGACATGTACATACTGAAAACATAAGAAAGAGTCTGTCACTTTCTGGAATCTAAGAAGATCCTCATTGTGGTGTGTAACATTGTATGTAAAACAAAACAGAAAAAAATACATAAGCGTGCCCCAAAAGTTCCTTCCCCGGAGCACTCCCTTCTTGGTGAAGATTGTGTCTCCCAGGCAGCTGTCCTGACTTGGGTTTGAATAAAGGTTTCTTCCTTTCTCTCTAAAATGTTTTTAAAAGTTCATTCATGCAATGTCGACAATAACAGTGTTTTCTATTTAAGTGAGAAATAAATGTTCCACTCTATTTGCATTGGGAATAGACGAATTGAGGGTTTCTTTAGAAGAGTAAGTCTGCTTTCCAGAAAAGGCAAGGACATTGGTCTATTGAGAATGAAGATAATTACTGCTAAACAACAAGTATGTGTTGCCCCTTCGCCCAGAAACCGAAGCAGATGTGCAGGCTTTAGGTTAGAGGTGCCTTCTTCTCCCCAGTTGACAGCACTTCTCTGCTCTGGCTCCAAGAAACCCGAGGTTTTGAACGTCACCATCTGAGTCAGCGAGGAAGCTTGTCACAGGACGCCAGTGTTCAGAGAAAGCACAGGTATGTTTGGCAAAATGTCCTATCTATGTCAGGGCTGGAGGTAAAACCTCTCATTATCCCAAAACCTCCTGGGCTTTTGTCTTTTCTCTAGTTGAGCCACAAAGTAAAATTGAAGTAGCTGTCAGCATTCTGGGTTTGGTGCAAGAATTACTTAGTTTCCCTGCAGGTAGAACTTTGCAGGGGATCACAATTTGTCTGTCCATTTATTGCTTACAAATGTATTTTGACCATCTGTTTCCTAGGAACCCTCTTTTATTAGAAAGGGAAGGTGAGATTCACTCTGTGCCTGTTTGTAACATCTAATTTGTTCCTTCATCTAACAGTGTTTATTCAATTGGGCCTAAGATATGGTTGAGTGGCCAGCATCTAGAGTTAGGTGGCTTTATTCATCTGATATAGACTTGGGTGATGTCATTTGACAAAGGTGATGTTTCATCATTGATTAGTTTATTCATCAGAAGAGTTAAAATTAGGGTGGAGGGAAAATTCAAAATTATCCAAAGCGGCCTGTTCCTGTTTAAAAGTTGAGCTTGACTTTCTAGTTTTACTAAATGTATTATCTCGATATTTTGAGGTGCCATATTCTCTCTGTAGTTTCTTTGGTGGTGGAGTCAGAAGGAGAGTCTGGGAATTCTTTTGGATAGTGGCATGTGGTGGCTTCAAGGGGCTTGGCGTCAGGAGCCTTGGGTTGAAGTCTGCAACTGCTTGCCTGACCCTGGGTGCATCTCCTAGAGGTTTTGTTTCCTCTTATGAAATTGCCCGCAGATAATGTTCTGCTTGAAGGGGAACTCTCCCATCCTGTTGGTGGGAATGCAAAGTGGTGCAACCAGTCTGGGAACCAGTGTGGGGGTTCCTCAAAAAGTTAAACATTGAACAACCACATGATCCAGCAATTGCTCTCCTAGGTATTTACCCAAAGGATACAAAAATGCGGATTCGAAGGGGGAACATGCACCATGATGTTTATAGCAGCATTGTCCACAGTAGACAAACTATGGAGAGAATCCCAAAGTCCATGCACTGATGAATGGATAAAGCAGATGTGGGATACATATATATAACGGAATATGACCCAGCTTCAAAAAGAATGAAATCTTACCATTTGCAAGGATGTGGATGGACCTAGAGTGTATTAAGCTAAGCAAAATCAGTGAGGAAAGACAAATATCCTATGCTCTCATGCTTGTGGAATTTCAGAAAGAAAACAGAGGAACAGAGTTGAGGGGTGGTGAGAGTGGCAAACAAGGAAATAGACTCAACCTTGGAGAACAAACTGAGTGTTGCTGCAGGACAGGGGCGTGGGGGGAAGAGTTAAATCGGTGAGGGGTATTAAGGAGGGCACTTGTGATGAGCACCGGGTACTCCTTGCAGGTGAGGAATCACTAAATCCTACCCCTGAAGCGAATATTCCATCGCATGTGAACTAACTGGAATTTAATAAAAGAAGAAAGGAAAAAGTGTTCTGCTTCATGAAGAGTGAGGTAAAATTGTAGTGATTTGAGCTGTAGTCTTCTATAGATGATATTTGTAAAACACCCTGTTGTAGGATACACTAGTTGCTTATCACATAAGGAGTCCTCAGAAAGCTGCAATGAAAGATTCAGGTCTCAGAGCATGTTCATGTTCCACTGATATGTTACAGTTTGCACAGGTAGGAAAGAAGGTGGAGAGAAAGGCAACAGAAGGGGAAAGTAGGTGTGAACCTTTCATTAGTTATCGTTATAGCTTTCTCATGAAAGCCTTGCGCCAGTGTGATTTTGGAAGCAGAGAGGTAATCCGGGAGCTTTGCAGGAGATGGGGGAGTTGCAGGTCTGGGTAAAGCTGACAAGGGTCCCAGAGGAGAGCTGAATGCATTCTGCAGCAGGGTGTGTTCAGGGTGGGCTCCAGGGGTGGCTGTGGGTCTCCTGGGTGAGACTTGTGACAGGTGAGGGCTGTGTGCAAGTTCCTGGCTGAGGACAAGGGAGGCACAGGCGGAGAGCTGGCAGAGAACCTTTTTCTGGGCCACCAGCCTCACCCAACACACACAGCCTCATCTTCTGTCCCTGTCACTCCAATTCAGACTTCTCCGAAGGTGAGTGAGAACACATCAAGAGCATTCTGAACAAAAGGGAAAGCATGTGCAATGGCTCTGGGGCAGGAGAATTCCAGGTATGTCCAGGAGCAGCAAGAAGGCCCTGTGGCCACAGGAGACAGCTTAGGACATGAGCTCAGAGAGGTGACAGAGGGTGACAGAAAGCCATTCCAGGGCTATAACCCCATGAGACCCTGTTTCACTGGGCCATCCTGGCTACAGTGTTGAGAACAGATGACAGAGGGTTGAAGATGGCAAGGCAGGTCAATGACGAAGGTTTTCCAGTTACTCAGCCACTGTGGACCAGACAAGTGGCCTTGGATGGAGTGGTTAGACCTATTCTGGGTCTATTTTGAAGATGGAGCTCACAGGATTTGCTGATGGGTTAGCTATTAGAAGCAGGAGAATGGAGGAATTGGGGTAACTCCCAGCTGTTGTGGGTTGTCCTGATTGAGGGGAAGGAGAGGGTTTCTGGGGGTAGGAGGTAGTCCGTCTTCTGCATGCTGAGGAAGGTGCCTTTCCCAGTGGATCTGCTGAGGTTTGTGTCTGGAAGAACCTTTAACATCTCCACCCTCAGCATTGCTTAAGTACAATTATCCCCCACTTTTTGAACGTTCACAGTAAGACACTGGGCATTCTTGAAAGAACTACGTTTATTACCCAGCTTCAGTAAGAGGAAGATACCTGAAGAGGATTTTCCTCTTATGAAAAAAGGTGAACAGTGAGAATCGCGTTCAGCATCTGTTTTGGGGAAAAGCACAACAGAGGTGGCATGCACCCTAACCAGCTCCTTCTGCTGGGAACCGCTCTCCGCATCCAGCCACCAGCACTTTGAATTGTGTCTGTGAGCCTCTGCTGTGCTTTATCTTCATTTATGCTGGGCCTCCGTTAGAAACTTGTGTCCTGAGGCCTAAGAAAAATAAAAGAGAAGGAATTTTGGAGTCTGAGCACACTAAATGTTCCGTGTAAATTAATGGCCATTCCTTCTTGACACCATTTCTGCTGTGCAAGGTTTGTCAGAAGTCCTGTACTTTTGAAGAGCAGGGAAATCTATACCCCATGCTGTGGATTTAGTTTTAGTCTCCATGCTGGACAGAACATTTCATGACTGTCAGATTTTCTCACTCAAACATTGAGACTTGGACCACCTTCACCCGTTTCTACCACCCCATCCCCGAATCTGGCACCTACCAATCTGCTCTCAGTATCTATGCGTTCAGTATTTGTTTATTCCACGTGGAATGTACATGAGAGCATCTGGTATTGGTCTTCCTGTGTCTGAGTTACTTGGCATAAGGCCCCCAAGGTCTGTGTTTCCATGTCTGGTTCTTGTGAATAATGCTGCAGTGAATGTGGGAGTGCATCTGTCTTTTTGAGGCAGTATTTTTGTGTTCTATGGATCAATACTCATTAGAGCCATTACTGGGTCATGGGGTAGTTGTATTTATTTTTTCAGGAACCTCCATACCGTTTGTCACAGTGGCTGCACCAATTTCCATTCCCACCAACAGTGCACAGTGTCTCCTCGTCTGCACACCCATGACCCCACTTTTTGTCTGTCTCTGGGACAATTGCTGTTCCAACAGTTGTGAGGGGATAGCCGATTGTGGGTTTGACTGATGTTTCCCTGACGATGATTAGTGATGTCGAACAACTTTTTCTGTCTGTTGGCACCTGTGTGCCATCTTTGGAAAGTATGTATTCACATATACCCCCCATTTTTATACCTTTTTTTGTTTGTTTGTTTTGATTTGTATGAGTGTTGTGTGTATTTTGGATATTAGCCTCTTCTCACACATATGATTCACAGATATTTTTTTCATATTGGGTCAGTGGCCTTTTAAGTTTTTGCTGGTTTCTTTTGCCGTGTGGAAGATTTCAGTTTGATGTTGTTCCACTGGTTTATTTTTGCTTTTGTTGTCTTTGCATTTGGTGTCTGATCTGAAGACTCTTTGCCAAAACCAATGTCGAGAGACTTAGTACCTGTGTCTTCTTGGAGGTTTATGGATTCAGATCTTATGTTCAAATCATTCATCCATTAAAAATTTTGTGTGTGGTGTAAGAAAGTGACCCAGCTATATTCTTCTGCATTTAGTGTCCAGTTTGCCTGTTACCGCTCACTGAAGAAACAGTCCTTCCCTCATGGCATATCTTCTGCTGCTGTGTCATAAGTTAGGATCATCTACGTGTGGGTAAGTTTCTGAGCTTTCTGTTCTGTTCCACTGACCTGGTGTCTGTGTTTCTGCCGGTACCATCCTGTTTTGATGACAACAGCTTTGTAATCTACCTTGAAATCCAGGAGTGTGTTGACTGCACCTTTCTTTCTCCAGGTTCCTTTGGGTATTTGGGGTCTTTAGTGACTCCATCCAAGTTTGAGGACTGTTTTCTATTTCCTCGAATAATGCCACTGGAATTCAGATAGGGATTTCATCACATCTGTCGATTGCTTTGGGTACGATGGACATGTTCACATAATTAACTCTTCCAGTTAAGGAGCATGGCGTATGCTTCCATTTGTTTGTGTTGCCTTCCAAATCTTTGACCCATACATTCCGCCCCCCTCGACAGATATGTTTTTCATTTCTTTTCTGCCATGTGTTGAGTGTACTATGTCTTTCTCATTTTTGGTTACTTTTATTCCTAGATTTTTTTGATGCAATTGTAAATGGCATTGCTTTTTTAATTTCTCTTTACGATATGTGTCATCAATATACAGAAATGCAAGAAGTTGGGTCATCTGGGTGGCCCCATAGGTGAAGCATCTGCCTTCAGCTCAGGTCATGATCCCAGAGTTCTGGCATTGAGCCCCGTGCTGGGCCCCCGCTTAGCAAGGGTCTGCTTCTCCCTCTTTCTGACACTCCCCCTGCTCGTGGTTTTTCTCTTCCTGTCAAATAAATAAATAAAATCTGAAAAAAAATAAAGACAACAGGTCTCTGTATATTGACATTATATCCTGCAGCTTTCTTGAATTTTTTTATTCTAACAGTTTTTTTTTTTTTGTGGAATCTTTCGGGTTTTCATGTCATTTGCAAATAGTGACAGTTTTCCTCTATGGATTTCATATCTTTCTCTTTCTTTAAAATGATGTTAGTCACCCTACAGTACTTCATTTGTTTTTGATGTAGTGTTCCATGATTCATTGTTTGCATATAACACCTAGTGCTCATTATGACACGTGCCCTCCTTAATACCCATCACCAGGATAACCCATTCCCCTACCCCTCCCTTTCTGCAACCTTCAGTTTGTTTCCCAGTATCAATAGTCTCTCATGGTTCATCTCCCCCTCTCATTCCCCCTCTTCACTTTTCCCTTCCTTCTCCTAATGTCCTCCATGCTATTCCTTCCATTCCACATAGGAGTGAAACCATATGATAATTGTCTTTCTCTGCTTGACTTAATTTCACTTAGCATAATCCCCTCCTGGTCCATCCATGTTGGTGCAAATGGTGGGTATTCATCCTTTCTGATGACTTAGTAATATTCCATTGTACAGATGACCACATCATCTTTGTCCATTCATCTGCTGAAGGACATCATGGCTCCTTCCACAGTTTGGCTGTTATGGACATTGCTGCTATGAACATTGGGATACTGGTGCCCCTTCTTTTCATTACTCTGTGTCTATGGGGTAAATACCCAGTAGTACAATTGGTGGGTCGTAGGATAAATCTGTGTTTAACGTCTTGAGGAGCCTCCATATTGTTTTCAAAAGTGGCTGTACCAGCTTGAATTCTCACGAGTAGTGTAAGAGGGTTCCCCTTTCTCCACATCCTCTCTGACTTTTTTTTATTTCCTGTCTTGTTAATTTTTTTCAAGATTTTATTTATTTATTCCACAGAGATAGAGACAGCCAGCGAGAGAGGGAACACAAGCAGGGGGAGTGGGAGAGGAAGAAGCAGGCTCATAACGGAGGAGCCTGATGTGGGGCTCGATCCCATAATGCCAGGATCACGCCCCTAGCCGAAGGCAGACACTTAACTGCTGTGCCACCCAGATGCCCCCTGCCTTGTTAATTTTAACCATTCTATCTGGTGTAAGGTGGTATCTCATTGTTTTGATTTGTATTTGCCTGATGGCAAGTGATGTGGAGCATTTTTTCATGTGTCTGTTGGCCATTTGTGTTTCCCCTCTGGAGAAGTATCTCTTTGTGTCTTCTGCCCATTTTTTGGGTGTCGAGTTAGAGGAGTTCTTTATAGATCTTGAATACCAGCCCTTTATCTGTAATATCATTTGCAGATATCTTCTTCGATTCCATAGATTGCCTTTTTGTTTTGTTGATCGTTTGCTTTGCCGAGCAGAAGCTTTTTATCCTGATGAAGTGCCAATAGTTCATTTTTGCTTTTATTTCCTTTGCCTTTAGAGACGTGGCTTGCAAGAAGTTGTTGTGTCCAAGGTTGAAGAATTCTTTTGATTTTGATATGAGACAGGAATCCATTATCTTCCTTTCCTGATTGTATTGGAGTCCTCTTTCTTGGTGAGTCTAGCTAAGTTTGTCAGTTTTGTTTATCTTTCCAAAAAAGGCAGCTCTCATTTTCATTGTTTTTTTTTTTTTTTGTCTTTTTAGTCTCCTTTGGATTTATTTATGCATTCCTTTTTGTTATTTCCTTATTTCTACTAATTTGGGGCTTTGTTTGTTGTTTTTTTTTCTACTTCTTTACCACATAAATCAGGTTGTTTATTGGAGAGCATTCTCATGGATTGATGAAGACTTGAATTTCTACGAATGTCCCCCATAAAGCTACTTTTGCTGCATCCCATAAGTTTTTGTAGGTTGTCTTTTGCATCAGTGTCAAGGTACTTCTAAAAATTTTTTGTTTTCTTCTTTGACTGTTGGTTGTTCAGTAGCATGTTGTTAAGTCTCCACATATTTTTTTAAGATTATTTGAGTATCTGACAGAGAGTGAGACTGCGAGAGAGGGAACGCAAGCAGGGGGGTGGGAGAGGGAGAAGCGGGCTTCCCACTGAGCAAGGAGCCTGATTCGGGGCTAGATCCCAGGATCCTGGGATCACGACCTGAGCTGAAAGCAGATCCTTAACGACTGAGCCACCCAGGCCCCCCAATCTCCACCTATTTTTGACTGTCCCATTTTTTTCTTGAGACTGATTTCTAGTTTCATATCATTGTGGTTGGACAAGATTTGAAGCAGAAGGTGAAGAGAGCATTCAGATGAAAGGTTTGTTTCCTGGAGGGTTTTTTGAGGCATACCATGAGTTCAGTGGGGATGGAGGAAGGTTTTGTGAGACGGGGGTTGGGGTTAACCCTTGTTAGAATTACTGACTACTACCATGCAGGCTGTGTGCTACTGTTCACACCATAGTCCTGATGGACTTGTACTTCATTAGAAATATTTTCTAGGAGGTGTAGGCATAGCCTTCTCTAAAAGAAAGGTGCCATGTGGGTTTATGGAATGACCCCAGGTCAGCAACCAGGATGTATGGTATTGTGGGGGATCAGAACCAGGCTTTCTGTGGGAAGTGACAGAAATGGGGTATGGTGAGCTCCATGACCATAGGTGAGGTCCCAAGTGACCCACTGGGTGTTGGGTTCTGTGGATCTGTCTCATCAGGTGCTGTGGAATTCAGGGACACCCTCCTGTCTGTGGATTTGTGTGGAAACAGGTAGACATCAGTGTCTGGCCTGGCATGAGGGTCGCACTGGACCGCCACCAGAGGTGCAGCGTGCGGGGGAGCCACTGCTTGGTTTCCATGAAAGCTGACCAGGGTCTGTGACCGTGATTCCTAGCAGCTGCAAGGGGAGAGGAGGCCGGGGTGGTGCACACTTCCTAGACTTGTGGTCAGGACTAGTCTGGAGCCCACTGAAGTCAGCCACACCTGACACAGAAGGCACCCAGTTAGTGTAGCTGTGGGCACTGCTCCCATGTTACTTTCAGGCTGGCTCCGTGCTGCCACCTCCTGCTTTTCATCATCATCTTCAAGGTCATGTGCCTCTGTTCTTGCCCCATGGCCTCTGGAGTATTGTCCGTCCTCCATCTGGCCCTCGTCCCTGGTGCCCTGTGCAGTCCGATGACAGGGTACCCTTCTCGAGACAAACATCTGGCCCTGATGGAACACTTCCATGGATCTCGTGTGATGCGAGGTTGATACCCTGCCCTGGAAGGGGGCTGCAGGTCCCCAATCAGGAGAGCCATGTCTCCCTTTTCAGCATGGCCTCCCCTCCCCTCAGTCTTCTTCAGGGAAACTCTCCCCACTTCCTGAGATGACAGCTCTGAACTTAAAAATGAATGTTATTTTACATATCTCTATGCCTTAGTTCATCCATGGCATGTCTTTCAACCCCGTTAGTGGTTTTTTTTTTAGCAGTTCTGAAGGGCAGTCTGCTCAAGGAGGGGATGACCTGGGTGGGGCAGCTTTCCCTCTCATCTCCCTCAGCATGTCTCTGAGCCCTGGGGCCAACTGTCCCACTGAGGATTGAGGGACCCGAGACAGCCCATCCTGAGCCCAAGCTGTGTCAGCTGTGTAGACTGATGCGTGTCGGAGCGGTGGGCAGCTGGCATGGGCCAGGAGCAGGCAGTGTCTCCTTCTCATTCCATCCCTCCCTTCCTCCCAGAGGTAGCTCAGAGCAGCCTTCAACCCCTGCATCTCCAGATCCCTTGACCTGTGCCTCCTGTGTTCAGCTGGTGACCTTGGAGTTTCGCATGAATTCTCCCACCTGTACCCTTTCCCGTAGCAGTTCCTGGATCAGGGAAGGGGTCTGACCCTTGTCTGATTTTGGTCTTCTTCCTGTCCCGCAGCAAGCCCACCCACCTTTGCATCTTCCATGTATGTGCTTGGAAGCAAGCCCATCCACAGGAAACCTATTAGCCAAATGGATCCAGGCAATGAACATTGAAGTAGAGATCCAGGATCCATAATAAAACTGCTCTGAAACCTGTCCCAAAGTCTGTGACTCTCTCACACTGAAACAGAAACAATAATAGCTTTCTGGACTGTGAAGTGACATGTGTCTCTACTTCCAATCTTGAATGCATAGGTGCTGAGCCTGGACTGAAAAGGACCATGGCTCCCGCGGGCTGGGATCCACGATAAGAACTCAGTGAAATCTGAATTTGAGGCATGAAGTGAATAATTATTGTAGAGTGAATCCTCCCAAGTAGGGCTTATGCACATTGCACAGGAAAAGATTTTTCAAAGAGGTTCCTGAAAGAAAAATCTTTTAAAAAATTTATTTTAATTCCAGTAGAGCTTACATACAGTGTTACATTTGTTTCACGTGTACAATAGAATGATTCAGTAATTATATATTACTCAGTGGTCATCAAGAAAAGCGTCCTCTTAATCCCCTTCATCTATTTCACTCATCGCTCTATCCACCTCCTCTCTGGTAACCATCCGTTTGTTCTCTATTGTTAAGAGTTTGTATTTTGGTGTATCTCCTTTTTCTCTTTTAGTTATTTATTTTTGTTTGTTTCTTAAGTTCCCCATTAGAGTGACATTGTATGGGATTTTTCCTTCTCTGCCTGATTTTAGTTAGGATAATTCTCTCTAGCTCCATCCATGTGTCTGCAAATGGCAAGGTTTCATTCTTTTTCAAGCCGAGTAATACTCCATTGTGTGTGTGTATGTGTGTGTGTGTGTGTGTGTGTGTGTCCGTGTGTGTGTGTGTGTGTGAATACACACATCTATCATCTCATTTGTCAATTTTTCTACAGACACTTGGGTTGCTTCCATATTGTGATATTGTAAATAATGGTGCAAGAAACATAGGGGTGCACGTATCCTTTTACGTTACTGTTTTCCTATTCTTTGTGTAAATAGGAGTAGTGTGATTGTTGGATCATAGGGTAGTTCTATATTTAATTTTTGAGGAACCTTCGTAGTGTTTTCCACGGTGGCCACCACAGTTTGCATTCCCACCCACTGTTCGCGAGGATTCCCCTTTATCCACATCCTCCCAACACCTGCTCTTTGTTGTGCTTTTGATGTTAGCCATTCTGACAGGTTTGAGGTATTACCTCATTGTCCTTTGGATTTACATTTTCCTGATGATGGGTGATGGTGAACATCTTTTCACGGGACTGTTGGCCATTTGTATTTCTTCTTTGGAGAAATGTCTGTCCATGTCTTCTGCCTATTTTTTAACTGGATTATTTGTTTTTTTGGGGGTCGAGTAGGATCAGTTCTATATGTTTTGGACACTATCCCTTCATTGCATATGATCTTTGCAAATATCTTCTCCCTTTGAGTAGGTTGTCTTATTATTTTTACGTTTTCATTGTTCTTCTGCCGTGTGGAAACTTTTTATTTTACTGTATTCCCAATAGTTTATTTTTGCTTTCATTTCCTTTGTCAGGACACAGTCTAGAAAAACTTTGGTATGGTCCATGTCAAGAAGTTACTGTCTTCCCTCCTGTAGGATTTTTATGGATTCAGGTCTCATATTGAGGTCTTGAAACTGTTTTGTGTTTGTCTGTATTGTGTAAGAAAGCAGTTTAATTTCATTCTTTTGTGCGTAGCTGTCTAGTTTTCCCAACACCATTTGTTGTAGAGACTGTCCTTTTCCCTTTTGATATCGTTGCTTGCTTTGTGGAAGATTCATGGACCACATAATTGTGGGTTTCTGTCTGAACTTGTATCCTGTTCCTTTGGTCGCTGTGTCTATTTTTGTGCCATACTGTCTTGTTAGGATGACTGCAGCTTTGTAGTATAACCTGAAATCTGAAATTGTGAGTCCTCCAGCTTTGTTTTTCTTTTCCACATTGCACTGGCTGTTCGGAATCTTTAGTGGTTCCATACAAATGTTTAGGATTGTTTATTCAAGGTCTTTTGTTCTTTAATTTAAATTCAATTAGCCAACTTACAGTACATCATTAGTTTCAGATGTAGTCTTCAATCAATTTTCAGTTGTGTGTAACACCGAGTGCTCATTGTATCGTGTGACCTCCTTAATGCTACTCACCCAGTTACCCCCCCAACTTCTCCTCCGACAATCATCAGTTTCTTGTGATAGTTAAGAGTCCATCATGGGTTTTCCCCCTCTCTGATGACTTCCCATTCTATTTTCCCTTCCTTCCCCTATGGTCTTCTTCCTTGTTTCTGATATTCCACATAGGAGTGAAAGCATATGATCATTGTCTTTCTTTCATTGACTTATTCCACTCAGCATAATACCCTCCAGCTCCACCCAGGTCAGTGTGATGGTAAGTATTCATCCTTTCTGATGGCTGAGTAATATTCCATTATATATATGATCCACATCTTCTTTATCCATTCATCTATCCATGGTCATCTGCACTCCTTCCACAGCTTGTCTATTATGGATATTGCTGCTATGAACACTGTGGTGCATGTGTCCCGTCTTCAGTACCTGTCGCTTTGGGGTAAATACCCAGTAGTGCAATTGCTGGGACATAGGGTAGCTTTATTTATAACTTCTTGAGGAAACTCCGTACCATTTTCAGGAGTGGCTGTACCAGACTGCATTCGTATAGGGGTTTAAGAGGTTTCCCGTTTCTCCACATCCTCTCCAACATGTATAGTTTCATGTCTTCTTATTTTTAGATATTTGGCCTCGTGTGATATGGCATGTATAGGGGTTTAGATTTGCATTTCCCTGAAGCCAAGTGATATGAAGCATTTATGCATGTATCTTTTGGTCACCAGTACGTCGTCATCAGTGAAGTGACTTCCCATTTTAATCCATCTCAAGACCTAAAGCTGGGTAAGGCACTGAAGCTGGATAATGCCATCAGTTGGAATTGTGGAGAATTTCAAAAGATCTCCGTGGAGAGCAAGTTCAGTGTGAAGCTACTAATTGGATCCGGGGACATCTCTGAAAGTGGGGTTGCCTGGGATGGGCTGAGGGGGACCCTCTGATTTTCCTATGAATCCTTGCTGCAGCCCCAAATGGACAGTTTCCTGCTGTGGGGCAGGCTGAGTCTTCTAGTCGTGCAGAGGTGAGCCCAATGCCTGGTGCCTTGGAGGCAGGCAAACGGGGAGGGACCCTCAGCAGAAGACCCAGGGTTAGGTTAGGCCTCAAGGACAGCAGGTCTGAACTGCCCAGTGCTCAGAGAGCTCCCAGGCCGAGTGAGATGAGGGCACAAGGGCGGGTGAGTGTGAGCCTTGGGGTTTCATCCGGAAGGGCCCACAAAGTTCGGGGTTCACCAGAAGGGGCTCTCTGGGTGTGCCCCAATTCTCTTGCCCTGACTGCTCTGTTGTGCACCAAAATGGTACAGTTTACTGTGGGCTGCAGGCTGAGTCCTACGGTGGGGCTTGGGTGTCCCCAGTCCCCCGGACTGTGGTGCCAGGACCCTGGGGAGGGGCCCCTCTGTGGCCAACCTAGGGTAAGGGTTAGGGTCCCGGAGCCCGGCAGGGACAATCTGCAGGCTGTGAGGTGAGCTTTGTGGAGGGCTGAGAGGAGGCCATGGGGAGGGTGAGCATGGGCCTCAAGGTTGGGGCACGGGGGGCTGCCAAATGTGGGGACGGGCTCTGAGGGCCTCCCCAAGTTCTCGTGCCCTGTAGGCTCCATAGAGCCCCAAGGGGCAATGTTTCCTGTCAGGTGGCAAGCTGAGTCCTCTGGTGGGGTACAGGTATCCCAATTCCCCGGGGCTGCAGTGTAAGGCTCCTGGGGAGGCCCCCACACCTGCGGCCGACCTAGGGCTAGGGTTAGGCCCCAGGAGCCCCGCAGGCCCGATCTGCTGGCTGTATGGCTAGCTACACGGGCTGTGGTGAGGGTGTGGCGAGGGTGAGCGTGGGACTCAGGGTTGGGGTGTGGGAGGCCGCCAAAGTTCGCTGGTGGCTCAGGAGTGCCCTCCTGGTTCTCCCGCCCTGAATGCTCTATGGCCTCCCAAGGCGCATGGTTTCCTGTGGGGTGGCAGACTGAGTCCTGCTGTGGGGCTCAGGTGTCCCGAATCCCCGTGGCTGCAGCTCCAGGCTCCTGGGGAGGGGCCCCTCCACAGATGAACTAGGGTTAGGGTTGGCGCCCAGGAACCCCGCAGGCCAGATCTGCCCACTATGTGGCGATCTCTGCCATGGGCTGAGGTGAGGGTGCGGGCTGGGGTGAGCATGGACTTCAAGGTTGGGTTTAGGGATCACCAAAGTTCGCCGGGGGCTCTGGGGGCCCTCCTGGTTCTCCCGCCCTGAATGCTCTATAGCCTCCCAAGGGGCACGGTTTCCTGCGGGCTGGCAGGCTTTGTCCTGCAGTGGGGCTCAGGTGTCCCCAGTCCCTGGGGCTACGGCACCGGGCCCCAGGGGAGGGGCCCTACCCAGCTGACCTAGGGTCAGTTGTAGGCCCCAGGAACCCGGCAGGCCTGATCTGCCGGCTCTGCGATGAGCTCGGTGGCAAGCTGAAGGGAAGGCGTGGGGTGGGATGAGCGTGGGCCTCAGGGTTGGGGTGTATGGGGCCGCCGAGGATCGCTGGGGGCTCAGGGGGGCACTACCAGTTCTCCTGCATGGGATGCTCTGTGGCGCCCCAAGGGGCATGGTTTCCTGAGGGCTGGCAGGTTGAGTCCCATGGTGGTGCTCAGGTGTACCCAATCCCCGGGGTTAGGGTATGGATTAGGGTATGGGTTCAGGTTAGGGTATGGGTTACGGTTAGGGTATGGGTGAGGGTAGAGGTTAGAGTTAGGGGAAGGAGAGGGTACGGGTTAGGGTTGGCTTTAGGGGTTACAGGTTAGAGGTTATGGGTTAGGGTACAGATTAGGGTTTAGGGTACGGGTTAGGGTTTAGGGTTTGGGGTTAGGGTTGGGGTTAGGGTTGGAGTACGGGTTAGGTTTAGGGTATGGGTTAGGTTTAGGGTACGAGTTAGGGTACGCATTAGGGTATAGTTTAGGGTACGTATTAGGGTACGGTTTAGGGTAAGTGTTGTCGTACGGATTTGGGTACGGTTTAGGGTATGGGTTAGGGTTAGGGTACGGGTTAGGGTTAGGTTACAGTTTAGGGTTATGGTACAGGTTAGGTTATGGTTTAGGGTTAGGGTTAGGGTACGGGTTAGGGAACGGGTTAGGGATAGGTATAGGGTATGGTTTAGGGTTAGGGTATGGGTTAGGGTACAGGTTAGGGTACAGGTTAGGGTTAGGTATGGGTTAGGGCATGGGTTAGGGTCCGGGTTTGGGATAGTGTACGGGTTAGGGTATGGGTTAGTGTACGGGTTAGGGTATGGGTTAAGGTTAAGGTAAGGGTACTGGTTAGGGTAGGGTACGGGTTACGGTTTAGGGTTTAGGGTTACAGTTAGGGTACGGGTTAGGGTTAGGTTATGGGTTGGGTTAGGGTACAGGTTATGGTACGATTTAGGGTATGGGTTAGGGTCAGGGTTTAGGGTTTAGGGTTAAGGTTAGGGTACAGGTTAGGGTACGGGTTAGGTTTAGGTTTAGGGTTAGTTTACGGGTTAGGGGTAGGGTTAGCTGAAGGGGTAGCATTAAGGGTAGGGTTAGGGTTTGGGGTTAGTGGTTAAGGTTAGGGTTTATTGTTTAGGGCTTCGGGATTAGGGTTAGGGTTTAGGGTTTAGTGTTAATGTTAGGGTTTAGGGTTTAAGGATTAGGGGTTATGGTTAGATTTTGGGTAGGGTTAGGGGTTAAGGTTTAGGGTTTAAGGTTAGGGGTTAGGGTTTAGAGTTAGGGTTAGACCTCAGTAGGCCAGCAGGACCAATGCGCCGGCTGTGCGGCGAGCAGAGGAGTGGGCCGAGGTGAGGGCGCTGGCTAGCGGGAGTATGGTATCCAGCGTTTTGGCGCAGGGGCCTTTGAACGTCGCTAGAGGCTCAGAGGGCCCTGCACGTTCTAACACCCTGAATAACCGGCGTGCCCCTAGCGGCTCTGTTGGTGGTGGGGCAGCAGAGTGAGTCCCACGCTGCGGCTCGGGTAATCCCAATCCCCGGTGTTGCAGTGCCAGGCCCCTGGGAAGGGCTCCTCGTGAGCCGACCTAGGGTTAGATTTAGACCCCATTAGGCCGGCAGGCATGATCCTCTGGCTAGGCGGCTAGAGGTGGGTGGGCCGAGGTAAAGGTGCTGGGGAGCGGGATGGTGGGCCCCTGCATTTTGGCGCGGGAGGCTTCAAATGTCGCCAGTTTCTCCAGGGCCCTGTCTGTTCTCCCACCCTGAATGACCGGCGGCGCCCCTAGCGGCCCAGGTGGCAGCGATGTGGGAGGTTGAGTCTGGCTCTGGGGCTTGGGGTACCAGATCCCCGGCGTAGTGGCACCAGGACCCTTGGGAGGGGCCCCTGGGGCGACGACCTAGGGTTAAGGTTAGCCCCAAAAAGACCGTCAGGCCCAATCCGCACACTGTGCGGCGAGTGGAGGTGCGGGCCGAGGTGAGGGCGCTGGCGAGCAGGAAAGTGGGCCCAAGCGTTTTAGCGCAGGAGGTCTTCGAAGGTCGCAAGGGGCTCAGAGGGCCCTGCCCCTTCTCCCTCCTTGAATGATCGGCGGCGCCCTTACTGGCCCAGTTGGCGGCAGGGCGGCAGGTAGAGTCTGGTGCTGGGGCTCGGGTGTCCCCAATCCCCGGTGTTGCGGTGCAAGGCCCCTTGGGAGGGGCCCCTCCTGGGCCGACCAAATGTTAGAGTTAGCCCCCAGGATGCGGGCAGGCCTGATCTGCCGGGTGTGCGGCAAGCGGAAGGGCGGGCCGAGATGTGGGTGCTAGCGAGCAGGAGTGTGGGCACAAGCGTATTCGCAAGTTGGACCTTCGAAGGTCTCCAGGGGCTCGAAGGGCCCTGCCTGTTCTCCCGCACTGAATGACCGGCAGCGCCCATAGCGGCTCGGGTGGCATCGGGGCGGCAGGGTGAGTCTGGCGCTGGAGCTCAGGGGTCCCCAATCCCTGGCATTGCTGCGCCAGGCCCCTTGGGAGGTTCCCCTCGGGGGCCAACCTAGGGTTAGGGTTAGCCCCCAGGAGGCCCGCAGGCCCGATCCGCTGGCTGTGCGGCCAGCAGAGGGGCTGGCTGAGGTGAGGGCGCTGGTGAGCAGAAGCATGGGCCGAAGCATTCTGGCGCCTGGGGCCTTAGAAGTTCACTGGGACTGTGAGGGCCCTGTCCATTCTCCCACCCTGAATGACCGGCGGTGCCCTAGCTGCCTAGGTGCCGGCGGGGCAGCAGGGTGAGCCCGGCACTGGGGCTGGGGGTCATCAATCCCCAGTGTTGCGTCGACAGTCCCCTTGGGAGGGGACCCTGGGGGGCCAACCTAGGGTTAGGGTTAGCTCCGAGGAGGCCGGCAGGCCCGATCTGCCAGCTGTGTGGCGAGCGGAGGGGAGGGCCGAGGTGAGGGCGCTGAAGAGCAGGAGCTTGGGCCCAAGCGTTTTGGCGCGGGAAGCCTTCGAAGGTCGCCGGGGGATCGGAGGACCCTGCCCGTTTTCCCGCCCTGAATGACCTGCGGCGCCCCTGGGGCCCGGGGTGGCGGCAGGCTGACAGTGTGAGTCCGTCGCTGGGGTTGGGGGGTTCCCAATCCCCGGTGTTGCGGCACCAGGCCCCTTTGCAGGGGCCCCTCGGAGGCTGACCTAGGGTTATGGTTAGCCCCCAGGAGGCCGCAGTCCCAATCCACCGGCTGTGCGGTGAGCAGAGGGGAGGGCCGAGGTGAGGGCGCTGGCGAGCGGTAGCGTAGGCCCATGAGTTTTGGCGCGGGGGGCCTTCGAAGGTCGCCAGGGCTCAAGAAGCCCTGCCCGTTCTCCCTCCCGCACTGAATGTCCGGCGGTGCCCCTAGCGGCTCAGTTGCCGGCGGGGGAGCATGGTGAGTCGGATGCTGGGGCTAGCGGTCCGCAAACCCAGGTGTTGCGGTGCCAGGCCCGTTGGGAGGGGCCTCTCAGGGGCCGACGAAGGGATAGGGTTATCCCCCAGGAGGCTGGCGGGCCCTATCCGCCGGCTGTGCGGCGAGCGGAGGGGCGGGCCGAGGTGAGGGCACTGGCTACCGGGAGAGTGGGCGCAAGCTTTCTGGCGCGGGGGGCCTTCGAAAGAGGCCGGGGGCTCCAAGGGCCCTTCCCGTTCTCCCGCCCTGAATGACCGGTGGTGCCACTAGCGGCCTGTGTGGCGGCGGGGCAGCACGGTGAGTCCAGCACTGTGGCTCGTGGGTCTCCAATGCCCGGCATTGCCGCTCCAGGCACCTTGGGATGAGCCCCTCCGAGGGTGAGCTAGGGTTAGGGTTAGCCCCCAGGAGGCCGGCAGGCCCGATCTGCCAGCTGTGTGGCGAGCGGAGGGGCAGGCCGAGGTGAGGGCGCTGAAGAGCAGGAGCATGGGCCCAAGCGTTTTGGTGCGGGGGCCTTTGAAGGTCACCAGGGGCTCGGAGGACCCTGCCCGTTCTCCCGCCCTGGATGACCGGCGGTGCCCCTAGAGGCCCGGGTGGCAGCGGGGCGGGAGGGTGAGTCTGGCGCTGGGGCTTGTGGGTCCGGAATCCCGGGCATTGCGGCACCAGGCCCCTTGGGAGGGGCCCCTCGAGGGATCGAGCTAGGGTTAGGTTTAGCCCCCAGGGGACCGTCAGGCCCAATCCGCCAGTTGTGCAGGGAGCGGAGGGTGGGCTGAAGTGATGGTGCTGGCGAGCGGGAGCGTGGGCCCAAGGGTTTTGGCGCGGAGGGCCTTCAAACGGCACTGGGGGCTCCGAGGGCCCTGTCCGTTGTTCTGCCCTGAATGACCGACAGCTCTCCTACCGGCCCGGGTGGCGGTGGGGCGGCACAGTGCGTCCGGCGCTGGGACTCGGGGGTCACCATTCCCAGGCATTGCAGCGATAGGCCCCTTGGGAGGGGCCCCTTGGGGGCCGACCTAGGGTTCGGGTTAGCCCCCAGGAGGCTGGCAGGCCCGATCCGCCTGCTCTGCCACATGCGGAGGGGCTAGCCGAGGTGAGGGCGCTGGCGAGCGGGAGCATGGGCCCAAGCGTTTTGTCGCGGGGGACCTTCGAAGGTCGCTGGGGGCCCGGGGGGCCCTGCCCATTCTAACGCCCTGAATGAGGACGGCGCCCCTAGCGGGCCGGGTGGTGAGGAGCGGCAGAGTGCGTCCAGCGGTGGGGTTCGGGTGTCCCCAATCCCCAGCGTGGCGGCGCCAGGCCCCTTGGGAGGGGCTCCTCTGGGCCGACCTAGGTTTAGGGTTAGCCCAAAGGAGGCCAGCAGGCCCGAACCGCCGGCTGTGCGGCAAGCAGAGGGGCGGGCCGAGGTGAGGGCTCTGGCGAGATGGAGCGTGGGCCCAGGCGTTTTGGCACGGGGGGCCTTGGATTGTCGCTGGGGGCTTGGAGGGCCCTGCCCATTCTCACACACTAAATGAATGGTGGCGCCCCTAGCGGCCAGGGTGGCGGCGTGTCGGCAGGATGAGTCTGGAGCTGGGGCTCAGTGGTCCCCGATCCCCGGCGCGGTGGCTCCAGGCACTTGGGAGGGGTCCCTCGGGGGCCAACATATGGTGAGTGTTAGCCCAAAGGAGGCCGGCGGGCCCAATCCGCCGGCTGTGCAGCGAGCGGAGGGGTGGGCCGACGTTAATGCGCTGGCAAGCGGGAGCGTGGGCCCAAGCGTTTTGGCATGGGGGGCCTTCGAAGCTCACCGGGGGCTCGGAGGGCCCAGCAAGTTCTCCCGCCCTGAATGCCCGGCGGCTCCCTAGCGGCCAGGGTGGCGGCGGGGAGGCAGGGTGAGTCCGGAGCTCGGGCTCGGGGGTCCCCAATACCCGGCGTGGCATTGCCAGGCCCCTTGAGAGGGGTCCCTCGGGGGCCGAGCTAGGGTTCTCGTTAGCCCAAAGGAGGCCGGCAGGCCCGATTGGCCGGCTGTGCGGTGAGGGGAGGGGTGAGCCGAGGTGAGGGCGCTGGCGAGCGGGAGCTTAGGCCCAAGCGTTTTGGTGCGGGGGGCCTTCGAAGGTCATCGGGGGCTCGGAGGGTCCTGCCCGTACTCCCTCCCTGAATGACCGGTGGCGCCCCTAGCGTCCCGGGTGGCGGCGGGGCGGCAGGGGAGTCTGGAGTAGGGCTCAGGGGTCCAAATGCCCTGGCGTGGCGGCGCCTGGCCCCTTGGGAGGGGTCCCTCGGGGGCCGACCTAGGGTTGAGGTTAACCCAAAGGAGGCCGGGCCTGATCCGCCGGTTGTGCAGAGAACGGAGGGGCGGGGCGAGGTGAGGGCGCTGGCGAGCGGGAGCGTGAGCCCAAGCCTTTTGGCGTGTCGGGCCTTCGAAGGTCACCGGGGGCTCAGAGGGCCCTGCCCGTTCCCCAGCCCCGAATGAGGACGGTGCCCCTAGCGATCCGGGTCGCAGCGGGGCGACAGGGTGAGTTCAGCCCTGGTGCTCGGGGGTCCCCAATCACCCGCGTGGCGGTGCCAGGCCCCTTGGGATGGGCCCCTCGGGAGCCGACCTAGGGTTAGGGTTAGCCCCAGGAGGCCCTCAGTCCCGATCTGCCGGCTGTGCGGCGAGCGGAGGGGCGGGCTGAGGAGAGGGTGCTGGCGAGCAGGAGCCTAGGCCCAAGCGTTTTGTCACGGGGGGCCTTCAAAGGTCACTGGGGGCTCGGAGGGCCCTGCCCGTTCTCCCGCCCTAAATAACCGGTGGCGCCCCTAGCAGCCCGGGTGGCGGCAGGGCGGCAGGGTAAGTAATGCGCTGGGGCTTGAGGGTCCCCAATCCCCGGCGTGGCATCGCCAGGCCCCTTGGGAGGGGCCCCTCGTGAGCAGACCTAGAGTTAGGGTTAGTTCCCAGGAGGCTGGCAGGCCCAATCCGCTGTCTGTGCGGCGAGAGGGGGGGCGGACCGAGGTGAGGGCGCTTGCTAGCGGGAGCGTGGGCCCAAGCGTTTTGGCGTGGGGGGCCTCAAAGGTCGCCAGGGGCTCGGAGGGCCCTGCCCATTCTCCCGCTCTGAATGACTGGTGGCGTCCCTACTGGCCCGGTAGCTGTGGGGCGGAAGGGTGACTCCGGCGCTGAGGCTTGGGGGTCACCAATCCCCGGCGTTGTGGCACCAGGCCTTTGGAAGTGGCCCCTTGGGGTCTGACCTAGGGTTAGTGTTAGCCCCCAGGAAACAGGCAGGCCTGATCCGCTAGCTGTTCATCGAGTGGAGGGGCGGGCCGAGAAGAGGGCGCTGGCGAGTGGGAGCGTGGGCCCAAGCATTTTGGCGCGAGGGGCCTACGAAGGTCGCGGGGGCTCAGAGGGCCCTGCCTGTTCTCCAGCACTGAATGACCGGCGGCGCCCCTAGCGGACTGGGTGGTGGTGGGGTGGCAGGGAGAGTCCAGCACTGGTGCTCGGGGGTCCCCAATCCCCGGCATTGCGATGCCAGGCCCCTTGGGAGGGGCCCCGTGGGGACAGACCTAGGGTTAGGGTTACACCCAGGGGGCTGACAGGCCCGATCCTACGGCTGTGCGGCGAGCGGAGGGGCGGGCCGAGGTGAGGGCGCTGGCTAGCGGGAGCGTGGGTCAAGTGTTTTGGTGCGGGGGGCCCTTCGAAGGTCGTGGGGGGATCGGAGGACCCTGCCCGTTCTCCCGCACTGAATGACCGGTGGCGCTCCTAGTGGTGCAGGTGGCAGCGGGGCGGCCGGGTGAGTCCGGCACTGGGGTTCAGGGGTCCCCAATCCCCGGTGTTACGACTGCAGGCCCCTTGCTAGGGGCCCCTCGGGGGCCGACATATGGTAAGGGTTAGCCCCCAGGAGGCCCGCAGGCCCGATCCGCCAGCTCTGCGGTGAGTGGAGGGGTGGTCGGAGGTGAGGCCGCTGGCAATCTGGAGAGTGGGCCCAGTCATTTTGGCACGGGGGTCCTTCGAATGTCGCCAGGGGTTCGGACGGCCCTGCCCGTTCTCCCGCCCTGAATGATGGGCGGCTCCCCTAAAAGCCCTGGTGGAGGAGGGGCAGTAGGGTGAGTCGGGCGCTGGGACTCAGGGGTTCCCAATCCCCGGCGTTTTGGCGCCATGCCCCTTGGGAGGGGCCCCTCGGGGACTCACCTAGGGTTAGGGTTAGCTCCGAGGAGGCCGGCAGGCTCGATCCGCCGGCTGTGTGGTGAGCAGAGGGGCAGGCCGAGGTGAGGGCACTTGTGAGCAGGAGCGTGGGCCCAAGCGTTTGGGCGCGGGGGGCCTTCGAATGTGGCCAGAGGCTCTGAGGGCCCTGCACCTTGTCCCGCCCTGAATGACCGGCAGCGCCCCTAGTGGCCCATGTGGCAGCGGGGCAGCCGGTTGTGTCCAGCGCTGGAGCTCGGGGTTCTCCAATCCCCGGTGTTGCGGCTCTAGGCCCCTTGCTGGGGCCCCTAGGGGACCGACCTATGGTTAGATTTAGCCCCCAGGAGGCCGGAAGCCCGATCCGCCAGCTCTGCGGCAAGCGGAGAGGCGGGCGGAGGTGAGGCCGCTGGCGAGCGGGAGCGTGGGCTCAGGCGTTTTGGGGCGGGGGTCCTTCGAAAGTCGCTGGAGGCTTGGAGGGCCCTGTACGTTCTTCTGCCCTGAATGACCGGCGGCTCCCCTAGCGGCCCGGGTGGAGGAGGGGTGTTAGGGTGACTTGGGCGGTGGGGCTTGGGGGTCCCCAATCCTCGGCGTTGGGGCGCCAGGCCCCTTTGGAAGGGCTCTAGGGGGCCGACCAAGGGTTATTGTTAGCCCCCAGGGGGCCAGCAGGCCAGATCCGCCGGCTGTGAGGCGAGCGGAGGGGTGGACCCAGGTGAGGGCGCTTGAGAGCAAGAATGTGGACCCAAGCGTTTTGGCACGGGGGGCCTTCGAAGGTCATCGGGGGTTCGGAGGGCCCAACCCGTCCTCCTGCCCTGAATGACCAGCGGCGCTACTAGCGGCCCGGGGGGGCGGGGCAGCAGGGTGAGCCCGGCACTGGGGCTTGGGGGTCCCCAATCCCCGGCGTTGCGGGGGCAGACCCTTGGTAGTGGCCCCTCGGGGGCCGACCTAAGGTTACAGTTAGCCCCCAGGAGGCCGGCAGGCCCGATGTGCCAGCTGTGCGGCGAGCGGAGGGGAGGGCCGAGGTGAGGGCGCGGGCGAGCGGGAGCTTGGCCGAAGCGTTTTGGCGCGGGAAGCCTTCGAAGGTCGCCGGGGGATCGGAGGACCCTGCCCGTTTTCCCGCCCTGAATGACCTGCGGCGCCCCTGGGGCCCGGGTGGCGGCAGGGCGACAGGGTGAGTCCGTCGCTGGGGTTGGGGGGTTCCCAATCCCCGGTGTTGCGGCACCAGGCCCCTTTGCAGGGGCCCCTCGGAGGCTGACCTAGGGTTATGGTTAGCCCCCAGGAGGCCGCAGGCCCAATCCACCGGCTGTGCGGTGAGCAGAGGGGAGGGCCGAGGTGAGGGCGCCGGCGAGCGGTAGCGTAGGCCCATGAGTTTTGGCGCGGGGGGCCTTCGAAGGTCGCCGGGGCTCAAGAAGCCCTGCCCGTTCTCCCGCACTGAATGTCCGGCGGTGCCCCTAGCGGCTCAGTTGCCGGCGGGGGAGCATGGTGAGTCCGGCGCTGGGGCTCAGGAGTCCCCAATCCCCATCGTTGCGGCGCCACGCCCCTTGGGAGGGACCACTAGGGGGCCGACCTAGGGTTTGGGTTAGCCTCCAGAAGGCCCACAGGCCCGATTCACCATTTGTGTGGCGAGCAGAGGGGAGGGCCGAGGTAAGGGCGCTGGCGAGCGGGAGCGTGGGCCCAAGCGTTTTGGTGCAGGGGGCCTTCGAAGGTTGCCGGTGGCTTGGAGGGCCCTGGCCATTCTCCCTCCCTGAATGAACAGCGGCGCCCCTAGTGGCCCAGGTGGCGGTAGGGCGGGAGGGTCAGCTGGGCGCTGGGGCTCAGGAGTCCCCAGTCCCCAGTGTTGAGGCAATAGGAACCTGGGATGGGCCCCTCGGGGCCCACCAAAGGTTAGGGTAACACCCAGGAGGCTGGCAGTCCTGATCCACCGGCTGTGCAGCGAGCGGAGGGGCGGAACGAGGTGAGGGCGCAGGGGAGTGGGAGCATGGGCCAAAGCATTTTGGCACAGGGGGCCTTTGAAGGTCGCCAGGGGCTCGGAGGGATCTGCCCGTACTCCCTCCCTGAATGACCGACGGTGTTCCTAGTGGCCTGGGTGGTGGCGGAGCAACACGGTGAGTCCGGCGCTGGGGTTCGGGGGTCCCCAATCCCAGGCATTGCGGTGCCAGGCCCCTTTGGAGGGGCCCCTCAGGGGCCAACCTAGGGTTATGGGTAGCCCCAGGAGGCGGGCAGGCCTCATCCACCAGCTCTGCAGCAAGTGGAGGGACGGGCCGAGGTGAGGGCACTGAGGATCAGGAGCGTGGGCTCAAGCGTTTTGGATGGGGGGGCCTTGGAAGGTCGCCGTGGGCTCGGAGGGCCCTGCCTGTTCTCCCACACTGAATGACCAGCGACACCCCTAGCAGCCCGGGTGGTGGAGGGGCAGCAGGGTGAGTCCGGCGCTGGGGCTCGGGGGTCCCCAACCCGGCGTTGCGGTCCCAGGCCCCTTGGGAGGGGCCCCTCAGCGGCCGACCTAGGGTTAGGGTTAGCCCCCTGGAGGCCGGGAGGCCCGATCTGCCAGCTGTGTGGGGAGCGGAGGGGCCGGCCGAGGTGAGGGCGCTGACTAGCGGGAGCGTGGGCGCAAGCGTTGTGGCGCAGGGGGCCTTCGAAGGTCGCCAGTGGCTCAGAGGGCCCTGTCCTTTGTTCCGGCCTGAATGACCTACAGCGCTCCTAGCGGCACGGGTGGTGGCGGAGCGGAAGTGTGAGTCTGGCGCTGAGGCTTGCGGGTCCAGAATCCCTGGCTTGTGGCGCCAGGCCCCTTGGGAGAGGCCCCTCGGGGCCGACCTAGGGTTAGCGTTAGCTCCTAGGAATCCGGCAGGCCCGTATGCCGGCTGTGCAGCGAGCAGAGGGGCGGGACTTGGCGAGGGCGCTGGTGAGCAGGAGCATGGGCCCAAGCATTTTGGCGCAGGGGGCCTCTAATGGTCGCCGTGGCTCGGAGGGCCCTCCCCGTTCTCCCGCCCTGACTGACCGGCAGTGGCCCTAGAGGCCCGGGTGGTGGTGGGGTGGCAATGTGAGTCTGGCGCTGCGGCTCAGGGGTCACCAATTGCCGGCGTTGCAGCGCCAAGCCCCTTGGCAGCAATGACTCGGGGGCTGACCTAGGGTTAGGGTTAGACCTCAGAAGGCCGGCAGGCCTGAAACGCCAGCTCTGCGTAAAGCAGATGGGCGGGCCGAGGTGAGGGCGCTGGTGAGCGGGAGCGTGGGCCCACGCGTTTTGGCATGGGAGGCCTACGAAGGCCGCAGGGGCCTGGGAGGTCCCTGCCTGTTCTCCCTCCCTGAATGACCGGCGTCACCTGCAGCGGCCCTGGTGGCGGCGGGGCTACAGGTTGAGTCCGGTGCTGGGGGTCGGGGGTTCCCAATCCCCAGCATTGTGCCACCAGGCCCCTTGGAAGGGGCCCCTCGGGGGCTGACCTAGGGTTAGGGTCAGCCCCCAGGAGGCTGGCAGGCCCGGGAGGCTGAGCCCAAACGTTTTGGCGCAGGGGGCCTTTGAATGTCGCCGGGGGCTAGGAGGGCCCTGCCAGTTCTCCCGCCCTGAATGACCGGCTGCACCCCTAGCGGCCCGAATGGCAGCGGGGCGGCAGGGTGACTCCGGCACTGCAGCTTGGTCCCCAATCCCCGGCGTTGCAGCGCCAGGCCCCTTGGCAGGGGCCCCTCGGGTCTGACCTAGGGTTAGGGTTAGCCCCCAGGAGGCCTGCAGGCCCAATCCTCCAGCTGTGCAGGAGCAGAGGGGTGGGATGAGATGAGGGCACTGGTGAGCGGGAAGGTGGGGCCAAGCATTTTGGCGCGAGGGGCCTTCAAAGGTTGCCAGGGGCTCGGAGGACCCTGCCTGTTCTCCTGCCCTGAATGACTGACGGCGCCCTTCGTGGCCCGTTTAGCAGCGGGGCGGCAGGGAGAGTCTGGTGCTGGGGCTCGGGGGTCCCCAATCCCCGGCGTTGCAGCGCCAGGCCCTTTGGGATGGGCCCCTAGGGGGCCTACCTAGGGTAGGGTTAGCCGCCAGGAGGCTAGGATGCCTGATCTGCCGGCTGTGCAGCGAGCGGAGGGGCAGGCTGAGGTAAGGGCGATGGCAAGCGGGACCATGGGCCCTAGTGCTTTGGTGCAGGGGGCCTTCGAAGGTCGTTGGGGGCTCGGAGGGCCCTGCCCATTCTCCCGCACTGAATGACCGGCAGTGCCCCTAGTGGCCTGGGTGGCGGCGGGGGGCATGGTGAGTCCGGCGCTGGGGCTCGGGAGTCCCCTTTCCCCGTCATTGTGGCACCAGGCCCCTTGGGAGGGGCCACTAGGGCCGACCTAGGTTTAGGGTTAGCCCCCAGAAGGCCCACAGGCCCGATCCGCCAGCTGTGAGGCGAGCGGAGGGGAGGGCCGAGGTAAGGGCGCTGGCCAGCGGGAGCGTGGGGCCAAGCGTTTTGGTGCGGGGGGCCTTCGAAGGTCACCGGTCGCTCGGAGGGCCCTGCCCGTTCTCCCTCCCTGAATGAATGGCGGCGCCCCTAGCAGCCCAGGTGGCGGTAGGGCAGGAGGGTGAGTCCGGCACTGGGGCTCGGGAGTCCCCAATCCCAGGCATTGCGGTGCCAGGCCCCTTCGGAGGGGCATCTCAGGGGACAACCTAGGGTTCTGGAGGAGTGCAGGCCTCATCTGCTGGCTCTGTGGCGAGCGGAGGGGCGGGCCGAGGTGAGGGCACTGAGGAGCAGGAGCGAGGTCTCAAGTGTTTTGGATGCGGGGGCCTTCGACGTTCGCCAGGGGCTCGGAGGGCCCTGCCCATTCTCCCGCCCTGAATGGCCAGCGGCACCCCTAGTGGCCCGGGTGGTGATGGGGTGGCAGGGAGACTCCGGCGCTGGGGATCGGGGCTCCTTAATACCCGGCGTTGTGGCCCCAGGTCCCTTGGGACGGGACACTCGGGGGCCGACCTAGGGTTAGGGTTAGCCCCCAGGAGGCTGGCAGGCTCGTTCCGCCCATGTGCGGTGAATGGAGGTGTGGGTTGAGGTGAGGTAGCTGGCGAGTGGGGGCGTGGGCCAGAGCATTTAGGCTTTGGCTTGGGGTGCCTTCGAAGGTTGCAGGAGGCTTAGAGGGTCCTGCCCGTTCTGTCGCCCTGAAGGACTGGTGATGCCCCTAGTGCCCCATGTGGCGGCAGGGCAGCAGGGTGCATCCGGTGGTGGGACTCGGGGGTCCCCAATCCCTGGCATGCGGCGCCAGGCCACTTGGGAGGGGCCCCTCGGGTGCGACCTAGGCATAGGGTTAGCCCCCAGGAAGCCAGCAGGCCCGATCCGCCAGCTCTGCAGCGAGAGGAGGGGTGGGCCGAGGTTAGGGCGCTGGGGAGCAGGAGCGAGGGAGCCAGAGTTTTTGCACGGGGGGCCTTTGAAGGTCGCAGGGGGATCGGAGGTCCTTGCCCGTTCTCCCTTCTTGAATGACTGGCAACACCCGTAGCGCCCTGGGTGCTTGCGGGGTGGCAGAGTGAGTCCAGCACTGGGGCTCGGGGGTGCCAAATCCCCAGCATTGTGGTGCCAGGCTCCTTGGGAGGGGCCCCTCGGGGGCCGACCTCGGGTTAGGGTTCTTCCACAGGAGGCCGGCAAGCCCGGCGCTAAGTGGCTCTGACAATGTAACAAAAATGCCATACACTTATCTGAAAGAAATAACCGTGTACAGGAACCCTCTTAGCCCTAACATCATCCTTTGTGAATATGGAAGCCAGCCCCAAAGTGGTCGTGGAAGTCTGACGAAAGGGCTAAGCACTTTTCTCTGAGTCACCACACTGTACAGGGAAAGACCAATGTACATCATCATTCACGAGTAGGAAGCATGAATGGAAGGTTCTGGAATTTCGAGGACTCTGACCCATCCTTATTGGTAATAAACCACCGTGTACAGGAAAACACCTTCAACTCTCATCAGCCTCCTCAATCCTGATTCCGATTCAACTTTGGGTGTGTAGGACTAGGGAAATGTCCACATCTTATTGCTAAGAAAGAACGATGTCAGGGTAATGCCCTTCAAGTCACCTCAGCCTTCCTGAAGACGGAAGCAGGAATCAAGCTGGTTATGTTACCATGAGGTAAGGAAGATGAGCATATAAGTGAGAAACAACAGTTGGCAGGACCTCTCTTCCAACGAACAGTATCTTTGCTTAATGTTGAATCCCTATGGTAAGTGGTTGTGGGCATTTGTGAGGTCAAAATCTGAAGTGTTTTGTAAAACCTCTTGGTCATTCACAGATGAGACTAAGGTAGTTGGGGACTCCTAGGCAGTGATTTGTCCACTGTCAAAAATATGAAAAGATAAAAGAGACAGATGAGGTCTCCTCAGGCATTGTCCTTTATCCTCATCCTCCGTGAGGATGGCCATCTCTGGACAGCTCAGTGTCAGAGTCTCATTCACATTGGGGGCATCTGTTCCTCACAGACATCAGGCAGGGAAATGGATTTGGTTCTCTGTGCCAGCCCAGCCACAGCTGAGTGTCACAGCACCCTCTCGTGGGCTCATAAGAGTTTCACTGTCACCAGGTAGGTCATTGTATTTGATAAACCACTGTGAGAGTTTGCAATTGCCTTCACCTGCAACCTCCAGAGGCAAATGCAGATCTCTGGTACCATGTGAAGTCATGTGAAGGCTTTGTGAGAAAGTGTCCTTTTGCTTAAGAAAAACATGGCTGGGGCTCCTGGCTGGCTCAGCCAGTTAAGCATATGCCTTTGGCTCAGGTTATGATCCCAGGGTTCTGGAATCGAGCCAAGGGTCCCTGCTCAGCAGGAAAGGAGTAGGGAAATAGCTTAGAACCCACAGAGAATGTGAATAAAGGGGAGTGAAATGGAACTTGGTCTGTGTTTTGCTTTAGGGATTGGAAGTTAGTTTTTTCTCAATTGTGATTGTTCTTGAAACAGAACAGCTGTATTGTTTTTTTTTTTTTACCTTTAATTTTTTTCTAGTAACAATTTTTTATTATTATATGTTAGTCACTATACAGTATTTCCTTAGTTTTTGATGTAGTGTTCCGTGATTCATTATTTGCATATAACACCCAGTGCTCCATGCAATATGTACCTTCCTTAATACCCATCACTGGCCCATCCCAATCCCCCACCCCTCTCCCCTCTGAAGCCCTCAGTTTGTTTCCCAGAGTCCATAGTCTCTCCTGGTTCATTCCCCCTTCTGTTTAGGGTCCATTGTCTAAAGGGACAGACAGTGGAAGTTCACCAAATATAAGATCGAAATTTCATTGTTCATTATAGATGCCGCCAAGTAGTTCCCAGACATTTCATTCTACTCTAGTAATTGATTATACCTGTGCAGGTGCACGTGAAAGATAACTGATGAATGTATACTGGTAATAAAACACGCCCCACAGTAGTAGAATAATAGAGAATGCACATGTGTAAAATTATTCGGCTACGGCTTCCATGCTTTCCCTTTGGTTCCTTGTTATCTATGAAATTGGACAATTTTTGTTCTCTAGGCTTAAAACTCATTGTCAGTATTCAGAGTTTTTCAATGCTGATCTTCTCCTGTATAAGTTACTAAAAACCTAAAATATGTATGAACTTTAA
Organism: Ursus americanus; assembly: GCF_024610735.1. Taxonomy (NCBI): domain Eukaryota; kingdom Metazoa; phylum Chordata; class Mammalia; order Carnivora; family Ursidae; genus Ursus; species Ursus americanus. The sequence continues at coordinate 604,673 of NW_028273628.1, read as the reverse complement.
AAAATGCTATATTGAAAATTATAGCAGGGAAGTTCCATTTTGTGAATATTGTGTCAATGGATCTCTATTTTGCCATCAGTGTTCATTAGAAATGATGACATTTCATGTGAGTATAAATATCAATGTGAAAAAGAAAAGGTAGGAAGAACCTTGAATGTTTAAGTAATTGGTGAAATGACAGGTGTGTGTGTGTGTGTGTGTGTGTGTGTGTGTGTGTGTAATTGATTTTCAGTGAATGGTTTAGGTCCTTGTAGGGCCTCCGAGAGAGCCCAGGTGAACCTTTCAATGAGTTGGTATCTGTTTTCAGAACATGGGAATCTCTTAGTCCAATAGTCAATCCGGCAAGCTTTGAGGTCTTGAAGAGTTTCAGTCCTCAGCGATGGTGTTGCAGACCCTTGTGAGCAAACCCTAGGTATGCTCAGAGCCCTCATTAGCTGGTACCAACGTGTGACGATTTCAGACAGCATTTCCCAAAGAAGTACCTCTTGAGTCTCTGTTCTTGTCAGTTCCCTACACTTCCTTACACTAGTTATGTGATCAGTGTGTTTCAGGATAATCCCCACATGTGATTTTTGCTATTTCCTACTAGTTCTATCTGTTTCTCATCTTCTTCTTTTATGGTAGGGGTTGGGAAGCAACCTGTGTGGTGTAGGAAGGGGTGTGGTAGTTGTCTGCCTTCAGAGGACCAAATGATGCCTAGAAATTGTACTGTAGTTTGAGGTCAATTGTCCATCCTCTGAGTGTCAGGAATTCCATCACTTTACTTTGATGCTAGTCTGTTCTTCAAGCTGTCCTCAGAAATAAGGACGTCATCCATCTAGGGAATACTGGTTTGTGTGTATGTTTTCATTTTAGAAAAGGCCTTGCTGTGCCTGAAAATAATACTGTAGAGCACCCTTTCCTGTTCTTATTGGCCATCAGTCAATCTTTTGTGAAGTATTCGTTTATAAATAGACTTTCTATGGTTGATGAGCAGGAATTCTTAATTGAAAAGTCTTTGTCAGTGTGTGTATTGCAAATCTTTACTTCCCAGCCTGCGGTTCACTTTTTCATTTTCTTATGGTCATAAGATAAGGAGAAATGTCACATTTTTATGAAGTCCCACTGAATTCTTTTAAATGGTTTGTGCACCCTATGTCTTACCCCAAGATTGACAGGTTCTAAGTTTTCTTTCAGAAACTGTCCAATGGGAAGCTACAATCCATTTTCTCTGTCCATTTATTGCTTACAAATTTCACATTTTTATGAAGTCCCACTGAATTCTTTTAAATGGTTAGTGCACCCTATGTCCTACCCCAAGATTGACAGGTTCTACGTTTTCTTTCAGAAACTGTCCAATGGGAAGCTACAATCCAATTTCTCTGTCCATTTATTGCTTACAAATGTATTTTGACCATCTGCTTCCTAGGAAACCTCTTTTGTTATTATTATTATTATTATTATTATTATTATTATTATTATTATTATTTTAAATTGCATTTTTAATTCTAAAAGGGTATTTATAGACTGTTTTGAATTTTCTATGTACACAATCGCGTTATCTGTGAATAGTCACTATTATCCCCTCAATTCTTATACTTTTTGTTTCTCTTGCCTTAAAACACTGGTAGATTCTCCGATGCCACGTTGAATAGAGCAGCATTGTTTAAAGATTTTCATATACCTTTCTCAATATCTGACAGAAAAAGCAGACAAAACATTGGTAACAAATGTGACCAAATTGACATATAGGGAACATTCCATAATAAGTGCAGAATACGTTATTTTCAAGTGATCATAGACTCTTTACCCAAATAGATGATAGGTGGGGCCACGAATCAAGGCTACAAATGTTAAACCCTGAAATTAACTAGATTCTATTCTTAGACCACAGGGGAATTGAGTCACAGTCATAGCGAAAAGAAAACCAGGAAGTCCTTCAATGTTTAAAAATTAAATGGAACTTTGCTACATATCCTAAAGGTCAGAGAAGGAATCTCATTGGAAATTCTGAACCTTTTATACATGAGGGCTCACACACAATGGCACTTTCTTTGTGAAGAGCATAATAATAACCTAGACAGGAGTTGAGCCTTAAGTCAGAGTTCTGCCTGCCCCAGCCACACCTGGCAGGCTTGGCCTGTGATCCCCCTCAGCTGTCCTTTCTGGTGGCCCTGAGCTAAGGGGGTCAACATGGCCATATGGAAATGGGAAGCTCCCCTCTCATAATGATGGCAGTGCCCCCTCCCCAGCTGCCCTTTCTGGTGGCTCTGAGCTAAGGGGGTCAACATGGCCGTATGGAAATTAGAAGCTCCCCACTCTTAGTGATGACATTGCTATCGTATCGTCCTCACCAGTCCAACAACATGATTTCTGAGTGAACTATGACACAAGAGCGACTTCTTGGCCTTCCTTCAGGTTTGAAAATCATCTGGTGAGTCATCTATTAGAAATAGGATTCAACATGTGTTCTTTCTTCTGGAAAAGAAATAGACCCAATAGCAATTATGGCTTCCTGAGCACCTGTTCTTGAGAGACATCGTACTGGCTCTTTGTAGCATTCTGCCTCTTAAACTTCTCAACTAGGGTGTAGATATTTGTAGGCACATTTTCAGGTGGTTAGACAGGGACTCGGATGATATGAGTCACAGAGGATTTTAGTGTCAGAAACCTAAGTGGGATCCCCAAATTGACTCCAAATCCCTTGTTGTTCCATACAGGGTACTATTTCCCTCTTATCTCTGGTCTTCTCGATCTGGAAACCTATCAAGTATCAGGATTTTCTTGTCATGTGGACAACTGGAACGAATTCAGCGGGCCTTTTCACCTCTGCCCATGGTGATCATTAAGATCATTATCTCAGTGGAGGACCTCTGGGTAAGATACTCAAAGATCCTTAGGGATACAGACAGTATAATATTTTTCTGGTATTAAAGTTCCTGAAACCAACTATCTTTTTTAGTCCATTCAGGCTCTGGTATGTTCAGAGGGTGCTGTAAAACAGGTCTGAAATAGTATTTAAAAACACTCAGCTCAGCCTCTTCTACAAAGTGAGCCAATGCTTATAAACATGGCTAAAATATTGCCTTACCTACGATGACTTCCCAGCCATCATAGTGTTTATATGGTATGACTGTGACTTACATTAGTCAACATTTGCAGAGAAAGAACTTAGTGCATCCAGGGGGCACTTCATGTTGAAATTAGTTTGTGACAACGAGCTACTGTGTTTTCTTCTGCAGTCCAAGGGAATGGTGCCAGACATCTCTAAGGTGTCTAGCAGTTTTACAATTCTGATTTTAAGTGGTCTGTGTGCTTCAGCGATTTGGGCAGGAGAAGGGCAGGAGTCCAGAGACTGTGAACACTTCTGTTACCTGTGCTGACCATGGAGCAGGTAGCCTTCTGTGGGCATCATTTTGATTTCTTGGTACTCTTGTGAAAGGTGCTTTTGTCTCAAATTCCTCCTTTTTAGGAGTAATTATAATGATGAAAGTAATTTTTATCTTATATCATCTGTGGGCCCTGATCCTGGGCTCCCAGGGAAGCTATCCTTTAACATTTTAACTGGCTCAAAATGATTGGGCAAAAACTCAAAGCATGAGCCCTATTTCTGCCCCAAGTACATGTTGTACATCTGCTTCATGAATAAAACAATAACCAAAAATGACAACATGAAAATAAGAAAAAATAAAGAACCTCTTTGGCTCCCATAAGATTAAAGTCATACTGACATGTACATACTGAAAATGCATGAAATCATTGCATTTCCTAAAGCCCAAGCCTTGGAGGGTCTGAGAACCACTGACATTGCCCAGAACCAGGCACACCCCAGCAGGGAGGGGTGGTGCAGAAAGGGAAGGGGCAGGACTCTGAGGGAGGTCTGCAGCTAGAGGGGTCCCTGGAAGGGGCCAGGTGTGTGTGGGGAGCCTGGCCCAGGACCCCAACCATGCTTGTGCTGGGTGTTGGGTAGAGGAGGCGCCTCTTGGACTCCCTGCACTTTCAGGGTTCCAGGGGCTTGAGGGCGGGTTGCCTGGCATCCCAGGGGCTGGGGCACCACCCTCCCTGACCAATCACCCCTTGGGGGTGGAGCTACATCTCTGTGGGCTGTTCCAGAGTTGCAGTGGGGTGCAGACCTGGGGCAGAAGAAGGGGCACTGGGAGAGAGAGAGTTGCCCTGTGGAGGTCCCAGCTGCTGAGTGAGCAGAATGCACCAGGGGCGGGGGGGGGGTTCGGGGGTAGGGTGCGACCCAGGTGGGAGGCAGGGTTCTCGAAGGGCACTTGGAGAGGGTTCATTGTGGGGACTCAGGTGAGTTTTCTTTTCCTCTTTAAAGTCTCTTCTGCCCCATGTCCTCAACTGGCCTTATTCCCCATACCCGTGAACTCCAGGGCGCCCAATCACCTGCGCTTTTGTGGGATGGGTTGCAGAATTTCAGGGTTTCCCCTGTTCCCTGGAAAAGTGTGGGTAAGGACCTCACAGAGTCCCCACCTTCAGTGATGTGCCCCCCTGTTCTCTGACACAGTGCAGGTGATGCATCTTGAGCAGTACCCTGAGTTCAGCAGGGTGTGCCCTGGTCCCCCAGGCACAGGTGTGGCAGTAGCAAGCCCCAGAGCCATACCCAACTTCAGCATTATGCCCCGTGTGCCCCCAGGTTAGTGGTCATTGGCTGTTGGAATCATACAGGAAAATTCTCCAGGTGGGGGCCTGGAAGTGGGTGTAAACCAGACCCCACTCTAGTTGCACTGGGAATAGACAAACTGAGGGTTTCCTTAGAAGAGTAAGTCTGCTTTCCAGAAAAGGCAAGGTCATTAGTCTATTGAGAATGAAGATAATTACTGCTAAACAAGAAGTATGTGTTGCCCCTTTGCCCAGAAACCGAAGCAGGTGTGCAGGCTTTAGGTCAGAGGTGCCTTCTTCTCCACAGCTGACAGCACTTCTCTGCTCTGACTCCAAGACACCCGAGGTTTTGAACGTCAGTATCGGAGTCAGCAAAGCAGCTTGTCACAGGACGCCAGTGTTCAGAGAAAGCACAGGTATGTTTGGCAAAATGTCCTATCTATGTCAGGGCTAGAGGTAAAACCTCTCATTATCCCAAAACCTCCTGGGCTTTTCTCTTTTCTCTAGTTGAGCCACAAAGTAAAATTGAAGTAACTGTCAGCATTCTGGGTTTGGTGCAAGAATTACAATTTTCCCTGCTGGTAGAACATTGCAGGGGATCACAATTTCTCTGTCCATTTATTGCTTACAAATGTATTTTGACCATCTGTTTCCTAGGAACCCTCTTTTATTAGAAAGGGAAGGTGAGATTCACTCTGTGCCTGTTTGTAACATCTAATTTGTTCCTTCATCTAACAATGTTTATTCAATTGGGCCTAAGACATGTTTGAGTGGCCAGCATCTAGAGTTAGGTGGCTTTTTTCATCTGATACAGCCTTGGATGATGTCATTTGACAAAGGTGATGTTTCATCATTGATTAGTTTATTCATCAAAAGAGTTAAAATTAGGGTGGAGGGAAAATTGAAAATTATCCAAAGCGGCCTGTTCCTGTTTAAAAGTTGAGCTTGACTTTCTAGTTTTACTAAATGTATTATCTCGATATTTTGAGGTGCCATATTCTCTCTGTAGTTTCTTTGGTGGTGGAGTCAGAAGGAGAGTCTGGGAATTCTTTTGGATAGTGGCATGCTGGTGGCTTCAAGGGGCTTGGCGTCAGGAGCCTTGGGTGAAGTCTGCAACTGCTTGTCTGACCCTAGGAGCATCTCCCAGAGGTTTTGTTTCCTCTTATGAAATTGCCGGCAGATAATGTTCTGATTAAAGGGGAACCCTCCCATCCTGTTGGTGGGAATGCAAAGTGGTGCAGCCAGTCTGGGAAACAGTGTGGGGGTTCCTCAAAAAGTTAAACATTGAACAACCCCATGATCCAGCAATTGCTCTCCTAGGTATTTACCCAAAGGATACAAAAATGCAGATTTAAAGGGGGAACCTGAACCATGATGTTTATAGCAGAAATGTCCACAGTAGCCAAACTATGGAGAGAATCCCAACATCCATGCACTGATGAATGGATAAAGCAGATGTGGGATACATATATATAATGGAATATGACCCAGCTTCAAAAAGAATGAAATCTTACCATTTGCAAGGATGTGGATGGATCTAGAGTGTATTAAGGTAAGCAAAATCAGTGAGGAAAGACAAATATCCTATGCTCTTACGCTTGTGGAACTTCGGAAAGAAAACAGATGAACAGAGTGGAGGGGCGATGAGAGAGGCAAACAAGGAAATAGACTCAACCTTGGAGAACAAACTGAGTGTTACTGCAGGACAGGGGCATGGGGGGAAGAGTTAAATGGGTGAGAGGTATTAAGGAGGGCATTTGTGATGAGCATCGGGTACTGTATGCAGGTGAGGAATCGCTAAATCCTACCCCTGAAGCAAATGTTCCATGGCATGTGACTAACTGGAATTTAAGTAAGAGAAGAAAGGAAAAAGTGTTCTGCTTCATGAAGAGTGAGGTAAACTTGTAGTAATTTGGGCTGTACTATTCTATAGATGAGAGTTGTTAAACACCCTGTTGTAGGATACACTAGTTGCTTATCACATAAGGAGTCTTCAGAAAGCTGCAATGAAAGATTCAGGTGTCAGAGTATGTTCATGTTCCACTGATATGTTACAGTTTGCACAGGTAGGAAAGAAGATGGAGAGAAAGGCAACAGAAGGGGAAAGTAGGTGTGAACCTTTCATTACTTAGCATTATAGCTTTCTCATGAAAGCCTTGCGCCAGTGTGATTATGGAAGCAGAGGGGAATCCGGGAAATTTGCAGGAGACGGGGGAGTTCCAGATCTGGGTAAAGCTGCCAAGGGTCCCAGAGGAGAGCTGAATGCATTCTGCAGCAGGGTGTGGGCGGGGTGGGCTCCAGAGGTGGCTGTGGGTCTCCTGGGTGAGAGTTGTAACAGGTGAGGACTGTGTGCAAGTTCCTGGCTGAGGACAAGTGAGGCACAGGTGGAGAGCTGGCAGAGAACCTTCTTCTGGGCCACCAGCCTCACCCAACACACAGCTTCATCTTCTGTCCCTTTCACTCCAATTCAGACTTCTCAGAAGGTGAGTGAGAACACATCAAGAGCATTCGAAACAGAAGGGAAAGCATGTGGAAAGGCTCTGGGGCAGGAGAATTCCAGGTATGTCCAGGAGCAGCAAGAAGGCCCTGTGGCCACAGGAGACAGCTTAGGACATGAGCTCAGAGAGGTGACAGATGGTGACAGAAAGCCATTCCAGGGCTATAACCCCATGAGACCCTGTTTCACTGGGCCATCCTGGCTACAGTGTTGAGAACAGATGACAGAGGGTTGAAGATGGCAAGGCAGGTCAATGACGAAGCTTTTCCAGGAACTCAGGCACTGTGGTCCAGACAGGTGGCCTTGGATGGAGTGGTTAGACCTATTCTGGGTCCATTTTGAAGATGGAGCTCACAGGATTTGCTGATGGGTTAGCTATTAGGAGCAGGAGAACAGAGGAATTGGGGTAACTCCCAGCTGTTGTGGGTTGTCCTGATCGAGGGGAAGGAGTGGGTTTTTCGGGTGGTAGGAGGTAGTCCGTGTTCTGCATGCTGAGGAAGGTGCCTTTCCCAGTGGATCTGCTGAGGTTTGTGTCTGAGAGAACCTTTCACTTCTCCTCCCTCAGCAATGCTCAAGTACAAGTACCCCCCACTTTTTAAACGTTCACAGTAAGACACTTGGTTTTCTTGAAATAACTACGTAATTACCCATCTTCAGTAAGAGGAAGAGACCTGAAGAGGATTTCCCTCTTATGAAAAAAGGTGAACTGTGAGAATCGCGTTCATCATCTGTTTTGGGGAGAAGCTCCTTCCGTTGGGAACCGCTTTCCGCATCCAGCCACCAGCACTTTGAATGGTGTCTGTGAGCCTCTATTGTGCTTTATCTTCATTTATGCTGGGCCTCCGTTAGGTACTTGTGTCCTGAGGCCTAAGAAAAGCCAAAAGAAGGAATTTTGGGGTCTGAGCACACTGTCTAATTGTTCCGTGTAAATTAATGGCCATTCCTTCTTGACACCATTTCTGCTGTGCAAGGTTTCTCCGAAGCCCTGCACTTTCAAAGAGCAGGGAAACCTATACCCCATGCTGCGGGGTTAGTTTTAGTCTCCATGCTGGACAGAACATTTCATGACTGTCAGATTTTCTCACTCAAACATTGAGACTTTGACCACCTTCACCCATTTCTACCACCCCATCCCCGAATCTGGCACCTACCAATCTGCTATCAGTATCTATGCATTCAGTATTTGTTTATTCCACGTGGAATGTACATGAGAGCATCTGGGATTGGTCTTTCTGTGTCTGAGTTACTTGGAATAAGGTCCCCAAGGTCTGTGTTTCCAGGTCTGATTCTTGTGAATAATGCTGCAGTGAACGTGGGAGTGCATCTGTCTTTTTGAGGCAGTATTTTTGTGTTCTCCGAATAAATACTCAGTAGAGCCATTACTGTGCCATGTGGTAGTTGCATTTATTTTTTCAGGAACCTCCATACCATTTGTCACAGTGGCTGCACCAATTTCCATTCCCACCAACAGTGCACAGTGTCTCCTCCTCTGCAAACCCTTGACCCCAACTGGTGTCTGTCTCTGGACAATTGGTGATCCAACTGTTGTGAGGGGATAGCCGATTGTGGGTTTGACTGATGTTTCCCTGACGATTTTTAGTGATGTCTAACAACTTTCTCTGTCTGTTGGCACCTGTGTGCCATCTTTGGAAAGTATCTATTCACATATTCCCCACGTTTTTTTATACAGTTTTTTTTTGTTTCTTTTGATTTGTATGAGTGTTGTGTGTATTTTTGATATTAGCCTCTTCTCACACATATGATTCGCAGATATTTTTTTCTTATTGGGTCAGTGGCCTTTTAAGTTTTTGCTGGTTTCTTTTGCCGTGTGGAAGATTTCAGTTTGATATTGTTCCACTTGTTTATTTTTGCTTTTGTTGCCTTTGCATTTGGTGTCCGATCTGAAGACTCTTTGCCAAAACCAATGTCGAGAGACTTAGTACCTGTGTCTTCTTGGAGGTTTATGGATTCAGGTCTTATGTTCAAATCATTCATCCATTAAAAATTTTGTGTGTGGTGTAAGAAAGTGGACCAGTTATATTCTTCTGCATTTACTGTCCAGTTTGCATGTTACCGCTCACTGAAGAGACGGTCCTTCCCTCATGGCATATCTTCTGCTGCTGTGTCGTAAGTTAGGATCATCTACGTGTGGGTAAGTTTCTGAGCTTTCTGTTCTGTTCCACTGAACTGGTGTCTGTGTTTATGCCAGTAAAATCCTGTTTTGATGACAACAGCTCTATAATCTAGCTTGAAATCCAGGAGTGTGTTGACTGCACCTTTCTTTCTCCAGGTTGCTTTGGGTATTTGGGGTCTTTTGTGATTCCATACAAGTTTGAGGACTGTTTTCTATTTGCTCGAATAATGCCAGTGGAATTCAGATAGGGATTTCATCACATCTGTCGATTGCTTTGGGTACGATGGACATGTTCACATAATTAAATCTTCCAGTTAAGGAGTATGGCGTATGCTTCCATTTGTTTGTGTTGCCTTCCAAATCTTTGACCCATACATTCTGCCCCCCCTCGACACACATGGTTTTCATTTCTTTTCTGCCATGTGTTGAGTGTACTATGTCTTTCGCATTTTTGGTTACTTTTATTCCTAGATTTTTTTTGATGCAATTGTAAATGGCATTGCTTTTTTAATTTCTCTTTGTGAACGTGTGTCATCAGTATACAGAAATGCAAGAACTTGGGTCATCTGGGTGGCCCCATAGGTGAAGCGTCTGCCTTCAGCTCAGGTCATGATCCCAGAGTCCTGGATCGAGCCCCATGTTGGGCTCCCCGCTTATCGAGGGTCTGCTTCTCCCTCTTTCCTACACTCCCCCTGCATGTGCTTTTTCTCTTCCTCTCAAATAAATAAATAAAATCTGAAAAAAATAAAGACAACAGGTCTCTGTATATTGACTTTATATCCTGCAGCTTTCTTGCATTTGTTTAAACTAACTGTTTTTTTTTTTGTGTGTGTGTGTGTAATCTTTCGGGATTTCATGTCATTTGCAAATAGTGACAGTTTTCCTGTATGGATTTCATATCTTTCTCTTTTTTTAAAATGATGTTAGTCACCCTACAGTACTTCATTTGTTTTTGATGAAGTGTTCCATGATTCATTGTTTGTATATAACACCTAGTGCTCATTATGACACGTGCCCTCCTTAATACCCATCACCAGGATAACCCATTCCCCTACCCCTCCCTTACTGCAACCTTCAGTTTGTTTCCCAGTGTCAACAGTCTCTCATGGTTCCTCTCCCCCTCTCATTCCCCCCCTTCACTTTTCCCTTCCTTCTTCTAATGTCCTCCATGCTATTCCTTCCATTCCACATAGGAGTCAAACCTTATGATAATTCTCTTTCTGTGCTTGCCTTAATTTCACTTAGCATAATCCCCTCCTGGTGAATTCACATTGGTGCAAATGGTGGGTATTCATCCTTTCTGATGACTGAGTAATATTCCATTGTATAGATGAACCACATCTTCTTTGTCCATTCATCTGCTGAAGGACATCTTGGCTCCTTCCACAGTTTGGCTATTATGGACATTGCTGCTATGAACATTGAGATACAGGTGCCCCTTCTTTTCATTACTCTGTGTCTATGGGGTAAATACCCAGTAGTGCAATTGTTGGGTCATAGGATAGCTCTGTGTTTAATGTCTTGCGGAACATCCATATTGTTCAAAAGTGGTTATACCAGTTGAATTCTCACGAGTAGTGTAAGAGGGCTCCCCTTTCTCCACATCATCTCTGACTTTTTGTAATTTCCTGTCTTGTTAATTTTTTTCTCAAGATTTTATTTATTTATTTGATAGAGATAGAGACAGCCAGCGAGAGAGGGAACACAAGCAGGGGAAGTGGGAGAGGAAGAAGCAGGCTCATAGCGGAGGAGCCTGATGTGGGGCTCGATCCCATAATGCCAGGATCACGCCCTTAGCCGAAGGCAGATCCTTAACCTCTGTGCCACCCAGGTGCCCCCTGCCTTGTTAATTTTAACCATTCTAACTGGTGTAAGGTGGTATCTCATTGTCGTTTTGATTTGTATTTGCCTGATGGCAAGTGATGTGGAGCATTTTTTCATGTGTCTGTTGGCCATTTGTAAGTCTTCTCTAGAAGTATCTCTTTGTGTCTTCTGCCCATTTTTTGTGTGTCGAGTTTGAGGAGTTCTTTATAGATCTTGGATACCAGCCCTTTATCTGTAATATCATTTGCAGATATCTTCTTCTTTTCCATAGGTTGCCTTTGTGTTTTGTTGATCGTTTGCTTTGCTGTGCAGAAGGTTTTTATCTTGATGAAGTGCCAATAGTTCATTTTTGCTTTTATTTCCTTTGCCTTTAGAGACATGGCTTGCAAGAAGTTGTTGTGTCCAAGGTTGAAGAGTTCTTTTGATTTGGATATGATACAGGAATCCATTATCTTTCTTTCCTGATTGTATTCGATTCCTCTGTCTTTCTTGGTGAGTCTAGCTAAGTTTGTCAGTTTTATTTATCTTTCCAAAAAAGGCACCTTTCAATTTCATTGTTTTTGTTGTTTTTTTTTTTTTTTTGGTCTTTTTAGTCTCTGTTGGATTTATTTATGCATTCCTTTTTGTTATTTCCTTATTTCTACTATACTGGGTCTTTGTTGTTTTATTTTTTACTTCTTTACCACATAAATCAGGTTGTTAATGGAGACCCTTCTCATGGATTGATGAAGACTTGAGTTTCTATGAATGTCCCCCATAGAGCTACTTTTGCTGCATCCCATAAGTTTTTGTAAGTTGTCTTTTTCATCAGTGTCAAGGTACTTCTAAAATCTTTTTTGATTTCTTCTTTGACTGTTGGTTGTTTGGTAGCATGTTTTTAATTCTCCACATATTTTTTTGAGATTATTTAAGTATCTGACAGAGAGTGAGACAGTGAGAGAGGGAACGCAAGCAGGGGGGGTGAGAGAGGGAGAAGCGGGCTTCCCACTGAGCAAGGAGCCTGATTCCAACCTAAATCCCAGGATCCTGGGATCAGGACCTGAGCTGAAGGCAGATCCTTAACAACTGATCCACCCAGGCTCCCCAATCTCCACCTATTTTTGACTGTCCCATTTTTTTCTTGAGACTGATTTCTAGTTTCATATCTTTGTGGTTGGACAAGATTTGAAGCAGAAGGTGAAGAGCATTCAGATTAAAAGTTTGTTTCCTGGAGGGATTTCTGAGGGCAGACCATGAGTTCTGTGGGGACGGAGGAAGGTTTTGTGAGACGGGGGTGGGGTTAACCCTTGTTAGAATTACTGACTACTACCATGCAGGCTGTGTGCTACTGTTCACACCGTAGTCCTGATGGACTTGTACTTCATTAGGAACATTTTCTAGGAGGTTTAGGCATAGCCTTCTCTTAAAGAAAGGTGCCATGTGAGTTCATGGCATGACCCCAGGTCAGCAACCAGGATGTATGGTATTGTGGGGGATGAGAAACAGGCTTTCTGTGGGAAGTGACAGAAATAGTTTATGGTGAGCTCCATGACCATAGGGAGGTCCTGAGTGACCCACTGGGTGTTGGGTTCTGTGGATCTGTCTCATCAGGTGCTGTGGAATTCAGGGACACCCTCCTGTCTGTGGATTTGTGTGGAGACAGGTAGACATCAGTGTTTGGCCAGGCACAAGGGTCACACTGGACCACCACCAGAGGTGCAGCGTGTGCAGGAGCCACTGCTTGCTTTCCACGAAAGCTGACCAGGGTCTTTGACTGTGATTTCTAGCAGCTGCAAGGGGAGAGGAGGCCGGGGGTGGTGCACACTTCCTAGAGTTGTGGTCAGGACTAGTCTGGAACCCACTGAAGTCAGCCACACTGGGCACAGAAGGCCCCCAGTCAGTGTAGCTGTGGGCACTGCTCCCATGGTACTTTCGGGCCGGCTCCATGCTGCCACCTCCTGCTTTTCATCATCACCTTCAAAGTCATGTGCCTCTGCTCTTGCCCCATGGCCTCCGGGGTATTGTCAGTCCTCCATCTGGCCCTCGTCCCTGTTGCCCTGTGCAGTGCGATGCCAGGATAGCCTTCTCGAGACAATCATCTGGCCCTGATGGAACACTTCCATGGATCTCGTGTGATGCAAGGATGAAGCCCTGCCCTGGAAGGGGGCTGCAGGTCCCCAATCAGGAGAGCCATGTCTCCCTTTTCAGCATGGCCTGCCCTCCCCTCAGTCTTCTTCAGGGAAGCTCTCCCCACTTCCTGAGATGACAGCTCTGAACTTAAAAATGAATGTTATTTTACATATCTCTGTGCCTTAGTTCATCCATGGCATGTCTTTCAACCCCGTTAGTGGGGTTTTTTTTTTAGCAGTTCTGAAGGGCTGTCTGCTCAAGGAGGGGATGACCTGGGTGGGGCAGCTTTCCCTCTCATCTCCCTCAGCATATCTCTGAGCCCTGGGGCCAACTGTGCCACTGAGGATTGAGGGACCCGAGCCAGCTCATCCTGAGCCCAGGATGTGTCAGCTGTGTAGACGGATGCGTGTCAGAGTGGTGGGCAGCGGCATGGGCCAGGGGCAGGCAGTGTCTCCTCATTCCTTCCCTCCCTTCCTCACAGATATAGCTCAGAGCAGCCTTCAACCCCTGCATCTCCAGATCCCTTGACCTGTGCCTCCTGTGTTCAGCTGGTGACCTTGGAGTTTTGCATTGATTCTACCTCCCATACCCTCTCCTGTAGCAGTTCCTGGATCAGGGGAGTGGTGGGACTCTTGTCTGCTTTTGATCTTCTTCCTGTCCCGCACCAAGCCCACCCACCTTTGCATCTTCCATGTATGTGCTTGGAAGCAAGCCCATCCACAGGGAACCTATTAGCCAAATGGATCCAGGCAAAGAACATTGAAGTAGAGATCCAGGATCCATAATAAACCTGCTCGGAAACTTGTCCCAAAGTCTGTGACTCTCTCACAATGTAACAGAAACAATAATAGCTTTCTGGACTGTGAAGTGACATGTGTCTCTACTTCTAATCTTAAATGCATAGGTGCTGAGCCTGGACTGAAAAGGACCATGGCTCCCGTGGGCTGGGATCCACAGTAAGAACTCAGTGAAATCTGAATTCAAGGCATAGAGTGAATAATTATTGTAGAGTGAATCCTCCCAAGTAGGGCTTATGAACAATGCACAGGAAAAGCTTTTTCAAAGAGGTTTCTGAAAGAAAAATCTTTTTTAAAAATTTATTTTAATTCCAGTAGAGCTAACCTACAGTGTTACATTCGTTTCAGGTGTACAATAGAGTGATTCAGTAATTCTATATATTACTCAGTGGTCATCAAGAAAAGTGTCCTCTTAATCCGCTTCATCTATTTGACTCATCCCTCTATCATCCTCCTCTCTGGTATCCATCCGTTTGTTCTCTATTGTTAAGAGTTTGTATTTTGCCACACCCATACTCAGGCAACCCTGTTTGGGTAGAGTTGCCCTGTCCCCTGCGAGGGGGGATGGGTGTGGGAACGCTGTGAGCCAGTATTTCCAGGCTTTTGTTCCCTGGCATCTTTCTCTGGCGGTCTGCTGTGCCTCTTCTGAGAGTCAGAGCAGCAGAGGCTGAATTGTCACAGAACAGAGGGATAGCGGCATGTTCTTCACGGATGTTCTGGCCACTTTAACTCCGTTACTGTTGGTGCTGCTCAACCCCATAGCGTCCCTGGATGTGTGCCCCACACCTGGTGTCCCTGTCCTCACTTCCAGGGCAGGTGCATCTCTGTCCTTTGTGTTTCTAAGGCCACCAGCCACCAGCCGTCCCCTGGAGCTCCCAGATCTCCAGGTCTCAGTCTGGATCCCGTGAGCACACCAGGATTACGGAGTTTCCTGAGAAGCCTGGTGGCATACCACCTCCTTCAGGGTCTCAGTCTGCTGTTTCCTGGGTGCCAACCACGAGTTCGCCCGCTGCCCCATGCAGGTGGCCCACCAGCCGCCAGCCGCCCCGCGTGCTCCCGGGTCTCTGGGTCTGTCTATTCCCGGTGAGCACACTGGGATTCCGGAGTTCCGTGAGAAGCCTGGTGGTGGGCGCACCTGGTTCAGGGTCTCAGTCTGCTGTTTCCTGGGTTCTGACCTTGAATCTGCCCTCTCCCCTGTGCAGGTGGCCTGCCAGCCTCCAGTGGACCCGCACACGCTCCAGGAGCTCTCATTCTCATTCTGGATCCCATAAGCACACTGGGATTCCTGTGTTCTGGGAGATGCCTAGTGGTGTGCTCTCTGGGCTCACCAGTCTCAGTCCTCTCTCTAGGGGTGCCTTCTGTGAATCTGCCAGCTCCCCTATGCAGGTGGCTGCTACTTCCTGGCGCCCAAATGCGGTGGCTCCCTCCCCCTTCCTTTTATCTTCCAGTATCTGTGCCAGGTTTCAGGACTCCCCGCTTCCTACCTCAATACACAGCGCTGGAGATGTTCATTTGTAGAGATCCAGATATATCTTCCTGCCTCTCAGGCTGATTCCGTGGTTGTTTAGGCTGGCCTGCTACCTATCCAGCAGGACTCAGGGGATCTGCGGAAAAAGGAGTCCCCTACTCCTCCACCATCTTAACTCCTCTCTTGTACCTGAAATAGTATTTAAAAACACTCAGCTCAGCCTCTTCTACAAAGTGAGCCAATGCTTATAAACCTGGCTAAAATATTGCCTTACCTACGTTGACTTCCCAGCCATCCTAGTGTTTAAATGGTGTGACTGTGACTTACATTAGTCAACATTTGCAGAGAAAGAACTTAGTGCATCCAGGGGGCACTTCATGTTGAAATTAGTTTGTGACAACGAGCTACTGTGTTTTATTCTGCAGTCCAAGGGAATGGTGCCAGACATCTCTAAGGTGTCTAGCAGTTCTACAATTCTGATTTTAAGTGGTCTGTGTGCTTCAGAGATTTGGGCAGGAGAAGGGCAGGAGTCCAGAGACTGTGAACACTTCTGTTACCTGTGCTGACCATGGAGCAGGTAGCCTTCTGTGGGCATCATTTTGATTTCTTGGTACTCTTGTGAAAGGTGCTTTTGTCTCAAATTCCTCCATTTAGTAGTCATTATAATGATGAAAGTAATTTTTATCTTATATCATCTGTGGGCCCTGATCCTGGGCTCCCAGGGAAGCTATCCTTTAACATTTTAACTGGCTCAAAATGATTGGGCAAAAACTCAAAGCATGGGCCCTATTTCTGCCCCAAGCACATGTTGTACATCTGCTTTGAGAAGAAAACAACCAAAAATGCCAACATGAAGATAAGAAAAAATAAAGAACCTCTTTGGCTCCCATAAGATTAAAGTCATACTGACATGTACATACTGAAAATGCATGAAACCATTGCATTTCCTAAAGCCAAAGCCTTGGAGGGTCTGAGAGCCACTGACCTTGCCCAGAACCAGGCACACCCCAGCAGGGAGGGCTGGTGCAGAAAGGGAAGGGGCAGGACTCTGAGGGTGGTCTGCAGCTAGAGGGGTCCCTAGAAGGGGCCAGGTGTGTGTGGGTGCCCTGGCCCACGACCCCACCCATTCCTGTGCCGGGTGTTGGGTAGAGGAGGCACCTCTTGGGCCCCCTGCACTTTCAGGGTTCCAGGGGCTTGAGGGCGGGTTGCCCAGCATCCAAGGGGCTCAGGCACCAACCTCCCCAACCATTCACTGCTTGGGGGTGGAGATGTCTCTGTGGGCAGTCCCAGATTTGCAGTGGGTTGCAGAATTGGGGCAGAAGAAGGGGCACTGAGAGAGAGAGAGTTGCACTGTGGAGATCCCTGCTGGTGAGTGAGCAGCTTGCACTGGGGTGGGGGTCTGGGGGTAGGGTGTGCCCCAGGTGGGAGGCAAGGTTTTGGAAGGGCACGTGGAGAGGGTTCATTGTGGGTACTCAGGTGAGTTTTCTTTTTCCCTTTAAAGTCTCTTCTGCCCCATGTCCTCAACTGACCTTATTCCCCATACCCGGGAACTCCAGGGCACCCACTCACCTGAGCTTTTGTGGGATGGGTTGCAGAATTTCAGCGTTTCCCCTGTTCCCCTGGAAGAGTGCGGGTAACGACCTCACACAATCCCCACTTTCAGTTCTCTGACACAGTGCAGGTGATGCATCTTGAGCAGTACCCTGAGTTCAGCAGGGTGTGTCCTGGTCCCCAGGCACAGGTGTGGCAGTATCAAGCCCCAGAGCCATCCCCCAACTTCAGCATTATGCCCCGTGTGCCCCTGGGTAGTGGTAATTGGCTATTAGAATCATGCAGGAATATCCTCCAGGTGGGGGCCTGGAGGCGTGCGTAAACCAGACCCCACTCTAGTTGCATTGGGAATAGACGAATTGAGGGTTTCTTTAGAAGAGTAAGTCTGCTTTCCAGAAAAGGCAAGGTCATTGGTCTATTGAGAATGAAGATAATTACTGATAAACAACAAGTATGTGTTGCCCCTTCGCCCAGAAACCGAAGCAGGTGTGCAGGCTTTAGGTCAGAGGTGCCTTCTTCTCCCCACCTGACAGCAATTCTCTGCTCTGGCTCCAAGAAACCCGAGGTTTTGAACGTCAGCATCAGAGTCAGCGAGGCAGCTTGTCACAGGACGCCAGTGTTCACAGAAAGCAAAGGTATGTTTGGCAAAATGTCCTATCTATGTCAGGGCTGGAGGTAAAACCTCTCATTATCCCAAAACCTCCTGGGCTTTTCTCTTTTCTCTAGTTGAGCCACAAAGTAAAATTGAAGTAGCTGTCAGCATTCTGGGTTTGGTGCAGGAATTACTTAGTTTCCCTGGAGGTAGAACGTTGCAGGGGATCACAATTTCTCTGTCCATTTATTGCTTACAAATGTATTTTGACCATCTGTTTCCTAGGAACCCTCTTTTATTAGAAAGGGAAGGTGAGATTCACTCTGTGCCTGTTTGTATCATCTAATTTGTTCCTTCATCTAACAGTGTTTATTCAATTGGGCCTAAGATATGGTTGAGTGGCCAACATCTAGAGTTAGGTGGCTTTTTTCATCTGATACAGACTTGGATGATGTCATTTGACAAAGGTGATATTTCATCATTGATTAGTTTATTCATCAGAAGAGTTAAAATTAGGGTGGAGGGAAAATTGAAAATTTTCCAAAGCGGCCTGTTCCTGTTTAAAAGTTGAGCTTGACTTTCTAGTTTTACTAAATGTATTATCTCGATATTTTGAGGTGCCATATTCTCTCTGTAGTTTCTTTGGTGGTGGAGTCAGAAGGAGAGTCTGGGAATTCTTTTGGATAGTGGCATGCTGGTGGCTTCAAGGGGCTTGGCGTCAGGAGCCTTGGGGTGAACTCTGCAACTACTTGTCTGACCCTAGGTGCATCTCCTAGAGGTTTTGTTTCCTCTTATGAAATTGCTGGCAGATAATGTTCTGCTTAAAGGGGAAGCCTCCCATCCTGTTGGTGGGAATGCAAAGTGGTGCAGCCAGTCTGGGAAACAGTGTGGGGGTTCCTCAAAAAGTTAAAAATTGAACAACCCCATGATCCAGCAATTGCTCTCCTAGGTATTTACCCAAAAGATACAAAAATGTGGATTCGAAATGGGTACATGCAC
This sequence comes from Ursus americanus, assembly GCF_024610735.1. NCBI lineage: Eukaryota > Metazoa > Chordata > Mammalia > Carnivora > Ursidae > Ursus > Ursus americanus. The sequence goes on along the minus strand of NW_028273628.1, from coordinate 586,109 downwards.
CATGATGTTTATAGCAGAAAGGTCCACAGTAGCCAAACTATAGAGAGAATCCCAACGTCCATGCACTGATGAATGGGTAAAACAGCTGTGGGATACATATATATATACTGGAATATGACCCAGATTCAAAAAGAATGAAAACTTACCATTTGCAAGGATGTGGATGGACCTAGAGTGTATTAAGCTAAGCAAAATCATTGAGGAAAGACAAATATCCTATGCTCTCATGCCTGTGGAACTTCAGAAAGAAAACAGATGAACAGAGTTGAGGAGTGATGAGAGAGGCAAACAAGGAAATAGACTCAACCTTGGAGAACAAACTGAGTGTTGCTGCAGGACAGGGGCATGGGGGGAAGAGTTAAATGGGTGAGGGGTATTAAGGAGGGCACTTGTGATGAGCACCGAGTTCTGTATGCAGGTGAGGAATCACTAAATCCTACCCCTGAAGCGAATATTCCATGCCATGTGAACTAACTGGAATTTAAGTAAGAGGAGAAAGGTAAAAGTGTTCTGCTTCATGAAGAGTGAGGTAAAATTGTAGTGATTTGGGCTGTACTATTCTATAGATGAGAGTTGTAAATCACCCTGTTGTAGGATACACTAGTTTCTTATCACATAAGGAGTCCTCAGAAAGCTGCAATGAAAGATTCAGGTCTCAGAGCATGTTCATGTTCCACTGATATGTTACAGTTTGCACAGGTAGGAAAGAAGGTGGAGAGAAAGGCAACAGAAGGGGAAAGTAGGTGTGAACCTTTCATTAGTTAGCGTTATAGCTTTCTCATGAAAGCCTTGCGCCAGTGTGATTTTGGAAGCAGAGAGGTAATCCGGGAGCTTTGCAGATGGGGGAGTTCCAGGACTGGGTAAAGCTGACAGGGGTTCCAGAGGAGAGCTGAATGCATTCTGCAGCAGGGTGTGGGCAGGGTGGGCTCCAGGGGTGGCTGTGGGTCTCCTGGGTGAGAGTTGTGACAGGTGAGGGCTGTGTGCAAGTTCCTGGCTGAGGACAAGTGAGGCACAGGCGGAGAGCTGGCAGAGAACCTTCTTCTGGGCCACCAGCCTCACCCAACACACACAGCCTCATCTTCTGTCCCTGTCACTCCAATTCAGACTTCTCCGAAGGTGAGTGAGAACACATCAGGAGCATTCTGAACAGAAGGGAAAGCATGTGCATAGCTCTGGGGCAGGAAAATTCCAGCTATGTCCTGGAGTAGCAAGATGGCCCTGTGGCCACAGGAGACAGCTTAGCACATGACCTCAGAGAGGTGACAGAAAGCCATTCCAGGGCTATAACCCCATGAGACCCTGTTTCACTGGGCCATCCTGGCTACAGTGTTGAGAACAGATGACAGAGGGTTGAAGATGGCAAGGCAGGTCAATGACGAAGCTTTTCCAGGAACTCAGGCACTGTGGTCCAGACAGGTGGCCTTGGATGGAGTGGTTAGACCTATTCTGGGTCCATTTTGAAGATGGAGCACACAGGATTTGCTGATGGGTTAGCTATTAGGAGCAGGAGAACAGAGGAACTGGGGTAACTCCCAGCTGTTGTGGGTTGTCCTGATCGAGGGGAAGGAGAGGGTTTCTCGGGTGGTAGGAGGTAGTCCGTGTTCTGCATGCTGAGGAAGGTGCCTTTCCCAGTGGATCTGCTGAGGTTTGTGTCTGGGAGAACCTTTCACATCTCCTCCCTCAGCAATGCTCAAGTACAAGTATCCCCCACTTTTTAAACGTTCACAGTAAGACACTGGGCTTTCTTGAAAGAACTACGTTATTACCCAGCTTCAGTAAGAGGAAGAGACCTGAAGAGGATTTCCCTCTTATGAAAAAAGGTGAACAGTGAGAATCGCGTTCAGCATCTGTTTTGGGGAGAAGCACGACAGAGGCGTCGTGCACCCCAACCTGCTCCTTCCGCTGGGAACTGCTCTCCGCATCCAGCCACCAGCACTTTGAATGGTGTCTGTGAGCCTCTGCTGTGCTTTGTCTTCATTTATGCTGGGCCTCCATTAGAAACTTGTGTGCTGAGGCCTAAGAAAAGCCAAAGAGAAGGAATTTTGGAGTGTGAGGACACTATCTAATTGTGCCTTGTAAATTAATGGCCATTCCTTCTTGAACACCATTTCTGCTCTGCAAGGTTTCTCAGAAGCCCTGTACTTTCAAAGAGCAGGGAAACCTATACCCCATGCTGCGGGTTTAGTTTTAGTCTCCATACTGGACGGAACATTTCATGACTGTCGGATTTTCTCACTCAAACATTGAGACTTTGACCACCTTCACCCATTTCTAACACCCCATCCCCGAATCTGGCACCTACCAATCTGCTATCAGTATCTATGCATTCAGTAATTGTTTATTCCACGTGGAATGTACATGAGAGCATCTGGGATTGGTCTTTCTGTGTCTGAGTTACTTGGAATAAGGCCCCCAAGGTCTGTGTTTCCATGTCTGGTTCTTGTGAATAATGCTGCAGTGAACGTGGAAGTGCATCTGTCTTTTTTAGGCAGTATTTTTGTGTTCTCCAAATCAATACTCAGTAGAGCCATTAATGGGTCATGTGGTAGTCGCATTTATTTTTTCAGGAACCTCCATACCGTTTGTCACAGTGGCTGCACCAATTTCCATTCCCACCAACACTGCACAGTGTCTCCTCGTCTGCACACCCTTGACCCCACCTGGTGTCTGTCTCTGGGACAATTGCTGTTCCAACTGTTGTGAGTGGATAGCCGATTGTGGGTTTGACTGATGTTTCCCTGATGATGATGAGTGATGTCTAACAACTTTCTCTGTCTGTTGGCACCTGTGTGCCATCTTTAGAAAGTATCTATTCACATATTCCCCACATTTTTTATACAATTTTTTTTTGTTTTGATTTGTATGAGTGTTGTGTGTATTTTGGATATTAGCCTCTTCTCACACATATGATTCGCAGATATTTTTTTTCTTATTGGGTCAGTGGCCTTTTAAGTTTTTGCTGGTTTCTTTTGCCGTGTGGAAGATTTCAGTTTGATGTTGTTCCACTTGTTTATTTTTGCTTTTGTTGCCTTTGCATTTGGTGTCCGATCTGAAGACACTTTGCCAAAACTAATGTCGAGAGACTTAGTACCTGTGTCTTCTTGGAGGTTTATGGATTCAGGTCTTACATTCATATCATTCATCCATTAAAAATTTTGTTTGTGGTGTAAGAAAGTGGACCAGTTATATTCTTCTGCATTTAGTGTCCAGTTTGCCTGTTACCGCTCACTGAAGAAACAGTCCTTCCCTCATGGCATATCTTCTGCTGCTGTGTCGTAAGTTAGGATCATCTACGTGTGGGTAAGTTTCTGAGCTTTCTGTTCTGTTCCACTGACCTGGTGTCTGTGTTTCTGCCAGTACCATCCTGTTTTGATGACAACAGCTTTGTAATCTAGCTTGAAATCCAGGAGTGTGTTGACTGCACCTTTCTTTCTCCAGGTTGCTTTGGGTATTTGGGGTCTTTTGTGATTCCATACAAGTTTGAGGACTGTTTTCTATTTGCTCGAATAATGCCGCTGGAATTCAGATAGGGATTTCATCATATCTGTCGATTGCTTTGGGTACGATGGACATGTTCACATAATTAAATCTTCCAGTTAAGGAGCATGGCGTAAGCTTCCATTTGTTTGTGTTGCCTTCCAAATCTTTGACCCATACATCCTGCCCCCCTCGACACACATGTTTTTCATTTCTTCTCTGCCATGTGTTGAGTGTACTATGTCTTTCTCATTTTTGGTTACTTTTATTCCTAGATTTTTTTTTGATGCAATTATAAATGGCATTGCTTTTTGAATTTCTCTTTGCAAAAGTGCGTCATCAGTATGCAGAAATGCAAGAAGTTGGGTCACCTGGGTGGCCCCATAGGTGAAGCTTCTGCCTTCATCTCAGGTCATGAACTCAGAGTTCTGACATTGAGCCCTGTGTTGGGCTCCCCGTTTAGCGAGGGTCTGCTTCTCCCTCTTTCGGACACTCCCCCTGCCCTTGCTTTTTCTCTTCCTCTAAAATAAATAAATAAAATATGAAAAAAAAAAGAGAACAGGTCTCTGTATATTGACTTTATATCCTGCAGCTTTCTAGAATTTGTTTATTCTAACAGTTTTTGTGTGTGTGTGTGTGTGTGTGTGTAATCTTTCAGGATTTCATGTCATTTGCAAATAGTGACAGTTTTCCTGTATGAATTTCATATCCTTCTATTTTTTTAAAATGATGTTAATCACCCTACAGTACTTCATTTGTTTTTGATGAAGTGTTCCATGATTCATTGTTTGCATATAACACCTAGTGCTCATTATGACACGTGCCCTTCTTCTTTTTAAAAAGAATTTATTTATTTATTCGACAGATAGAGACAGCCAGAGAGAGAGGGAACTCAAGCAGGGGGAGTGGGAGAGGAAGAAGCAGGCTCACAGCGGAGGAGCCTGTTGTGGAGTTCGATCCCCTAATGTCGGGATCACGCCCTGAGCCGAAGGCAGATGCTTAACCGCTGTGCCACCCAGGTGCCCCAACACGTGCCCTCCTTAATACCCATCACCAGGATAACCCATTCCCCTACCCTCCCTTTCTGCAACCTTCAGTTTGTTTCCCAGTGTCAGTAGTCTCTCATGTTTCATTTCCCCTCTCATTACCTCACTTCACTTTTCCCTTCCTTCTTCTAATGTCCTCCATGCTATTCCTTCCATTCCACATAGGAGTGAAACCATATGATAATTGTCTTTCTCTGCTTGCTTTAATTTCACTTAGCATAATCCCCTCCTGGTCCATGCACGTTTGTGCAAGTGGTGGGTATTCATCCTTCTGACGACTGAGTAATAGTCCATTGTATAGATGAACCACATCTTCTTTGTCCATTCATCTGCTGAAGGACATCTTGGCTCCTTCCACAGTTTGGCTATTATGGACATTGAAGCTATGAACATTGGGATACAGGTGCCGCTTCTTTTCATTACTCTGTGTCTATGGGGTAAATACCCAGTAGTGCAATTGGTGGGTCGTAGGATATCTCTGTGGTTAACGTAGTGAGGAACATCCATATTGTTTTCAAAAGTGGCTGTACCAGCTTGAATTATCACGAGTAGTGTAAGAGGGCTCCCCTTTCTCCACATCCTCTCTGACATTTTTTTTATTTCTGTCTTGTTAATTTTTTTTTCAAGATTTTATTTATTTATTCCACAGAGATAGAGACAGCCAGCGAGAGAGGGAACACAAGCAGGGGGAGTGGGAGAGGAAGAAGCAGCATCATAAGGGAGGAGCCTGATGTGGGGCTCGATCCCATAATGCCAGGATCATGCCCTGAGCCGAAGTCAGGCGCTTAACCGCTGTGCCACCCAGGTGCCCCCTGCCTGGTTAATTTTAACCATTCTATCTGGTGTAAGGTGGTATCTCATTGTCGTTTTGATTTGTATTTGCCTGATGGCAAGTGATGTGGAGCATTTTTTCATGTGTCTGTTGGCCATTTGTATGTCTTCTCTGGAGAAGTATCTCTTTGTGCCTTCTGCCCATTTTTTGGGTGTCGAGTTTGAGGAGTTCTTTATAGATCTTGGAAACCAGCCCTTTATCTGTAATATCATTTGCAGATATCTTCTTCGATTCCATAGGTTGCCTTTTTGTTTTTTGATCATTTGCTTTGCCAAGCAGAAGCTTTTTATCCTGATGAAGTGCCAATAGTTCATTTTTGCTTTTATTTCCTTTGCCTTTAGAGACGTGGCTTGCAAGAAGTTGTTGTGTCCAAGGTTGAAGAGTTCTTTTGATTTTGATATGAGACAGGAATCCATTATCTTATTTTCCTGATTGTATTCGAGTCCTCTGTCTTTCTTGGTGAGTCTAGCTAAGTTTGTCAGTTTTGTTTATCTTTCCAAAAAAGGCCGCTCTCATTTTCATTGTTTTTTTTTTGTCTTTTTAGTATCCATTGGATTTATTTATGCATTCCTTTTTGTTATTTCCTTATTTCTACTAATTTGGGGCTTTGTTTGTTGTTTTTTTTTCTACTTCTTTACCACATAAATCAGGTTGTTTATTGGAGACCATTCTCATGGAATGATGAAGACTTGAATTGCTATGAGTGTCCCCCATTAAGCTACTTCTGCTGCTTAAAACTCATTGTCAGTATTCAGAGTTTTTCAATGCTGATCTTCTCCTGTATAAGTTACCAAAAACCTAAAATATGTATGAACTTTAAAAAACGCTATATTGAAAATGACAGCAGGGAAGTTCCATTTTGTGAATATTGTGTCAATGGATCTCTATTTTGACATCAGTGTTCATTAGAAATGATGACATTTCATGTGAGTATAAATATCAATGTGAAAAAGAAAAGGTAGGAAGAACCTTGAATGTTTAAGTAATTGGTGAAATGACAGCTGTGTGTGTGTGTGTGTGTGTGTGTGTGTGTGTGTGTGTGTGTTTAATTGATTTTCAGTGAATGGTTCAGCTTCTTGTAGGGCCTCCGAGAGAGCCCAGGTGAACCTTTCAATGAGTTGGTATCTGTTTTCAGAACATGGGAATCTCTTAGTCCAATAGTCAATCCGGCAAGCTTTGAGGTCTTGAAGAGTTTCAGTCCTCAGCGATGGTGTTGCAGAACCTTGTGAGCAAACCCTAGGGTATGCTTAGAGCCCTCATTAGCTGGTACCAAGGTGTGACAATTTCAGACAGCATTTTCCAAAGAAGTACCTCTTGAGTCTCTGTCCTTGTCAGTTCCCTACACTTCCTTACACTAGTTATGTGATCAGTGTTTCAGGATAATCCCCACATGTGATTTTTGCTATTTCCTACTAGTCCTATCTGTTTCTCATCTTCTTCTTTTATGGTAGGGGTTGGGAAGCAACCTGTGTGGTGTAGGAAGGGGTGTGGTTGTTGTCTGCCTTCAGAGGACCGAATGATGCCTAGAAATTGTACTGTAGTTTGAGGTCAATTGTACATCCTCTGAGTGTCAGGAATTCCATCACTCTACTTTGATGCTAGTCTGTTCTTCAAGCTGTCCTCAGAAATAAGGATGTCATCCATCTAGGGAATACTGGTTTGTGTGTATGTTTTCATTTTAGGAAAAGCCTTGCTGTTCCTGAAAATAATACTGTAGAGCACCCTTTCCTGTTCTTATTGGCCATGAGTCAATCTTTTGTGAAGTATTCATTTATAAATAGACTTTCTATGGTTGATGAGCAGGAATTCTTTATTGACAAGTCTTTGTCAGTGTGTGTATTGCAAATCTTTACTTCCCAGCCTGCGGTTCACTTTTTCATTTTCTTATGGTCATAAGATAAGGAGAAATGTCACATTTTTATGAAGTCCCACTGAATTCTTTTAAATGGTTAGTGCACCCTATGTCCTACCCCAAGATTGACAGGTTCTACGTTTTCTTTCAGAAATTGTCCAATGGGAAGCACAATCCATCTCAAATTTATAAATTGCATTTTTAATTCTAATAGGGTATTTATAGACTGTTTAGGATTTTCTATGTACACAATCGTATTATCTGTGAATAGTCACAATTATCCCCTCAATTCTTATACTTTTTGTTTCTCTTGCCTTCTAACACTGGTAGATTCTCTGATGCAACGTTGAATAGAGCAGCATTGTTTGAAGATTTTAATATACCTTTCTCAATATCTGAAAGAAAAAGCAGACAAAACATTGGTAACAAATGTGACCTAATTGACATATAGGGAACATTCCATAATAAGTGCAGAATACATTATTTTCAAGTGGTCATAGACTCTTTACCCAAATAGATGATAGGTGGGGCCACGAATCAAGTCTACAAATGTTAAACCCTGAAATTAACTAGATTCTATTCTTAGACCACAGGGGAATTGAGCCACAGTCATAGCGAAAAGAAAACCAGGAAGTCCTTCAATGTTTAAAAATTAAATGGAACTTTGCTACATATCCTAAAGGTCAGAGAAGGAATCTCAATGGAAATACTGAACCTTTTCTACATGAGGGCTCACACACAATGGCACTTTCTTTGTGAAGAGCATTATAATAACCTAGACAGGAGTTGAGCCTTAAGTCAGAGTTCTGCCTGCCCCAGCCACACCTGGCAGCCTTGGCCTGTGGTCCCCCTCAGCTGTCCTATCTGGTGGCCCTGAGCTAAGGGGGTCAACATGGCCATATGGAAATGGGAAGCTCCCCACTCATAGTGATGGCAGTGCCCCCTCCCCAGCTGCCCTTTCTGGTTGCTCTGAGCTAACTGGGTCAACATGGCCATATGGAAATTAGAAGCTCCCCACTCTTAGTGATGACGTCGCTATCGTATCATCCTCACCAGTCCAACAACATGATTTCTGAGTGAAATATGACACAAGAGCGACTTCTTGGCCTTCCTTCAGGTTTGAAAAACATCTGGTGAGTCATCGATTAGGAATATGGATTCAACATGTGTTCTTTCTTCTGGAAAAGAAATAGACCCAATAGCAATTATGGCTTCCTGAGCACCTGTTCCTGAGAGACATCATACTGGCTCTTTGTAGCATTCTGCCTCTTAAACTTCTCAACTAGGGTGTAGATATTTTTAGGCACATGTTCAGGTGGTTAGACAGGGACTCAGATGATATGAGTCACAGAGGATTTTAGTGTCAGAAACCTAAGTGGGATCCCCAAATTGACTCCAAATCCCTTGTTGTTCCATACAGGGTACTATTTCCCTCTTATCTCTGGTCTTCTCGATCTGGAAACCTATCAAGTATCAGGATTTTCTTGTCATGTGGACAACTGGAACAAATTCAGTGGGCCTTTTCACCTCTGCCAATGGTGATCATTAAGATCATTATCTCAGTGGAGGACCTCTGGGTAAGATACTCAAAGATCCTTAGGAATACAGACAGTGTAATATTTTCCTGGTATTAAAGTTACTGAAACCAACTATCTTTTTTAGTCGATTCAGGCTCTGGTATGTTCAGAGGGTGCTGTAAAACAGGTCTGAAATAGTATTTAAAAACACTCAGCTCAGCCTCTTCTACAACGTGAGCCAATGCTTATAAACATGGCTAAAATATTCCCTTACCTACGATGACTTCCCAGCCATCGTAGTGTTTATATGTTATGACTGTGACTTACATTAGTCAACATTTGCAGAGAAAGAACTTAGTGCATCCAGGGAGCACTTCATGTTGAAATTAGTTTGTGACAATGAGCTACTGTGTTTTATTCTGCAGTCCAAGGGAATGGTGCCAGACATCTCTAAGGTGTCTAGCAGTTCTACAATTCTGATTTTAAGTGGTCTGTGTGCTTCAGAGATTTGGGCAGGAGAAGGGCAGGAGTTCAGAGACTGTGAACACTTCTGTCACCTGTGCTGACCATGGAGCAGGCCGCCTTCTGTGGACATCATTTTGATTTCTTGGTACTCTTGGGAAAGTGCTTTTGTCTCACATTCCTCCATTTAGGAGTAATTATAATGATAAAAGTAATTTTTATTTTATATCATCTTTGGGCCCTGATCCTGGGCTCCCAGGGAAGCTATCCTTTAACATTGTACCTGGCTCAAAATGACTGGGCAAAACCTCAGTGCATGGGCCCTATTTCTGCCCCAAGCACATGTTGTACATCTGCTTCGAGAAGAAAACAATAACCAAAAATGCCAACATAAAGATAAGAAAAAATAAAGACCCTCTTTGGCTCCCATAAGATTAAAGTCATACTGACATATACATACTGAAAATGCATGAAAACATTGCATTTCCTAAAGCCCAAGTCTTGGAGGGTCTGAGAGTCACTGACCTTGCCCAGAACCAGGGACACCCCAGCAGGGAGGGCTGGTGCAGAAAGGGAAGGGGCAGGTCTTTGAGGGTGGTCTGCAGCTACGGGGTCCCTGGAAGGGGCCAGGTGTGTGTGGGGGCCCCAGCCCACGAGCCCACCCATGCCTGTGCCTGGTGTTGAGTAGAGGAGGCTCCTCTTGGGCCCCCTGTACTTTCAGGGTTCCAGGGGCTTGAGGGCAGGTTGCCTAGCATTCAAGGAGTTCAGGCACCACCCTCCCAGACCATTCACCACTTGGGGGTGTAGCTCCATCACTGTGGGCGGTCCCAGATTTGCAGTGGGTTGCAGTCCTGGGGCAGAAGAAGGGGCACTGAGAGAGAGAGAGTTGCCCTGTGGAGATCCCTGCTGGTGAGTGAGCAGCTTGCACTGGGGTGATGGTCCGGGGGTAGGGTGCGCCCCAGGTGGGAGGCAGGGTTCTGGAAGGGCACGAGGAGAGGGTTCATTGTGGGGACTCAGATGAGTTTTCTTTTTCCCTTTAAAGTCTGTTCTGTCCCATGTCCTCAACTGGCCTTATTCTCCATACCCGTGAACTCCAGGGCGCCCGCTCCCCTGAGCTTTGGTGGGATTGGTTGCAGAATTTCAGGGTTTCCCCTGTTCCCCTGGAAGAGTGCGGGAAAGGACCTCACATAATCCCCACCTTCAGTTCTCTGACACAGCGCAGGTGATGCCTCTTGAGCAGTACCCCGAGTTCAGCAGGGTGTGCCCTGGTCCCCCAGGCACAGGTGTGGCAGTATCAAGCCCCAGAGCCATCCCCCAACTTCAGCATTATGCCCCCTGTGCCCCCGGGTTAGTGGTAATTGGCTATTAGAATCATGCAGGAAAATCCTCCAGGTGGGGGCCTGGAGGCGTGCGTAAACCAGACCCCACTCTAGTTGCATTGGGAATAGACGAATTGACGGTTTCTTTAGAAGAGTAAGTCTGCTTTAGAGAAAAGGTAAGGTCATTGGTCTGTTGAGAATGAAGATAATTACTGAGAAACAACAAGTATGTGTTGCCCCTTGCCCAGAAACCGAAGCAGGTGTGCAGGCTTTAGGTCAGAGGTGCCTTCTTCTCCCCAGCTGACAGCACTTCTCTGCTCTGGCTCCAAGACACCCGAGGTTTTGAACGTTAGCATCGGAGTCAGCGAGGCAGCTTGTCACAGGACGCCAGTGTTCAGAGAAAGCACAGGTACGTTTGGCAAAATGTCCTATCTATGTCAGGGCTGGAGGTAAAACCTCTCATTATCCCAAAACCTCCTGGGCTTTTCTCTTTTCTCTAGTTGAGCCACAAAGTAAAATTGAAGTAGCTGTCAGCATTCTGGGTTTGGTGCAAGAATTACTTAGTTTCCCTGCAGGTAGAACTTTGCAGGGGATCACAATTTCTCTGTCCATTTATTGCTTACAGATGTATTTTGACCATCTGTTTCCTAGGAACCCTCTTTTATTAGAAAGGGAAGGTGAGATTCACTCTGTGCCTGTTTGTAACATCTAATTTGTTCCTTCATCTAACACTGTTTATTCAATTATGCCTTAGATATGGTTGAGTGGCCAGCATCTAGAGTTAGGTGGCTTTTTTTCAGCTGATACAGACTTGGATGATGTCATTTGACAAAGGTGATGTTTCATCATTGATTAGTTTATTCATCAGAAGAGTTAAAATTAGGGTGGAGGGAAAATTCAAAATTATCCAAAGGGGCCTGTTCCTGTTTAAAAGTTGAGCTTGACTTTCTAGTTTTACTAAAAGTATTATCTCGATATTTTGAGGTGCCATATTCTCTCTGTAGTTTCTTTGGTGGTGGAGTCAGAAGGAGAGTCTGGGAATTATTTTGGATAGTGGCATGCTGGTGGCTTCAAGGGGCTTGGCGTCAGGAGCCTTAGGGTGAAGTCTGCAACTGCTTGCCTGACCCTGGGTGCATCTCACAGAGGTTTTGTTTCCTCTTATGAAATTGCCAGCAGATAATGTTCTGATTAAAGGGGAACCCTCCCATCCTGTTGGTGGCAATGCAAAGTGGTGCAGCCAGTCTAGGAAACAGTGTGGGGATTCCTTAAAAAGTTAAACATTGAACAACCCCATGATCCAGCAATTGCTCTCCTAGGTATTTACCCAAAGGATTAAAAAATGCGGATTCAAAGGGGGTCCATGCACCATGATGTTTATAGCAGCAATGTCCACAGTAGCCAAACTATGGAGAGAATCCCAAAGTCCATGCACTGATGAATGGATAAAGCAGATGTGCGATACCTATATATAATGGAATATGACCCAGCTTCAAAAAGAATGAAATCTTACCATTTGCAAGGATGTGGATGGACCTAGAGTGTATTAAGCTAAGCAAAATCAGTGAGGAAAGACAAATATCCTATCCTCTCACGCTTGTGGAATTTCAGAAAGAAAACAGATGAACAGAGTTGAGGGGTGATGAGAAAGGCAAACAAGTAAATAGACTCAACTGAGGAGAAAAAACTGAGTGTTGCTGCAGGACAGGGGCGTGGGGGGAAGAGTTAAACGGGTGAGGGGTATTAAGGAGGGTACTTGTGATGAGCACCGGGTACTCCTTGCAGGTGAGGAATCACTAAATCCTACCCCTGAAGTGAATATTCCATGGCATGTGAACTAACTGGAATTTAAGTAAAAGAAGAAAGGAAAAAGTGTTTTGCTTCATGAAGAGTGAGGTAAAATTGTAGTGATTTGGGCTCTACTATTCTATAGATGAGAGTTGTAAAACACCCTGTTGTAAGATACACTAGTTTCTTATCACATAAAGAGTCCTCAGAAAACTGCAATGAAAGATTCAGGTCTCAGAGCATGTTCATGTTCCACTGATATGTTACAATTTGCACAGGTAGGAAAGAAGGTGGAGAGAGAGGCAACAGAAGGGGAAAGTAGGTATGAACCTTTCATTAGTTAGCGTTATAGCTTTCTCATGAAAGCCTTGCGCCAGTGTGATTTTGAAAGAAGAGGGGGAATCCGGGAGCTTTGCAGGAGACGGGGGAGTTCCAGGACTGGGTAAAGCTGACAGGGGTCCCACAGGAGAGCTGAATGCATTCTGCAGCAGGGTGTGGACAGGGTGGGCTCCAAGGGTGGCTGTGGGTCTCCTGGGTGAGAGTTGTGACAGGTGAGGGCTGTGTGCAAGTTCCTGGCTGAGGACAAGTGAGGCACAGGCGGAGAGCTGGCAGAGAACCTTCTTTTGGGCTACCAGCCTCACCCAACACACAGAGCCTCATCATCTGTCCCTGTCACGCCAATTCAGACTTCTCAGAAGGTGAGTGAGAACACATCAAGAGCATTCAAAACAGAAGGGAAAGCATGTGCAATGGTTCTGGGGCAGGAGAATTCCAGGTATGTCCAGGAACAGCAAGAAGGCCCTGTGGCCACAGGAGACAGCTTAGGACATGACCTCAGAGAGGTGAAAGAAAGCCATTCCAGGGCTATAACCCCATGAAACCCTGTATCACTGGGCCATCCTGGCTACAGTGTTGAGAACAGATGACAGAGGGTTGAAGACGGTAAGGCACGTCAATGACGAAGCTTTTCCAGGAACTCAGGCACTGTGGACCAGACAGGTGGCCTTGGATGGAGTGGTTAGACCTATTCTGGGTCCATTTTGAAGATGGAGCACAGAGGATTTGCTGATGGGTTAGCTAGTAGGAGCAGGAGAACGGAGGAGTTGGGGTAACTCCCAGCTGTTGTGGGTTGTCCTGATCGAGGTGAAGGAGAGGGTTTCTCGTGGGGTAGGAGGTAGTCCGTGTTCCGCATGCTGAGGAAGGTGCCTTTCCCGGTGGATATGCTGGATTTGTGTCTGGGAGAAACTTTCACATCTCCTCCCTCAGAAATGCTCAAGTAAAAGTATCCCCCACTTTTTGAACGTTCACAGTAAGACACTGGGCTTTCTTGAAAGAACTATATTATTACGCATCTTCAGTAAGAGGAAGAGACCTGAAGAGGGTTTCCCTCTTATGAAAAAAGGTGAACAGTGAGAATCGCGTTCAGCATCTGTTTTGGGAAGAAGCACAACAGAGGCAGCGTGCACCCCAACCAGCTCCTTCCTCTGGGAACTGCTCTCCGCATCCAGCCAAGAGCACTTTGAATGGTGTCTGTGAGCCTCTGCTGTGCTTTATCTTCATTTATGCTGGGCCTCCCTTAGAAACTTGTGTGCTGAGGCCTAAGAAAAGCCAAAGAGAAGGAATTTTGGAGTCTGAGGACACTGTCTAATTATTCCGTGTAAATTAATGGCCATTCCTTCTTGACACCATTTCTGCTGTGCAAGGTTTCTCAGAAGCCCTGTACTTTCAAAGGGCAGGGAAAACTATACCGCATGCTGCAGCGTTAGTTTTAGTCTCCATGCTGGACAGAACATTTCATGACTGTCGGATTTTCTCACTCAAACATTGAGACTTTGACCACCTTCAACCGTTTCTACCACCCCATCCCCAAATCTGGCACCTACCAATCTGCTCTCAGTTTCTATGCGTTCAGTATTTGTTTATTCCTCGTGGAATGTACACGAGAGCATCTGGTATTGGTCTTTCTGTGTCTGAGTTACTTGGCATAAGGCCCCCAAGGTCTGTGTTTCCATGTCTGTTTCTTTTGAATAAATCTGCAGTGACCGTGGGAATGCATCTGTCTTTTTGAGGCAGTATTTTTGTGTTCTCCGAATCAATACTCAGTAGAGCCATTACTGGGTCATGTTGTAGTCGCTTTTATTTTTTCAGGAACCTCCATACCATTTGTCACAGTGGCTGCACCAATTTCCATTCCCACCAACAGTGCACAGAGTCTCCTCGTCTGCACACCCTTGACCCCACCTGGTGTCTGTCTCTGGGACAATAGGTGTTCCAACAGTTGTGGGGGAATAGCCAATTGTGGGTTTGACTGATGTTTCCCTGACGATATTTAGTGATGTGGAACAACTTTTTCTGTCTGTTGGCACCTGTGTGCCATCTTTGGAAAGTATCTATTCACATATTCCCCACATTTTTTATACAGTTTTTTTTTTTTTTGGTTTTGATTTGTATGAGTGTTGTGTGTATTTTGGATATTAGCCTCTTCTCACACATATGATTCGCAGATATTTTTTTTCTTATTGGGTCTGTGGCCTTGTAAGTTTTTGCTGGTTACTTTTTCCATGTGGAAGATTTCAGTTTGAAGTTGTTCCACTTGTTTATTTTTGCTTTTGTTGCCTTTGCATTTGGTGTCCGATCTGAAGACTTTTTGCCAAAACTAATGTCGAGAGACTTAGTACCTGTGTCTTCTTGGAGGTTTATGGGTTCAGTTCTTACGTTCATATCATTCATCCAGTAAAAATTTTGTGTGTGGTGTAAGAAAGTGACCCAGTTATATTCTTCTGCATTTAGTGTCCAGTTTGCCTGTTACCGCTCACTGAAGAGACAGTCCTTCCCTCATGGCATATCTTCTGCTGCTCTGTCGTAAGTTAGGATCATCTACGTGTGGGTAAGTTTCTGAGCTTTCTGTTCTGTTCCACTGACCTGGTGTCTGTGTTTATGCCAGTACCATCCTGTTTTGATGACAACAGCTTTGTAATCTAGCTTGAAATCCAGGAGTGTGTTGACTGCACCTTTCTTTCTCCAGGTTGCTTTGGGTATTTGGGGTCTTTTGTGATTCCATACAAGTTTGAGGACTGTTTTCTATTTGCTCGAATAATGCCACTGGAATTCAGATAGGCATTTCATCACATCTGTCAATTGCTTTGGGTACGATGGACATGTTCACATAATTAACTCTTCCATTTAAGGAGCATGGCATAAGCTTCCATTTGTTTGTGTTGCCTTCCAAATCTTTGACCCATACATCCTGCCCCCCTCGACACACATGCTTTTCATTTCTTTTCTGCCATGTGTTGAGTGTACTATGTCTTTCTCATTCTTGGTTAGTTTCATTCCTAGATTTTTTTGATGCAATTGTAAATGGCATTGCTTTTTTAATTTCTCTTTGCGAAAGTGTGTCATCAGTATACAGAAATGCAAGAAGTTGGGTCATCTGGGTGGCCCCATAGGTGAAGCGTCTGCCTTCAGCTCAGGTCATGATCCCAGAGTTCTGGGATCGAGCCCCGTGTTTGGCTCCCTGCTTAGCAAGAGTCTGCTTCTCCCTCTTTCTCATACTCCCCCTGCTCGTGCTTTTTCTCTTCCTGTCAAATAAATAAATAAAATTTGAAAATAAATAAAGACAACAGGTCTCTGTATATTGACTTTATATCCTGCAGCTTTCTTGAATTTGTTTATTCTAACAGTTGTGTTTTTTTTTTGTTGTTGTTGTTGTGGTGGTTTTTTGTGTTTTTTTTTTTTTTGTGGAATCATTTGGGATTTCATGTCATTTGCAAATAGTGACAGTTTTCCAGTACGGATTTCATATCTTTCTTTTTTTAAAATGATGTCACCCTACAGTACTTCATTTGTTTTTGATGTACTGTTCCATGATTCATTGTTTGCATATAACACCTAGTGCTCATTATAACACGTGCCCTCCTTTTTTTAAAAAAAGAATTTATTTATTTATTCGACAGATATAGAGACTGCCAGCGAGAGAGGGAACACAAGCAGGGGGAGTGGGAGAGGAAGAAGCAGGCTGACAGCGGAGGAGCCTGTGGTGGGGCTCGATCCCATAACACCGGGATCACGCCCTGAGCCGAAGGCAGATGCTTAACCTCTGTGCCACCCAGGCGCCCCAACACGTGCCCTCCTTAATACCCATCACCAGCATAACCCATTCCCCTTCCCCTCCCTTTCTGCAACCTTCAGTTTGTTTCCCAGTGTCAGTAGTCTCTCACGGTTCATCTTCCCCTCTCATTCCCCCCCTTCACTTTTCTCTTCCTTCTTCTAATGTCCTCCATGCTATTCCTTCCATTCCACATAGGAGTGAAACCATATGATAATTGTCTTTCTCTGCTTGACTTAATTTCACTTAGCATAATCCCCTCCTGGTCCATCCACGTTGGTGCAAATGGGGGGTATTCATCCTTTCTGATGACTGAGTAATATTCCATTGTATAGATGAACCACATCTTCTTTGTCCATTCATCTGCTGAAGGACATCTTGGCTCCTTCCACAGTTTGGCTATTATGGACATTGCTGCTATGAACATTGGGATACAGGTGCCCCTTCTTTTCATTACTCTGTGTCGATGGGGTAAATACCCAGCAGTACAATTGGTGGGTCGTAGGATAGCTCTGTGTTTAATGTCTTGAGGATCCTCCATATTGTTTTCAAAAGTGGCTGTACCAGCTTGAATTCTCACGAGTAGTGTAAGAGGGCTCCCCTTTCTTCACATCCTCTCTGACTTTTTTTTTATTTCTGTCTTGTTAATTTTTTTCGAGATTTTATTATTTCATTCAACAGAGATAGAGACATCCAGCGAGAGAGGGAACAGAAGCAGGGGAGTGGGAGAGGAAGAAGCAGGCTCATAACGGAGGAGCCTGATGTGGGGTTCGATCCCATAATGCCAGGATCACACCCTTAGCCGAAGGCAGATGCTTAACCAGGTCAGCAACCAGGATGTATGGTATTGTGGGGGATCAGAACCAGGCTTTCTGTGGGAAGTGACAGAAATAGGGTATGGTGAGCCCCATGACCATACTTGAGGTCCCAGGTGACCCACTGGGTGTTGGGTTCTGTGGATCTGTCTCGTCAGGTGCTGTGCAATTCAGGGACACCCTCCTGTCTGTGGATTTGTGTGGAGACAGGTAGACATCACTGTCTGGCCAGGAACGAGGGTCGCACTGGACCACCACCAGAGGTGCAGCGTGCGGGGGAGCCACTGCTTGGTTTCCACGAAAGCTGACCAGGGTCTGTGAACGTGATTCCTAGCAGCTGCAAGGGGAGAGGAGGCCGGAGGTGGTACACACTTCCTAGACTTGTGGTCAGGACTAGTTGGAGCCCACTGAAGTCAGCCACACCGGGCACAGAAGGCACCCAGTCAGTGTAGCTGTGGGCACTGCTCCCAATGCACTTTTGGGCCGGCTCCATGCTGCCACCTCCTGCTTTTCATCATCATCTTCAAGGTCATGTGCCTCTGCTCTTGCCCCATGGCCTCCGGGGTATTGTCCATCCTCCATCTGGCCCTCGTCCCTGGTGCCCTGTGCAGTCCGATGCCAGGGTAGCCTTCTCGAGACAAACATCTGGTCCTGATGGAACACTTTCATGGATCTCATGTGATTGAGGATGATGCCCTGCCCTGGAAGGGGGCTACAGGTCCCCAATCAGGAGAACCATGACTCCCTTTTCAGCATGGCCTGCCCTCCCCTCAGTCTTCTTCAGGGAAGCTCTCCCCACTTCCTGAGCTGACAGCTCTGAACTTAAAAATGAATGTTATTTTACATATCTCTATGCCTTAGTTCATCCATGGCATGTCTTTCAACCCCGTTAGTGGGTTTTTTTTTTTAGCAGTTCTGAAGAGCTGTCTGCTCAAGGAGGGGATGACCTTGGTGGGGCAGCTTTCCCTCTCATCTCCCTCAGCATGTCTCTGAGCCCTGGGACCAGCTATCCCACTGAGGATTGAAGGATCTGAGCCAGCCCATCCTGAGCCCAGGCTGTGTCAGCTGTGAAGACGGATGCGTGTCGGAGTGGTGGGCAGCTGGCATGGGCCAGGGGCAGGCAGTGTCTCCTTCTCATTCCTTCCCTCCCTTCCTCCAAGAGGTAGCTCAGAGCAGCCTTCAACCCCTGCATCTCCAGATCCCTTGACCTATGCCTCCTGTGTTCAGCTGGTGACCTTGGAGTTTCGCATGGATTCTACCTCCCGTACCCTCTCCTGTAGCAGTTCCTGTATCAGGGGAGGGGTCGAACCCTTGTCTACTTTTGGTCTTCTTCCTGTCCCACACCAAGCCCACCCACCTTTGCATCTTCTATATATGTGCTTGGGAGCAAGCCCAACCACAGGGAACCTATTAGCCAAATGGATCCAGGCAATGAACATTGAAGTAGAGATCCAGGATCCATAGTATACCTGCTCTGAAACCTGTCCCAAAGTCTGTGACTCTCTCACACTGAAACAGAAACAATAATAGCTTTCTGGACTGTGAAGTGACATGTGTCTCTACTTCCAATCTTGAATGCATAGGTGCTGAGCCTGGACAGAAAAGGACCATGGCTCCCGTGGCCTGGGATCCATGGTAAGAACTCAGTGAAATCTGAATTCGAGGCATAGAATGAATAATTATTGTAGAGTGAATCCTCCCAAGTAGGGCTTATGCACATTGCACACGAAAAGCTTTTTCAAAGTGGTTCCTGAAAGAAAATTCTTTTTTAAAAATTTATTTTAATTCCAGTAGAGGTAACATACAGTGTTACATTCTTTTCAGGTGTACAAGAGAGTGATTCAGTAATTCTATATATTACTCAGTGGTCATCTAGAAAATTGTCCTCTTAATCTGCTTCATCTATTTCACTCATCCCTCTATTCACCTCCTCTCTGGTAACCATCCGTTTGTTCTCTCTTGTTAAGAGTTTGTATTTTGGTGTGTGTCCTTTTTCTCTCTATTTATTTTTGTTTGTTTCTTCAATTCCCCATAAGAGTGACATCGTATGGGATTTGTCTTTCTCTGACTGACTGATTTCAGTTAGCATAATACTCTCCAGCTCCATCTATGTGTCTGCAAATGGCAAGGTTTCATTCTTTTTCAAGCCGAGTAATACTCCATTGTGTGTGTGTGTGTGTCTGTGTGTGTGTGTGTGTTTGTGAATACACACATCTGTCATCTCATTTGTCAATTTTTCTACAGACACTTGGGTTGCTTCCATATTGTGATATTCTAAATAATGGTGCAAGAAACATAGGGGTGCACATATCCTTATAAGTTACTGTTTTCCTAGCCTTTGGGGAAATACCAGTAGAGTGATTGTTGGATCGTAGAGTAGTTCTATATTTAATTTTTTGAGGAACCTTCATACTGTTTTCCACGGTGGCCACCACAGTTTGCATTCCCACCCACAGTTTGCGAGGATTCCCCTTTATCCACATCCTCCCAACACCTGCTCTTTGTTGTGCTTTTGATGTTAGCCATTCTGACAGGTTTGATGTAATACCTCATTGTCCTTTGGATTTAAATTTTCCTGATGATGCGTGATGGTGAATATCTTTCACGGGACTGTTGGCCATTTGTATCTTTTCCTTGGGGAAATGTCTGTCCATGTCTTCCGCCTATTTTTTAACTGGATTATATGTTTTTTTGGGTTCAGGTAGTATCAGTTCTATACGTTTTGGACACTATCCCTTTATTGCATATGATCATTGCAAATATCTTTTCCCTTTGAGTAGGTTGTCTTATTATTTTTACGTTTTCATTGTTCTTCTGCCATGTGGAAACTTTTTATTTTGCTGTATTCCCAATAGTTTATTTTTGTTTTCATTTCCTTTGCCTCAGGAGACAGTCCAGAAAAACGTTGGTATGGTCCATGTCAAGAAGTTACTGTCTTCCCTCCTGTAGGATTTTTACGGATTCAGGTCTCATATTGAGGTCTTGAAACTGTTTTGTGTTTGTCTGTATTGTGTAAGAAAGCAGTCTAATTTCATTCTTTTGTGCGTAGCTGTCTAGTTTTCCCAACACCGTTTGTTGTAGATAATGACCTTTTCCCTTTTGATATCGTTGCTTGCTTTGTGGAAGATTCATGGACCACATAATTGTGGGTTTCTGTCTGAACTTGTATCCTGTTCCTTTGGTCGCTGTGTCTATTTTTGTGCCGTACTGCCTTGTTAGGATGACTGCAGCTTTGTAGTATAACCTGAAATCTGCAATTGTGAGTCCTCCAGCTTTGTTTTTCTTTTCCACATTGCACTGGCTGTTCGGAATCTTTAGTGGTTCCATACAAATGTTTAGGATTGTTTATTCGAGGTCTTTTATTCTTTAATTTAAATTCAATTAGCCAACTTACAGTACACCATTAGTTTCAGATGTAGTCTTCAATAAATTTTCAGTCGTGTGTAACACCCAGTGCTCATTGTATCGTGTGACCTCCTTAATGCCACTCACCCAGTTACCCCCCCCAACTTCTCCTCCAGCAATCATCATTTTATTTGCGATAGTTAAGAGTCTATCATGGGTTTTCTCCCTCTCTGATGACTTCCCATTCTATTTTCCCTCCCTTCCCCTATGGTCTTCTTCCCTTTTTCTGATATTCCACATAGGAGTGAAAGCATATGATCATTGTCTTTCTTTCATTGGCTTATTCCACTCAGCATAATACCCTCCAGCTCCACCCAGGTCGGTGTGATGGTAAGTGTTCATGCTTTCTGATGGCTGAGTAATATTCCAGTATATATATGATCCACATCTTCTTTATCCATTCATCTGTCGATGGTCATCTGCATTCTTTCCACAGTTTGTCTATTATGGATATTGCTGCTATGAACACTGGGGTGCATGTGTCCCGTCTTCACTACCTCTGTCTCTTTGGGGTAAATACCCAGTAGTGCAATTGCTGGGACATAGGGTAGCTTTATTTATAACTTCTTGAGGAAACGCCGTACCATTTTCAAGAGTGGCTGTAATGGACTGCATTCGTACAGGGGTGTAATAGGGTTCCCGTTTCTCCACATCCTCTCCAACATGTATAGTTTCATGTCTTCTTATTTTTATATATTCGGCCTCGTGTGATATGGCATCTATAGGGGTTTAGATTTGCATTTCCCTGAAGCCAAATGATATGAAGCATTTATGCATGTATCTTTTGGTCACCAGTACGTCATCATCAGTGAAATAACTTCCCATTTTAATCCATCTCAAGACCTAAAGCTGGGTAAGGCACTGAAGCTGGATGATGCCATCGGTTGGAAGTGTGGAGAATTTCAAAAGATCTCCGTGGAGAGCAAGTTTAAAGGTCAGTGTGAAGCTACTAATTGGATCTGGGGAGATCTCTGAAAGTGGGGGTTCCCTGGAATGGGCTGAGGGGGGCCCTCCGATTTTCCTATGAATCCTTGCTACAGCCCCAAATGGACAGTTTCCTGCTGTGGGGCTGGCTGAGTCCTCTAGTCGTGCAGAGGTGAGCCCAATGCCTGGTGCCTTGGAGGCAGGCAAATGGGGAGGGGACCCTCAGCAGAAGACCCAGGGTTAGGTTAGGCCTCAAAAGACAGCATTTCTGAACTGCCCAGTGCTCAGAGAACTCCCAGGCCGAGTGAGATGAGGGCACAAGGGCGGGTGAATATGAGCCTTGGGGTTTCATCCAGAAGGGCCCACAAATGTCGGAGTTCACCAGCAGGGGCTCTCAGGGGGTGCCCCAATTCTCTTGCCCTGAATGCTCTGTTGTGCCCCAAAATGGTACAGTTTCCTGTGGGCTGCAGGCTGAGTCCTATGGTGGGGCTGGGGTGTCCCCAATCCCCCAGATTGCGCTGCCAGGACCCTGGGGAAGGGCCCCTCTGTGGCCAACCTAGGGTAAGGGTTAGGGTCCAGGAGACCGGCAGCGCTAATCCGCAGGCTGTGCGGTGAGCTCCGTGGAGGGCTGAGATGAGGTCATGGGGGAGAGTGAGCATGGGCCTCAGGGTTGGGGCATGGGGGCTGCCAAAGCTGAGGACAGGCTCCGGGGGCCTCCCCAAGTTCTCGAGCCCTGTATGCTCCATAGAGCCCCAAGAGGCACAGTTTCCTGCGGGGTGGCAGGCTTTGTCCTGCAGTGGGGCTCAGGTGTACCCAGTCCCCGGGGCTACGGCCTGGGCCCCGGGGGAGGGCCCTCCCCAGCCGACCTAGGGTCAGGGCTACGCCCCAGGAACCCGACAGGCCTGATCTTCCGGCTTTGCGACAAGCTCGGTGGCAGGCTGAAGGGAAGGCGTGGGGCGGGATGAGCGTTGGCATCAGGGTTGGGGTGTAGGGGGCCGCCGAGGATCGCTGGGGGCTCAGGTGGGCCCTACCAGTTCTCCTGCACGGGATGCTCTGTGGCGCCCCAAAGGGCATGGTTTCCTGTGGGGTGGCAGGCTGAGTCCTGTGGTGGGGTTCAGATGTACCCAATCCCCAGGGTTAGGGTACAGATTAGGGTACGGGTTAGGGTATGGGTTACTGTTAGTGTACGGGTGAGGGTAGGGGTTAGGGTTAGGGTAAGGTGAGGGTACGGGTTGGGGTTGGCTTTAGGGGTTACAGGTTAGGGGTTATGGGTTAGGGTACGGATTAAGGTTTAGGGTACGGGTTAGGGATTAGGGTTTGGGTTTAGGGTTAGGATTAGGGTTGGAGTTCGGGTTAGTGTTAGGGTATGGGTTAGGGTTAGTGTATGGGTTAGGGTAGACATTAGGTAAGGTTTAGGGTACGGGTTAGGGTACGGTTTAGGGTACGGGTTAGCGTACGGGTTAGGGTACAGTTTAGGGTACGGTTTAGGGTTAGGGTACGGGTTAGGGTTATGGTACGGGTTTGGTTATGGTTTAGGGTTAGAGTTAGGATACGAGTTAGGGAACAGGTTAGGGATAGGGTACGGTTTAGGGTTAGGGTATGGGTTAGGGTACATGTTAGGGTTAGGTACGGGTTAGGGTATGGGTTACGGTCCGGGTTAGGGATAGGGTACGGGTTAGTGTATGGGTTAGGGTACGGGTTAGGGTACGGTTTAGGGTACGGTTTAGGGTTAAGGTATGGGTTAGGGTTATGGTACGGGTTTGGTTACGGTTTAGGGTTAAAGTTAGGATACGAGTTAGGGAACAGGTTAGGGATAGGGTACGGTTTAGGGTTAGAGTACAGGTTAGGGTACATGTTAGGGTTAGGTACGGGTTAGGGTATGGGTTAGAGTTCGGGTTAGGGATAGGGTACGGGTTAGCATATGGGTTAGAGTACGGGTTAGGGGTAGGGTTAGCTGAAGGTGTAGGGTTGGGGGTAGGGTTGGGGGTAGGGTAGGAGTTGGGGTAGGTTTAGGGTTTAGGGTTAGGGTTTGGGGTTTGGGGTTAGCGGTTAGGGTTAGGGTTTAGAATTTAGGCTTTTGGGTTTAGGGTTAGGGATTAAGGTTTAGGGATTAGTGTTAGCGTTAGGGTTTAGGGCTTAAGGTTTAGGGTTTAGGGTTAGGGTTAGGTTTAGGGTAAGGGTTAGGGTTTAGGGTTAGGGTTAGGGTTAGGGGTTAGGGTTTAGGGCTTAGGGTTAGGGGTTAGGGGTTAGGGTTAGAGTTAGACCCCAGTAGGCCAGCAGGCCCGATCCACCTGCTGTACCACGAGCGGATGGTCGTGCCGAGGTGAGGGCGATGGTGAGCGGGAGTGTGGGCTCCTGAGTTTTGGCGTGGGGGAGCTTTGAAGGTCGCCGGGGGCTCAGAGGGACCTGCCCATACTCCCGCCCTGAATGACCAGCGGCGCCCTTAGCAGACCGGGTGGCGCATGTCAGCAGGGTGAGGTGCTGGGGCTCGGTGTCCCCAATTCCTGGCATTGCTGTGCCAGGCCCCTTGTGAGAGGCCCCTCAGGGGCCCACCTAGTGTTAGGGTTAGCCCCCAGGATGCCGGCAGGCCCAATCCGCCAGCTCTGCAGCGAGTGGAGGGGTTGGCCGAGATTAAGGCGCTGGGGAGCAGGCGCATGCGAGCCAGAGTTTTTGGGCGGGGGGGCCTTTGAAGGTCCCAGGGGGATCGGAGGGCCCTGCCCGTTCTCCCTTCCTGAATGACTGGCAACGCCCCTAGCACCCTGGGTGATTGCCCGGTGGCAGAGTGAGTCCAGCACTGGGGCTCAGGGGTCCCAAATCTCCGGCATTGCGGTGCCAGGCTCTTTGGGAGGGGCCACGCGGGGGCCGACCTAGGGTAAGTGTTAGCCCGCAGGAGTCCAGCAGGCCCGTTCCGCCAGCTCTGAGGCAGGTGGAGGGGCAACCCAAGGTGAGGGCACTGGCGAGAGGGAGTGTGGGCCCAAGCGTTTTGGCGCGGGGGGGCCTTCGAAGGTCGCCGGGGGCTTGGAGGGCCCTGCCCGTTCTCTCGCCCTGAAAGACTGGCGGCGCCCCTAGCAGCCGGCATTGCTGCGGGGCGGCAGGGTGACTCCGACGCTGGGCTCAGGGATCCCCAATCCCCGGCGCTGTGGTGCCAGGCCCCTTGGGAGGGGCCCCTCGGGGGCCCACATAGGGTTAGTGTTAGTCCCCAGGAGGCTGGCAAACCCGGTGCTAAGTGGTTCTGGCAATGTAACAAAAATGCCATAAACTTATCTGTAAGAAATAACAGTGTACAGGAACCCTGTTAGCCCTAATATCATCATTTGTGAATATGGAAGCCAGCCCCAAGTGGTCGTGGAAGTCTGACGAAAGGGCTAAGCACTTTTCTCTGAGTCACCACACTATACAGGGAAAGACCAATGTACATCATCTTTCACGAGTAGGAAGCATTAATGAAAAGGTTCTTGAATTTCGAGGATTCTGACCCATCCTTATTGGTAATAAACCACCCTGTACAGGAAAACACCTTCAACTCTCATCAGCCTCCTCAATCCTGATTCCGAATCAACTTTGGGTGTGTAGGACTAGGGAAATGTCCACATCTTATTGCTAAGAAAGAATGATGTCAGGGTAATGCCCGACAAGTCACATCAGCCTTCCTGAAGACAGAAGCAGGAATCAAGCTGGTTATGTTACCATGAGGTAAGGAAGATGAGCATATAAGTGAGAAACAACAGTGGGCAGGACCTCTCTTCCAAGGAACATTATCTTTGCTTAATGTTGAATCCCTATGATAAGTGGTTGTGGCCAATTGTGAGGTGAAAATCTTGAGTGTTTTGTAAAATCTCTTGGTCATTCACAGTTGAGACTAAGGTAGTTGGGGACTCCTAGGCAGTGATTTGTCCACTGTCAAAAATATGAAAAGATAAAAGAGACAGATGAGGTCACCTCAGGCATTGTCCTTTATCTTCATCCTCCGTGAGGATGGCCATCTCTGGACAGCTCAGTGGCAGGGTCTCATTCACAGTGGGGGCATCTGTTCCTCACAGACATCAGGCAGGGAAATGGATTTGGTTCTCTGTGCCAACCCAGCCACAGCTGAGTGTCACAGCACCCTCTCGTGGGCTCATAAGAGTTTCACTATCACCAGGCAGGTCATTGTATTTGATAAACCACTGTAGGAGTTTGCAATTGCCTTCATCTGCAACCTCCTAGAGGCAAATGCAGATCTCTGGTACCATGTGAAGTCATGTGAAGGCATTGTGAGAAAGTGTCCTTTTGCTTAAGAAAAACATGGCTGGGGCTCCTGGCTGGCTCAGCCAGTTAAGCATGTGCCTTTGGCTCAGGTTATGATCTCAGGGTTCTGGGATCGAGCCCGGGCTCCCTGCTCAGCAGGAAAGGAGGTAGGGAAATAGCTTAGAACCCACAGAGAATGTGAATAAAGGGGAGAGAAATGGAACTTGGTCTGTGTTTGGCTTTAGGGATTGGAAGTTAGTTTTTTCTCAATTGTGATTGTTCTTGAAACAGAACAGCTGTATTGTTTTTTTTTACCTTTAATTTTTTTCTAGTAACAATTTTTTATTATTATATGTTAGTCACTATACAGTATTTCCTTAGTTTTTGATGTAGTGTTCCGTGATTCATTATTTGCATATAACACCCAGTGCTCCATGCAATATGTACCTTCCTTAATACCCATCACTGGCCCATCCCAACCCCCCCACCCCTCTCCCCTCTGAAGCCCTCAGTTTGTTTCCCAGAGTCCATAGTCTCTCTGGTATATTCCCCCTTTTGTTTAGGGTCCATTGTCTAAAGGGACAGACAGTGGAAGTTCACCAAATATAAGATCGAAATTTCATTGTTCATTATACATGCCACCAAGTAGTTCCCAGACATTTCATTCTACTGTAGTAATTCATTATACCTGTGCAAGTGCACGTGGAAGACAATTGCTGCATGTATAGTGGTAATAAAACATACCCCTCAGTAGTAGAATAATAGAGGATGCATATGTGTAAAATTATTCAACTACAGCTTCTATGCTTTCCCTTTGGTTCCTTATTATCTATGAAATTGGACAATTTTTGTTCTCTAGGCTTAAAACTCATTGTCAGTATTCAGAGTTTTTCAATGCTGATCTTCTCCTGTATAAGTTACCAAAAACCTAAAATATGTATGAACTTTAAAAAACGCTATATTGAAAATGACAGCAGGGAAGTTCCATTTTGTGAATATTGTGTCAATGGATCTCTATTTTGACATCAGTGTTCATTAGAAATGATGACATTTCATGTGAGTATAAATATCAATGTGAAAAAGAAAAGGTAGGAAGAACCTTGAATGTTTAAGTAATTGGTGAAATGAAAGGTGTGTGTGTGTGTGTGTGTGTGTGTGTGTGTAATTGATTTTCAATGAATGGTTCAGCTACTTGTAGGGCCTCCGTGAGAGCCCAGGAGAACCTTTCAGTGAGTTGGTATCTGTTTTCAGAACATGGGAATCTCTTAGTCCAATAGTCAATCAGGCAAGCTTTGAGGTCTTGAAGAGTTTCAGTCCTCAGCGATGGTGTTGCAGACCCTTGTGAGCAAACCCTAGGATATGCTCAGAGCCCTCATTAGCTGGTACCAACGTGTGACGATGTCAGACAACATTTCCCAAAGAAGTACCTCTTGAGTCTCTGTCCTTCTCAGTTCCTTACACTTCCTTACACTAGTTATGTGATCAGTGTGTTTCAGGATAATCCCCACATGTGATTTTTACTATTTCCTACTAGTCCTATCTGTTTCTCATCTTCTTCGTTTATGGTAGGGGTTGGGAAGCAACCTGTGTGGTGGAGGAAGGGGTGTGGTAGTTGTCTGCCTTCAGAGGACCGAATGATGCCTAGAAATTGTACTGTAGTTTGAGGTCAATTATCCATCCTCTGAGTGTCAGGAATTCCATCACTTTACTTTGATGCTAGTGTGTTCTTGTTCTTCAAGCTGTCCTCAGAAATAAGGACATCATCCATCTAGGGAATACTGGTTTGTGTGTATGTTTTCATTTTAGGAAAGGCCTTGCTGTTCCTGAAAATAATACTGTAGAGCACCCTTTCCTGTTCTTATTGGCCATCAGTCAATCTTTTGTGAAGTATTCATTTGTACATAGACTTTTTATGGTTGATGAGCAGGAATTCATTATTGACAAGTCTTTGTCAGTGTGTGTATTGCAAATCTTTACTTCCCAGCCTGCGGTTCACTTTTTCATTTTCTTATGGTCATAAGATGAGGAGAAATGTCACATTTTTATGAAGTCCCACTGAATTCTTCT
Source organism: Ursus americanus (assembly GCF_024610735.1). NCBI lineage: Eukaryota > Metazoa > Chordata > Mammalia > Carnivora > Ursidae > Ursus > Ursus americanus. Next base: position 558,273 of record NW_028273628.1, on the reverse strand, counting down.
CAATGGTTATTGCACACTATGTCTTACCCCAAGATTGACAGGTTCTACGTTTTCTTTCAGAAACTGTCCAATGAGAAGCTACAATCCATCTCAAATTTATAAATTACATTTTTAATTCTAATAGGGTATTTATAGACTGTTTTGGATTTTCTATGTACACAATCGTATTATCTGTGAATAGTCACAATTATCCCCTCAATTCTTATACTTTTTGTTTCTCTTGCCTTCTAACACTGGTAGATTCTTCGATGCCACGTTGAATAGAGCAGCATTGTTTGAAGATTTTAATATACCTTTCTCAATATCTGAAAGAAAAAGCAGACAAAACATTGGTAACAAATGTGACCTAATTGACATATAGGGAACATTCCATAATAAGTGCAGAATACATTATTTTCAAGTGGTCATAGACTCTTTAGCCAAATAGATGATAGGTGGGGCCATGAATCAAGGCTACAAATGTTAAACCCTGAAATTAACTAGGTTCTATTCCTAGACCACAGGGGAATTGAGCCACAGTCATAGCGAAAAGAAAACCAGGAAGTCCTTCAATGTTTAAAAATTAAATGGAACTTTGCTACATATCCTAAAGGTCAGAGAGGGAATCTTAATGGAAATTCTGAACCTTTTCTACATGAGGGCTCACACACAATGGCACTTTCTTTGTGAAGAGCATTATAATAACCTAGACAGGAGTTGAGCCTTCAGTCAGAGTTCTGCCTGCCCCAGCCACACCTGGCAGGCTTGGCCTGTGGTCCCCCTCAGCTGTCCTTTCTGGTGGCCCTGAGCTAAGGGGGTCATCATGGCCATATGGAAATGGGAAGCTCCCCACTCATAGTGATGGCGGTGCCCCCTCCCCAGCTGCCCTTTCTGGTGGCTCTGAGCTAAGGGGGTCAACATGGCCGTATGGAAATTAGAAGCTCCCCACTCTTAGTGATAACGTTGCTATCGTATCGTCCTCACCAGTCCAACAATATGATTTCTGAGTGAAATATGACACAAGAGCGACTTCTTGGCCTTCCTTCAGGTTTGAAAATCATCTGGTGAGTCATCTATTAGGAATATGGATTCAACATGTGTTCTTTCTTCTGGAAAAGAAATAGACCCAATAGCAATTAGGGCTTCCTGAGCACCTGTTCTTGAGAGACATCATACTGCCTCTTAATACCATTTTGCCTCTTAAACTTGAATCTAGGGTGTAGATATTTTTAGGCACATTTTCAGACGGTTAGAAAGGGACTCAGATGATATGAGTCACAGAGGATTTTAGTGTCAGAAACCTAAGTCGCATCCCCAAATTGACTACAAGTCCCTTGTTGTTCCATACAGGGTACTATTTCCCTCTTATCTCTGGTCTTCTCGATCTGGAAACCTATCAAGTATCAGGATTTTCTTGTCATGTGGACAACTGGAATGAATTCAGCGGGCCTTTTCACATCTACCCATGGTGATCATTAAGATCATTATCTCAGTGGAGGACCTCTGGGTAAGATACTCAAAGATCCTAAGGAATACAGACAGTATAATATTTTTCTGGTATTAAAGTTACTGAAACCAACTATCTTTTTCAGTCCATTCAGGCTCTGGTATGTTCAGAGGGTGCTGTAAAACAGGTCTGAAATAGTATTTAAAAACACTCAGCTCAGCCTCTTCTACAAAGTGAGCCAATGCTTATAAACATGGCTAAAATATTCCCTTACCTACAATTACTTCCCAGCCATCGTAGTGTTTATATGGTATGACTGTGACTTATATTAGTCAACATTTGCAGAGAAAGAACTTACTGCATCCAGGGGGCACTTCATGTTGAAATTAGTTTGTGACAACGAGCTACTGTGTTTTATTCTGCAGTCCAAGGGAATGGTGCCAGACATCTCTAAGGTGTCTAGCAGTTCTACAATTCTGATTTTAAGTGGTCTGTGTGCTTCAGTGATTTGGGCAGGAGAAGGGCAGTAGTCCAGAGACTGTTAACACTTCTGTTACCTGTGCTGACCATGGAGCAGTAAGCCTTCCGTGGGCATCATTTTGATTTCTTGGTACTGTTGTGAAAGGTGCTTTTGTCTCAAATTCCTCCATTTAGGAGTAATTATAATGATAAAAGGAATTTTTATCTTATATCATCTGTGGGCCCTGATCCTCGGCTCCCAGGGAAGCTATCCTTTAACATTTTACCCGGCTCAAAATGACTGGGCAAAACCTAAAAGCATGGGCCCTATTTCTGCCCCAAGCACATGTTGTACATCTGCTTCGAGAAGAAAACAATAACCAAAAATGCCAACATAAATATAAGAAAAAATAAAGAACCTCTTTGGCTGTCATAAGACTAAAGTCATACTGACATGTACATACTGAAAACATAAGAAAGAATCTGTCACTTTCTGGAATCTAAGAAGATCATCATTGTGGTTTGTAACTCTGTACCTGAAACAAAACAGAAAAAAATATATAAGCCTGCCCCAAATGTTCTTTCCCCGGAGCACTCCCTTCTTGGTGAAGATTGTGTCTCCCAGGCAGCTGTCCTGACTTGTGTTTGAATAAAGGTCTCTTCCTTTTTCTCTAAAATGTTTTTAACAGTTCATTCACGTAGTGTCGACAATAACAGTGTTTTCTATTTAAGTGAGAAATAAACGTTCCACTCTAGTTGCATTGGGAATAGACGAATTGAGGGTTTCTTTAGAATAGTAAGTCTGCTATCCAGAAAAGGCAAGGTCATTGGTCTATTGAGAATGAAGATAATTACTGCTAAACAACAAGTACGTGTTGCCCCTTACCCAGAAACCAAAGCAGGTGTGCAGGCTTTAGGTCAGAGGTGCCTTCTTCTCCCCAGCTGACGGCACTTCTCTACTCTGGCTACAAGAAACCCGAGGTTTTGAACGTCAGCATTGCAGTCAGCGAGGCAGCTTGTCACAGGACGCCAGTGTTCAGAGAAAGCACAGGTATGTTTGGCAAAATGTCCTATCTATGTCAGGGATGGAGGTAAATCTGTCATTATCCCAAAATCTCCTGGGCTTTTCCCTTTTCTCTAGTTGGGCCACAAAGTAAAATTGAAGTAGCTGCCAGCATTCTGGGTTTGGTGCAAGAATTACTTAGTTTCCCTGCAGGTAGAACTTTGCAGGGGATCACAATTTCTCTGTCCATTTATTGCTTACAAATGTATTTTGACCATCTGTTTCCTAGGCACCCTCTTTTATTAGAAAAGGAAGGTGAGATTCACTCTGTGCCTGTTTGTAACATCTAATTTGTTCCTTCATCTAACAGTGTTTATTCAATTGGGCCTAAGATATGGTTGAGTGGCCAGCATCTAGGGTTAGGTGGCTTTTTTCATCTGATACAGACTTGGATGATGTCATTTGACAAAGGTGATGTTTCATCATTGCTTAGTTTATTCATCAGAAGAGTTAAAATTAGGGTGGAGGGGAAATTCAAAATTATCCAAATGGGCCTGTTCCTGTTTAAAAGTTGAGCTTGACTTTCTAGTTTTACTAAAAGTATTATCTCGATATTTTGAGGTGCCATATTCTCTCTGTAGTTTCTTTGGTGGTGGAGTCAGAAGGAGAGTCTGGGAATTATTTTGGATAGTGGCATGCTGGTGGCTTCAAGGGGCTTGGCGTCAGGAGCCTTGGGGTGAAGTCTGCAACTGCTTGCCTGACCCTGGGTGCATCTCCCAGAGGTTTTGTTTCCTCTTATGAAATTGCCGGCAGATAATGTTCTGCTTAAAGGGGAACCCTCCCATCCTGTTTGTGGGAATGCAAAGTGGTGCAGCCAGTCTGGAAAACAGTGTGGGAGTTCCTCAAAAAATTAAACATTGAAAAACCACATGATCCAGCAATTGCTCTCCTATGTAATTACCCAAAGGATACAGAAATGCAGATTCGAAGGGGGTCCATGCACAATGATGTTTATGGCAGTAATGTCCACAGTAGCCAAACTATGGAGAGAATCCCAAAGTCCATGCACTGATGAATGGATAAAGCAGATGTGGGATACATATATATAATGGAATATGACCCAGCTTCAAAAAGAATGAAATCTTACCATTTGCAAGGATGTGGATGGATCTAGAGTGTATTAAGCTAAGCAAAATCAGTGAGGAAGGACAAATATCCTATACTCTAATGCTTCTGGAAATTCAGAAAAAAAAAGGTGAACAGAGTGGAGGGGTGATGAGAGAGGCAAACAAGGAAATAGACTCAACCTTGGAGAACAAACTGAGTGTTGCTGCAGGACAAGGGTGTGGGGGGAAGTGTCAAATGGGTGAGGGGTATTAAGGAGGGCACTTGTGTTGAGCACCGGGTACTGTATGCAGGTGAGGAATCACTAAATCCTACCCCTGGAGCAAATATTCCATGGCATGTGAACTAACTGGAATTTAAGTAAAAGAAGAAAGGAAAAAGTGTTCTGCTTCATGAAGAGTGAGGTAAAATTGTAGTGATTTGGGCTGTACTATTCTATAGAGGATAGATGTAAAACAACCTGTTGTAGGATACAATAGAGTCTTATCACATAAGGAGTCCTCAGAAAGCTGCAATGAAAGATTCAGATCTCAGAGCATGTTCGTGTTCCACTGATATCTTACAGTTTGCACAGGTAGGAAAGAAGGTGGAGAGAAAGGCAACAGAAAGGGAAAGTAGGTGTGAACCTTTCATTAGTTAGCATTATAGCTTTCTCATGAAATACTTGCACCAGTGTGATTTTGGAAGCAGAGGGGTAATATGGGAGCTTTGCAGGAGACGGGGGAGTTCCAGGACTGGGTAAAGCTGACAGGGTCCCAGAGGAGAGCTGAATGTATTCTGCAGAAGGGTGTGTTCAGGGTGGGCTCCAGGGGTGGCTGTGGGTCTCCTGGGTGAGAGTTGTGACAGGTGAGGGCTGTGTGCAAGTTCCTGGCTGAGGACAATTGAGGCACAGGCGGAGAGCTGGCAGAGAATCTTCTTCTGAGCCACCAGCCTCACCCAACACACACAGCCTCATATTCTGTCTCTGTCACTCCAATTCAGACTTCTCAGAAGGTGAGTGAGAACACATCAAGAGCATTCTGAACAGAAGGGAACGCATGTGCAAAGTCTCTGGGGCAGGAGAATTCCAGGTATGTCCAGGAGCAGCAAGAAGGCCCTGTGGCCACAGGAGACAGCTTAGGACATTACCTCAGAGAGGTGACAGAGGGTGACAGAAAGCCATTCCAGGGCTATAACCCCATGAGACCCTGTATCACTGGGCCATCCTGGCTACAGTGTTGAGAACAGATGACAGTGGGTTGAAGATGGCAAGGCAGGTCAATGACGAAGCTTTTCCAGGAACTCAGGCACTGTGGACCAGACAGGTGGCCTTGGATGGAGTGGTTAGACCTCTTGTGGGTCCATTTTGAAGATGGAGCTCACAGGATTTGCTGATGGGTTAGCTATTAGGAGCAGGAGAAGGGAGGAATTGGGGTAACTCCCAGCTGTTGTGGGTTGTCCTGATCAAGGGGAAGGAGGGGGTTTCTCGTGGGGTAGGAGGTAGTCTGTGTTCTGCATGCTGAGGAAGGTGCCTTTCCCAGTGGATCTGCTGAGATTTGTGTCTGGGAGGACCTTTCACATCTCCTCCCTCAGCAATGCTCAGGTACAACTATCCCCCACTTTTTAAACGTTCACAGTAAGACACTGGGCTTTCTTGAAAGAACTACATTATTACCCTGCTTCAGTAAGAGGAACATACCTGAAGAGGATTTCCCTCTTATGAAAAAAGGTGAACAGTGAGAATCGCGTTCAGCATCTGTTTTGGGGAGAAGCATGAAAGAGTCGGCGTGCACCCCAACCAGCTCCTTTCTCTGGGAACCACTCTCCGCATCCAGCCACCAGCACTTTGAATGGTGTCTGTGGGCTTCTGCTGTGCTTTATCTTCATTTATGTTGGGCCTCTGTTAGAAACTTGTGTCCTGAGGCCTAAGAAAATCCAAAGAGAAGGAATTTTGGAGTCTGAGCACACTGTCTAATTGTTCGTGTAAATTAATGGCCATTCCTTCTTGACACCATTTCTGCTGTGCAAGGTTTCTCAGAAGCCCTGTACTTTCAAAGAGCAGGGAAACCTATACCCCATGCTGCGGGGTTAGTTTTAGTCTCCATGCTGGACAGAATATTTCATGACTGTCGGATTTTCTCACTCAAACATTGAGACTTTGACCACCTTTACCCGTTTCTTCCACCCCATCCCCGTATCTGGCACCTACCAATCTGCTCTCAGGATCTATGCGTTTAGTATTTTTTTATTCCACGTGGAATGTACATGAGAGCATCTGGTATTGGTCTTTCTGTGTCTGAGTTACTTAGCATAAGGCCCCCAAGGTCTGTGTTTCCATGTCTAGTTCTTGTGAATAATGCTGCAGTGAACGTGGGAGTGCATCTGTCTTTTTGAGGCAGCATTTTTGTGTTCTTCAAATCAATACTCAGTAGAGCCATTACTGGGTCATGGGGTAGTTTATTTATTTTTTCAGGAACCTCCATACCGTTTGTCACAGTGGCTGCACCAATTTCCATTTCCACCAACAGTGCACAGTGTCTCCTCATCTGCACACCCTTGACCCCACCTGGTGTCTGTCTCTGGGACAATTGCTGTTCCAACACTTGTGAGCGGATAGCCGATTGTGGGTTTGACTGATGTTTCCCTGACGATATTTAGTGATGTCGAACAACTTTTTCTGTCTGTTGGCACCTGTGTGCCATCTTTGGAAAGTATCTATTCACATATTCCTCCCATTTTTTTATATAGTTTTTTTTTTTTGTTTTGATATGTAGGAGTGTTGTGTGTATTTTGGATATTAGCCTTTTCTCACACATATGATTTGCAGATATTTTTTTCTTATTGGGTCAGTGGCCTTTTAAGTTTTTGCTGGTGTCTTTTGCCGTGTGGAAGATTTCAGTTTGATGTTGTTCCACTTGTTTATTTTTGCTTTTGTTGCCTTTGCATTTGGTGTCCGATCTGAAGACACTTTGCCAAAACCAATGTCGAGAGACTTAGTACCTGTGTCTTCTTGGAGGTTTATGGATTCAGGTCTTATGTTCAAATCATTCATCCATTAAAAATTTTGTGTGTGGTGTAAGAAAGTGACCCGGTTATATTCTTCTGCATTTAGTGTCCAGTTTGCCTGTTACCTCTCACTGAAGACACAGTCCTTCCCTCATGGCATATCTTCTGCTGCTGTGTCGTAAGTTAGGATCATCTACGTGTGGGTAAGTTTCTGAGCTTTCTGTTCTGTTCCACTGACCTGGTGTCTGTGTTTATGCCAGTACCATCCTGTTTTGATGACAACAGCTTTGTAATCTAGCTTGAAATCCAGGAGTGTGTTGACTGCACCTCTTTCTCCAGGTTGCTTTGGGTATTTGGGGTCTTTTGTGATTCCATACAACTTTGAGGACTGTTTTCTATTTCCTCGAATAATGCCACTGGAATTCAGATAGGCATTTAATCACATCTGTCGATTGCTTTGGTTATGATGGACATGTTCACATAATTAACTCTTCCAGTTAAGTTGCATGGTGTATGCTTCCATTTGTTTGTGTTGCCTTCCAAATCTTTGACCCATACATTCTGCCCCCCTCGACACATATTTTTCATTTCTTTTCTGCCATGTGTTGAGTGTACTATGTCTTTCTCATTCTTGGTTACTTTTATTTCAAGATTTTTTTTATGCAATTTTAAATGGCGTTGCTTTTTTAATTTCTCTTGGCGAAAGTGTGTCATCAGTATACAGAAATGCAAGAAGTTGGGTCATCTGGGTGGCTCCATAAGTGAAGCATCTACCTTTAGCTCAGGTCATGATCCCAGAGTTCTGGGATTGAGCCCCGTGTTGGGCTGCCCGCTTAGCGAGGGTCTGCTTTTCCCTCTTTCTGGCACTCCCCCTGCTCATGCTTTTTCTCTTCCTGTCAAATAAATAAATAAAATCTGAAAAAAATAAAGACAAGAGGTCTCTGTATATTGACATTATATCCTGCAGCTTTCTTGAATTTTTTTATTCTAACAGGTTTTTTTTTTGTGTGTGGAATCTTTCGGGATTTCATGACATTTGCAAATTGTGCCAGTTTTCATGTATGGATTTCATATCTTCTCTTTTTTTAAAATTGTTATTCACCCTACAGTACTTCATTTGTTTTTGATGTAGGGCTCCATGATTCATTGTTTGCATATAACACCTAGTGCTCATTATGACACGTGCCCTCCTTTTTTTTAAAAAAAGAATTTATTTATTTATTTATTCGACAGAGATAGACACAGCCAGCAGGAGAGGGAACACAAGCAGGGGGCGTGGGAGAGGAAGAAGCAGGCTCACAGCGGAGGAGCCTGTTGTGGGGCTCGATCCCATAACGCCGGGATCACGCCCTGAGCCGAAGGCAGACGCTTAACTGCTGTGCCACCCAGGCACCCCAACACGTGCCCTCCTTAATACCCATCACCAGGATAACCCATTCCTCTTCCCCTCCCATTCTGCAACCTTCAGTTTGTTTCCCAGTGTCAGTAGTCTCTCATGGTTCATCTCCCCCTCTCATTCCGCCCCTTCACTTTTCCCTTCCTACTTCTAATGTCCTCTATGCTATTCCTTCCATTCCACATAGAAGTGAAACCATATGATAATTGTCTTTCTCTGCTTGACTTAATTTCACTTAGCATAATCCCCTCCTGGTCCATCCACGTTGGTGCAAATGGTGGGTATTCATCCTTTCTGATGACTGAGTAATATTCCATTATATAGATGAACCACATCTTCTTTGTCCATTCATCTGCTGAAGGACATCTTGTCTCCTTCCACAGTTTGGCTATTATGGACATTGCTGCTATGAACATTGGGATATAGGTGCCCTTCTTTTCATTACTCTGTGTCGATGGGGTAAATACCCAGTAGTGCAATTGTTGGGTGATAGGATAGCTCTGTGTTTAACGTCTTGAGGATCCTCCATATTGTTTTCAAAAGTGGCTGTACCAGCTTGAATTCTCACGAGTAGTGTAAGAGGGCTCCACTTTCTCCACATCCTCTCTGACTTTTTTTTATTTCCTGTGTTGCTAATTTTTTTTCAAGATTTTATTTATTTATGCCACAGAGATAGAGACAGCCAGCGAGAGAGGGAACACAAGCAGGGGGAGTGGGAGAGGAAGAAGCAGGCTCATAACGGAGGAGCCTGATGTGGGGCTCGATCCCATAATGTCAGAATCACGCCCTGAGGCGAAGGCAGATGCTTACCCACTGTGCCACCCAGGTGCCCCCTGTCTTGTTAATTTTAACCATTCTAACTGGTGTACGGTGGTATCTCATTGTCGTTTTGATTTGTATTTGCCTGATGGCAAGTGATGTGGAGCATTTCTTCATGTGTCTTTTGGACATGTGTATGTCTTCTCTGGAGAAGTATCTGTGTCTTCTGCCCATTTTTCGGTGTCGAGTTTGAGGAGTTCTTTATAGATCTTGGATACCAGCCCTTTATCTGTAATATCATTTGCAGATATCTTCTTCGATTCCATAGGTTGCCTTCTTGTTTTGTTGATCTTTTACTTTGCCGAGCAGAAGCTTTTTATCCTGATGAAGTGCCAATAGTTCATTTTTGCTTTTATTTCCTTTGCCTTTAGAGACCTATCTTGCAAGAAGTTGTTGTGTCTAAGTTTGAAGAGTTCTTTTGATTTTGATATGAGACAGGAATCCATTATCTTTCCTTCCTGATTATATTCGAGTCCTCTTTCTTGGTGAGTCTGGCTAAGTTTGTCAGTTTTGTTTATCTTTCCAAAAAAGGCAGCTCTCATTTTCATTGTTTTTTCTTTTTTGGTCTTTTTAGTCTCCGTTGGATTTATTTATGCATTCCATTTTGTTATTTCCTTATTTCTACTAATTTGGGGCTTTGTTTGTTGTTTTATTTTCTACTTCTTTACCACATAAATCAGGTTGTTTATTGGAGATTATTCTCATGGATTGATGAAGATTTGAATTTCTATGAATGTCCCCCATAAAGCTACTTTTGCTGCATCCCATAAGTTTTTGTAGGTTGTCTTTTTCATCAGTGTCGAGGTACTTCTAAATTTTTTTTGATTTCTTCTTTGACTGTTGGTTGTTCAGTAGCATGTTGTTAAATCTCCACATATTTTTTTAAGATTATTTATGTATCTGACAGAGAGTTAGACAGTGAGAGATGAACGCAAACATGGGGGTGGGAGAGGGTGAAGCGGGCTTCCCACTGAGCAAGGAGCCTGATTCGGGGCTAGACCCCAGGATCCTGGGATCACGACCTGAGCTGAAAGCAGATCCTTAACGACTGAGCCACCAAGGCCCCAAAAATCTCCACCTATTTTTGACTGTCCCATTTTTTTCTTGAGACTGATTTCTAATTTCCTATCATTGTGGTTGGACAAGATTCGAAGCAGAAGTGAAGAGAGCATTCAGATGAAAGGTTTGTTTCCTGGAGGGTTTTCTGAGGGCAGACCATGAGTTCAGTGGGGATGGAGGAAGGTTTTGTGAGACGGGGGGTAGGGTTAACCCTTGCTAGAATTACTGACTACTACCATGCAGGCTGTGTGCTACCATTCACACCGTAGTCCTGATGGACATGTACTTCATTAGGAATATTTTCTAGGAGGTGTAGGCATAGCTTTCACTTAAAGAAAGGTGCCATGTGGGTTCATGGCATGACCCCAGGTCAGCAACCAGGATGTATGGTATTGTGGGGGATGAGAAACAGGCTTTCTGTGGGAAGTGACAGAAATAAGGTATGGTGAGCTCCATGACCATAGGTGAGGTCCCGAGTGACCCACTGGGTGTTGGGTTCTGTGGATCTGTCTCATCAGGTGCTGTGCAATTCAGGGACACCCTCCTCTCTGTTAATTTGTGTGGAGACAGGTAGACATCAGTGTCTGGCCAGGCACGAGGGTCGCACTGGACCACCACCAGAGGTGCAGCGTGTGGGGGAGCCACTGCTTGGTTTCCACGAAAGCTGACCAGGGTCTTTGACCTTGATTCCTAGCAGTTGCAAGGGGAGAGGAGGCCGGGGGTGGTGCACACTTCCGAGAGTTGTGTTCAGGACTAGTCTGGAGCCCACTGAAGTCAGCGACACCGGGCACAGAAGTCACCCAGTCAGTGTTGCTGTGGGCACTGCTCCCATGGTACTTTCGGGACGGCTCCATGCTGCCACCTCCTGCTTTTCATCATCATCTTCAAGGTCATGTGCCTCTGCTCTTGCCCCATAGCCTCCGGGTTATTGTCTGTCCTCCATCTGGCCCTCGTCCCTGGTGCCCTGTGCAGTCCGATGCCAGGGTAGCCTTCTTGAGACAAACATCTGGCCCTGATGGAACACTTTCATGGATCTTGTAGGTTGCGAGGATGATGCCCTGCCCTGGAAGGGGGCTACAGGTCCCCAATCAGGAGAGCCATGTCTCCTTTTTCAGCATGGCCTGCCCTCCCCTCAGTCTTCTTCAGGGAAGCTCTCCCCACTTCCTGAGATGACAGCTCTGAACTTAAAACTGAATGTTATTTTACATATCTCTATGCCTTAGTTCATCCATGGCATGTCTTTCAACCCCGTTAGTGGGTTTTTTTTAGCAGTTCTGAAGGGCTGTCTGCTCAAGGAGGGGATGACCTGGGTGGGGCAGCTTTCCCTCTCATCTCCCTCAGCATGTCTCTGAGCCCTGGGACCAGCTCTCCCACTGAGGATTGAGGGACATGAGCCAGCCCATCCTGAGCCCAGGCTGTGTCAGCTGTGTAGACGGATGCGTGTCGGAGTGGTGGGCAGCTGGCATGGGCCAGGGGCAGGCAGTGTCTCCTTCTCATTCCTTCCCTCCCTTCCTCCCAGAGGTAGCTCAGAGCAGCCTTCAACCCCTGCATCTCCAGATCCCTTGACCTATGCCTCCTGTGTTCAGCTGGTGACCTTGGAGTTTCTCATGGATTCTACCTCCTGTACCCTCTCCCGTAGCAGTTCCTGGATAAGAGGAGGGATCGGACTCTTGTCTGCATTTGGTCTTCTTCCTGTCCCGCACCAATCCTATCCGCCTTTGCATCTTCCATGTATGTGCTTGGAAGCAAGCCCATCCACAGGGAACCTATTAGCCAAATGGATCCAGGCAATGAACATTGAAGTAGAGATCCAGGATCCATAATATACCTGCTCTGAAACCTGTCCCAAAGTCTGTGACTCTCTCACACTGAAACAGAAACAATAATAGCTTTCTGGACTGTGAAGTGACATGTGTCTCTACTTCCAATCTTGAATGCATAGGTGCTGAGCCTGGACAGAAAAGGACCATGGCTCCCGTGGCCTGGGATCCACAGTAAGAACTCAGTGAAATCTGAATTCAAGGCATAGAGTGAATAATTATTGTAGAGTGAATCCTCCCAAGTAGGGCTTATGCACAGTGCACAGGAAAAGCTTTTTCAAAGAGGTTCCTGAAAGAAAAATCTTTTTTAAAAATTTATTTTAATTCCAGTAGAGCTAACATACTGTGTTACATTCTTTTCAGGTGTCCAATAGAGTGATTCAGTAATTCTATATATTACTCATTGGTCATCAAGAAAAGCATCCTATTAATCCCCTTCATCTATTTCACTCATCCCTCTATCCACCTCCTCTCTGGTAACCATCCGTTTGTTCTCTATTGTTAAGAGTTTGTATTTTGGTGTGTCTCCTTTTTCTCTTTTAGTTATTTATTTTTGTTTGTTTTTTAAATTCCCCATTAGAGTGACATCGTATGGGATTTTTCTTTCTCTGACTGACTGATTTTAGTTAGGATAATACTCTAGCTCCATCCATGTGTCTGCAAATGGCAAGGTTTCATTCTTTTTCAAGCCGAGTAATACTCCATTGTATGTGTGTATGTGTGTGTGTGTGTGTGTGTGAATACACACATCTATCATCTCATTTGTCAATTTTTCTACAGACACTTGGGTTGCTTCCATATGGTGATATTGTAAATAATGGTGCAAGAAACATAGGGGTGCACGTATCCTTTTACGTTACTGTTTTCCTATTCTTTGGGTAAATACAAGTAGTGTGATTGTTGGATCGTAGGGTAGTTATATATTTAATTTTTTGAGGAACCTTCATACTGTTTTCCACGGTGGCCACCACAGTTTGCATTCCCACCCACAGTTCACGAGGATTCCCCTTTATCCACATCCTCCCAACACCTGCTATTTGTTGTGCTTTTGATGTTAGCCATTCTGACAGGTTTGAGGTATTACCGCATTGTCCTTTGGATTTACATTTTCCTGATGATGGGTGATGGTGAACATCTTTTCACGGGACTGTTGGCCATTTGTATTTTTTCTTTGGAGAAATGTCTGTCCATGTCTTCTGCCTATTTTTTAACTGGATTATTTGTTTTGGGGGTCGAGTAGTATCAGTTGTATATGTTTTGGACACTATCCCTTTATTGCCTATGATCTTTGCAAAATATCTTCTCCCTTTGAGTAGGTTGTCTTATTATTTTTACGTTTTCATTGTTCTTCTGCCATGTGGAAACTTTTTATTTTGCTGTATTCCCAATAGTTTATTTTTGCTTTCATTTCCTTTGCCTCAGGAGACAGTCTAGAAAAACGTTGGTATGGTCCATGTCAAGAAGTTACTGTCTTCCCTCCTGTAGGATTTTTATGGATTCAGGTCTCATATTGAGGTCTTGAAACTGTTTTGCGTTTGTCTTTGTTGTGTAAGAAAAGAGTCTAATTGCATTCTTCTGTACGTAGCTGTCTAGTTTTCCCAACACCATTTGTTGTAGAGACTGTCCTTTTCCCTTTTGATATCGTTGCTTGCTTTGTGGAAGATTCATGGACCACATAATTGTGGGTTTCTGTCTAAACTTGTATCCTGTTCCTTTGGTCACTGTGTCTATTTTTGTGCTGTACTGTCTTGTTAGGATGACTGCAGCTTTGTAGTATAACCTGAAATCTGCAATTGTGAGTCCTCCAGCTTTGTTTTTCTTTTCCACATTGCACTGGCTGTTTGGAATCTTTAGTGGTTCCATACAAATGTTTAGGATTGTTTATTCGAGGTCTTTTGTTCTTTAATTTAAATTCAATTAGCCAACTTACAGTACATCATTAGTTTCAGATGTAGTCTTCAATAAATTTTCAGTCGTGTGTAACACCCAGTGCTCATTGTATCGCGTGACCTCCTTAATGCTACTCACCCAGTTACCCCCCCAACTTCTCCTCCAACAATCATCAGTTTCTTGCGGTAGTTAAGAGTCCATCATGGGTTTTCTCCCTCTCTGATGACTTCCCATTCTATTTTCCCTTCCTTGCCCTATGGTCTTCTTCCTTGTTTCTGATATTCCACATAGGAGTGAAAGCATATGATCATTGTCTTTCTTTCATTGACTTATTCCACTCAGCATAATACCCTCCAGCTCCACCCAGGTCGGTGTGATGGTAAGTATTCATCCTTTCTGATGGCTGAGTAATATTCCACATCTTCTTTATCCATTCATCTGTCGATGGTCATCTGCATTCTTTCCACAGTTTGTCTATTATGGATATTGCTGCTATGAACACTGGGGTGCATGTGTCCCGACTTCGCTACCTCTGTCTCTTTGGGGTATATACCCAGTAGTGCAATTGCTGGGACATAGGGTAGCTTTATTTATAACTTCTTGAGGAAACTCCGTACCATTTTCAAGAGTGGCTGTACCGGACTGCATTCGTACAGGTGTGTAAGAGGGTTCCCGTTTCACCACATCCTCTCCAACATGTATAGTTTTATGTCTTCTTATTTTTAGATATTCACCCTCGTGTGATATGGCATCTATAGGGGTTTAGATTTGCATTTCCCTTAAGCCAAGTGATATGAAGCATTTATGCATGTATCTTTTGGTCACCAGTATGTCATCATCAGTGAAATGACTTCCCATTTTAATCCATCTCAAGACCTAAAGCTGGGTAAGGCACTGAAGCTGGATGATGCCATCGGTTGGAATTGTGGAGAATTTCAAAAGATCTCCGTGGAGAGCAAGTTTAAAGGTCAGTGTGAAGCTACTAATTAGTTCTGGGGAGATCTCTCAAAGTGGGGGTTGCCTGGGATAGGCTGAGGGTGGCCCTCCGATTTTCCTATGAATCCTTGCTGCAGCCCCAAATGGACAGTTTCCTGCTGTGGGGCAGGCTGAGTCCTCTAGTCGTGCAGAGGTGAGCCCAATGCCTGCTGCCTTGGAGGCAGGCAAACAGGGAGGGACCCTCAGCAGAAGACCCAGTGTTAGGTTAGGCCTCAAGAGACAGCAGGTCCGAACTGCCCAGTGCTCAGAGAACTCCCAGGCCGAGTGAGATGAGGGCACAAGGGCGGGTGAGTGTGAGCCTTTGGGTTTCATCCGGAAGGGCCCACAAAGGTCGGGGTTCACCAGAAGGGGCTCTCAGGGGTGCCCCAATTCTCTTGCCCTGAATGCTGTGTTGTGCCCCAAAATGGTACAGTTTACTGTGGGCTGCAGGCTGAGTCCTACGGTGGGGCTTGGGTGTCCCAAATCCCCTAGAGTGGGGTGCCAGGACCCTGGGGAGGGACCCTTCTGTCACCAACCTAGGGTAAGGGTTAGGGTCCAGAAGCCTGCCAGGGACAATCTGCAGGCTGTGCAGCGAGCTCTGTGGAGGGCTGAGAGGAGGCCATGGGGGAAGGTGAGCGTGGGACTCAGGGTTGGGGCACGGGGGGCTGCCAAATGTGGGGATGGGCTCTGGGGGCCTCCCCAAGTTCTCGTGTCCTGTAGGCTCCGTAGAGTCCCAAGGGGCACGGTTTCCTGTCAGGTGACAAGCTGAGTCCTGCGGTGGGGCCAGGTAACCCAATTCCCCGGGGCTGCTGTGTAAGGCTCCTGGGGAGGCCCCCACACCCGCGGCCGACCTAGGGCTAGGGTTAGGCCCCAGGAGCCCCGCAGGCCCAATCTGCTGGCTGTATGGCGAGCTACACGGGCTGAGGTGAGGGTGTGGGGAGGGTGAGCGTGGGCCTCAGGGTTGGGGTGCGGGAGGCCGCCGAAGTTCGCTGGTGGCTCAGGATGCTCCTCCTTGTTCTCCTGCCCTGAATGCTCTATGGCCTCCCAAGGTGCACGGTTTCCTGCAGGGTGGCAGACTGAGTCTTGCTGTGGGGCTCAGGTGTCCCGAATCCCCGCAGCTGTGGCTCCAGGCTCCTGGGGAGGGGGCCCTCCACAGATGAACTAGGGTTAGGGTTGGGGCCCAGGTACCCCGCAGGCCAGATCTGCCCACTATGTGGTGAGCTCCACTGCGGGCTGAGGTGAGGGTGTGGGGTGGGGTGAGCATGGGCTTCAAGCTTGGGTTTAGGGATCGCCGAAGTTCGCTGGGGGCTCTGGGGGCCCTCCAGATTCTCCCGCGCTGAATGCTCTATAGCCTCCCAAGGGGCACGGTTTCCTGCAGGCTGACAGGCTTTGTCCTGCAGTGGGGCTCAGGTGTCCCCAGTCCCTGGGGCTGCGGCACCGGGCCCCAGGGGATGGTCCCTACCCAGCCGACCTAGGGTCAGGTCTAGGCCCCAGGAACCCGGCAGGCCTGATCTGCCGGCTCTGCGACGAGCTCGGTGGCAAGCTGAAGGGAAGGCGTGGGGCGGGATGAGCGTGGGCCTCAGGGTTGGGGTGTAGGGGGCCGCCCAGGATCACTGGGGGCTCAGGGGGGCCCTACCAGTTCTCCTGCACGGTATGCTCTGTGGCGCCCCAAGGGGCATGGTTTCCTGAGTGGTGGCAGGCTGAGTCCCGTGGTGGGGCTCATGTGTACCCAATCCCCGGGGTTAGGTTACGGATTAGGTTACGGGTTAAGGTTAGGGTATGGGTTACGGTTAGGGTATGGGTGAGTGTAGGGGTTAAGGTTAGGGTAAGGAGAGGGTACAGGGTAGGGTTGGGTTTAGGGGTTACAGGTTAGAGGTTATGGGTTAGGGTACAGATTAGGGTTTAGGGTACGGGTTAGGGTTTAGGGTTTGGGTTTAGGGTTAGGGTTAGGGTTGGAGTACGGGTTAGGGTTAGGGTAGGGGTTAGGGTTAGGTTATGGGTTAGGGTATGCATTAGGGTACGGTTTAGGGTACGGGCTAGGGTACAGTTTAGGGTAAGTGTTGGCGTACGGAAATGGGTACGGTTTAGGGTACAGGTTAGGGTTAGTGTACGGGTTAGGGTTAGGGTACAGTTTACGGTTATGGTACAGGTTAGGTTACGGTTTAGGGTTAGGGTGAGGGTACGGGTTAGGGATCAGGTTAGGGATAGGTATAGGGTAAGGTTTAGGGTTAGGGTATGGGTTAGGGTACTGGTTAGGGTACAGGTTAGTTTTAGGTATGGGTTAGGATATGGGTTAGGGTCCGGGTTAGGGATAGGGTACGGGTTAGGGTATGGGTTAAGGTTAAGGTAAGGGTAGTGGTTAGGGGTAGGGTACGGGTTACAGTTTAGCGTTTAGGGTTACGGTTAGGGTACGGATTAGGGTTAGGATACAGGTAGGGTTAGGTTACGGGTTATGGTATGAGTTATGGTATGGGTTAGGGTCAGGGTTTAGGGTTTAGGGTTAAGGTTATAGTACGGGTTAGGGTACTTGTTAGGGCTACGGTTAGGTTTAGGGTACGGTTTAAGTTACGGGTTAAGGTACAGTTTATGGTTAGGGTTATGGTACGGGTTAGGGTACGGGTTAGAGTACATGTTAGGGTTTCGGCTAGGGTTAGGGTACATGTTAGGGTTAGGGTTAGGGTACGGGTTAGAGTTACGGTTAGAGTACGGGTTAGGTTACGGGTTAGGGTTAGGTTTAGGGATAGGTTACGGGTTAGGGATAGGGTTAGCTGAAGGGGTAGGGTTAGGGGTAGGATTAGTGGTATGGTAGGGGTCCGGGTAGGGTTAGGGTTTAGGGTTAGTGTTTGGGGTTTGGGGTTAGTGGTTAAGGTTAGGGTTTAGTGTTTAGGGTTTCGGGATTAGGGTTAGGGGTTAGGGTTTAGGGTTTAGTGTTAATGTTAGGGTTTAGTTTTAAGGATTAGGGTTTAGGGTTAGGTTTAGTGTAGGGTTAGGGTTAGGGTTAGGGTTAGGGTTAGGGTTAGGATTAGGGGTTAAGGTTTAGGGTTTAAGGTTAGGGGTTAGGGTTAGGGTTAGACCCCAGTATGCCAGCAGGACTGATGCGCCGGCTGTGCGGCGAACGGACGAGGGGGCCGAGGTGAGTGCGCTGGCGAGCGGGATTATGGTATCCAGCATTTTGGCGCATGGGGCCTTTGAATGTCGCTAGAGCCTTGGAGGGCCCTGTCCGTTCTCCTGCCCTGAATGACCAGCGGCACCCCGAGCGGTCCACGTGGTGGCGAGTTGGCAGTGTGAGTCTGGCACTGCGGTTTGGGGGTCTCCAATGCTATGCGTTGCAGTGCAAGGCCCCTTGGGAGGGGCCCCTCTGGGGCCGTCCTAGGGTTAGTGTTAGCACCCAGGAGCCTGGCAGGCATGATCCACCAGCTGTGCGGTAGAGGAGGGCCAGGCCAAGGTGAGGGCGCCACCGAGCTGGAGCGTGGGCCCAAGCATTATGTCACGAGGGGCCTTGGAAGGTCGCTGGGGTTTGGAGGGCCCTGCAGGTTCTCCCTCCCTGAATGGCCAGCGGCGCCCGTAGTGGCCTTGTGGGTGGCGGGGTGGCATGGTGAGTTCGGCGCGGGGGCTCGTGGGTCCCCAATCCCTGGCGTTGCTGCACCAGGCCCCTTGGGATGTTCCCCTCGGGGGCCAACCTAGGGTTAGGGTTGGCCCCCAGGAGGCTGGCAGGCCCGATCTGCTGGCTGTGTGAGGAGCGGTGTTGCGGGCTGAGTTTTGGGCGATGGCGAGTGGGAGCTTGGTCCCCAGCACTTTGGCGCCCTTGGCCTTCGAATGTTGCCATGGCTCATAGTGCCCTGCCCATTCTCCTGCCCTGAATAAGCAGCTGCGACCCTAGCATATCCGTTGGTGGTGGGGCGGCAGGGTGAGTCCCGCACTGTGGCTCCGGGATCCCCAATCCCCAGTGTTGCGGAGCCAGGCCCCTTGGAAGGGGCTCCTCCTGGGCTGACCTAGGGTTAGAGTTAGCCCCCAGGAGGCCAGCAGGCCCAATCCTCTGGCTGGGCAGCGAGAGGTGGGAAGGCCGAGGTAAAGGCGCTGGGAAGCAGGAGCGTGGGCCCCTGCATTTTGGCGCAGGAGGCTTCAAATGTGGCAGGTTTCTCCAGGGCCCTGACCTTTCTACCACCCTGAATGACCGGCAGCGCCCCTAGCGCCCTGGGTGGCGACAGTGTGGCAGGGTGAGTCCGGCTCTGGGGCTCTGAGTCACCAATCTCAAGCGTTGCAGAGCCAGGCCCCTTGGGTTTCGGTTAGCCCCCAGGAGCCTGGCAGGCACTATCCACTGGCTCCAGCAAGCGGAGGGGCGGGCCGAGGTGAGGGCGCTGGGGAGCAGGAGCTTGGGAGCTTGGGAGCCAACTTTTTTGAGTGGGGGGCCTTCGAAGGTCACAGGGGAAATGGAAGGCCTTGCCAGTTCTCCCAACTGAATGACCTGTGGCGCCCCTAGCGGCCTGGGTAGCGGCAGGGCGGCAGGTGAGTCCGGCGCTGGGGCTCAGGGGTCTCCAATCCACCGAGTTGCTGCACCAGGCCCCTTGGCAGGGTGCCCTCGGGGGCTGACCTAGGGTTAGGGTCAGACCCCAGGACGCCAGAAGGCTCAATCCGCCAGCTGTGCGGAGAAAGGTGTAGTGTGTCGAGGTGAGGTCTCTGTGGAGCGGGAGCGTGGGCCCAAGCGTTTTGGCGCGGGGGGCCTTCGAATGTCTTCGGGGACTCGGTGGGCCCTACCCATTCTCCTCCCTGAATGACCGGCGGCGCACCTAGCTGCCCTGGTGGCGGCGGGGTGCAGGGTGAGTCAGGCGCTTTGGCTCTGGTATCTCCAATCCCCAGCGTTGCGGTGCCAGGCCCCTTGGGAGCGGCCCCTCGGGTGCCAACCTAGGGTTAGGTTTAGCCCCTAGGAGGCAGGCAGGCCCTATTCACCAGCTGTGTGGATAGCGGAGTGGCGGACTGAGTTGAGGGCGCTGGTGAGTGGGAGCGTGGGCCCGGGCGTTTTGACGCCGGGGGCCTTTGAAGGTCACCGTGTCTCTGAGGGCCCTGCCCTTTCTCCCTCCCTGAATAATGGCAGCACCCCAAGACCCTGGGTGGCAGCTCGGCGGCAAGGTGAGTCCGGCGCTGGGGCTCAGGGGTCCCCAATCCCCGGCCTTGTGTCGCCAGGCCCATTGGGAAGGGCCGCTCGGAGGCCATTCTAGGGTTGCGTTTAGCCCCCAGAAGGCCAGTGGACCCGATCAGCGGCTGTGCAACAAGCGGAGGGTTGCCCCGAGTTGAGGGCGCTGGCGAGCCTGAGCATGACCCCAAGCATTTTAGTGCGGGAGGCCTTTGAAGGTCAGCGGGGGCTCGGAGGGCCCTGCCATTTCTCCTTCCCTGAATGAATGGCGGCGCCCCTAGCGGCCCATGTGGGGCGGGGCGGCAGGGTGCATCTGGCACTTGGGCTTGGGGGTCCCCAATCCCCGGCGTTGCAGCGCCAGGCCCCTTAGGAAGGGAACCTCAGGGGCTGTCCTAGGGTTAGGGTTAGCGCCCAGGAGGCCGGCAGGCCCGATCCGCCGGCTGTGCAAGGAGCGGAGGTATGGGCCGAGTTGAGGGCGATGGCGAGCGAGAGCTTGAGCCCCAGCGTTTTGGCGCACTGGGTCCCGGAATGTTGCCATGGCTTGGAGTGCCTTGCCCCTTCTCCTGCCCTAAATAAACAGCGGTGCCCTAGCGGCTCTGTTGGCGGTGGGGGGGGAGGGTGAGTCCCATGCTGCGGCTCGGGGTCCCCATCCCCAGTGTTGTGACGCCAGGCCCCTGGGATGGACCCCTCGGGGGTCAACCTAGCCTTCGATTTAGCCCCCAGGAGGCTGGCAGGCCCTATTCGTAACCTGTGTGGAGAGTGAAGTGGCAGACCGAGGTGAGGGAGCTGGTGATTGGGAGCATGGGCCTGGGCGTTTTGGCACGGGGGGCCTTCGAAGGTCACTGTATCTTGGAGGGCCCTGCCCGTTCTCCTGCCCTGAATGAACAGCAGCACCCCAAGCCCCCGGGTGGCGGCTGGGCATCAGGATGAGTCAGGTGTGGGGCGGGGCGGCAGCGTGCATCCTGCGCTGGGGCTTGGGGGTCCGCAATCCCCGGCATTGCAGCGCCAGGCCCCTTGGGAAGGGATCCTCAGGGGCCGTCCTAGGGTTAGGGTTAGCGCCCAGGAGGCCGGCAGGCCCAAGTCGCCGGCTGTGCGAGGAGCGGAGGTGCAGACCAAGTTGAGGGTGCTGGTGAACGTGAGCGTAGGCCCAAGCGTTTTGATTCGGGGGACCTTCGAGCATAGGCGGGGGTTCGGAGTGCCCTGCCCCTTCTCCCACCCTGAATGAACAGCGGCGTCCCTAGCGGCCGAGTGGGGAGGGGTGAAAGGGTGCATCCAGCGCTGGGGCTTGGGGGTCCCCAATCCCCGGCGATGCGGCGCCAGGCCCCTTGGGAGAGGCCCCTCGGGAGCAACCTAGGGTTAGGTTTAGCCCCCAGGAGGCTGGCAAGCCCTATTCGCCAGCTGTGTGGAGAGTGGAGTGGCGGACGGAGGTGAGGGCGCTGGTGAGTGGGAGGGTGGGTCTGCCGTTTTTGTGCGGGGGGCCTTCGAAGGTCACTGTGTCTGGGAGGGCCCTGCCTGTTCTCCCGCCCTGAATGATCGACAACACCCCAAGCCCCTCGGTGGTGGCTGGGCGGCAGCGTGAGTCAGGTGCTGAGGTTCGGGGTCCCCAATCCCCGGCGTTGCTGCGCCAAGCCCCTTGGGAGTGGACCTTTGGGGATCGATCTAGGGTTATGCTTAGCCCCCAGGTGGCCGGTGGACCCGATCAGTGGCTGTGCGGCACGTGGAGGGTTGGGACGAGGTGAGGGCACTGGCGAGACTGAACATGAGCCCAAGCTTTTTATTGCGGGGGGCCTTCGAAGGTCAGCGGGGGTTTGGAAGGCCATGGCAGTTCTCCCACCCTGAATGAATGGCGGCGCCCCTAGTGCCCCGTGTGAGGCGGGGCGCCAGGGTGCATCCGGCACTGGATCTTGGGGGTCCCCAATCCCCGGCGTTGTGACGACAGGCACCTTGGGTAGGGCCCCTCAGGGGCTGATGTATGGTTAGGGTTAGCTCCCAGGAGGCCGGCAGGCCCTGGGCCTTCGAATGTTGCCATGGCTCGAAGGGCCCTGCCCGTTCTCCTGCCCTGAATAACTAGCGGCGCCCTTAGCGGCTCCGTTGGAGGTGGGGCGGCAGGGGGAGTCCCACGCTGCGGCTCGGGGATCCCCAATCCCCGGCGTTGCGGGGCCAGGCCCCTTGGGAGGGGCTCGTAGGGGGCCGACCTAGGGTTAGAGTTAGCACCCAGGAGGCGGCAGGCCCAATCCTCTGGCTGGGCAGCGAGAGGTGCGCGGGCCGAGGTAAAGGCTCTGGCGAGGGGGAGCGTGGGCCCCTGCATTTTGGCGGGAGGCTTCAAATGTCGCCGGTTTCTCCAGGGCCTTGTCCCTACATTCGCCCTGAATGAACGGCGGCGCCCCAGGCGGCCTGGGCGGCGACAGTGCGGCAGGGGAGTCCGGTTCTGGGGCTCTGAGTCACCAATCCCCAGCGTTGCAGAGCCAGGCCCCTTGGGATGTGCCCCACGGGGCGGACCTAGGGTTTTGGTTAGCCCCAGGAGCTTGGCAGGCCCTATCCACCGGCTCTGAATCAAGTGGAGGGGCGGGCCGAGGTGAGGGCACTGGGAGCAAGAGCATGGGAGCCAACGTTTTTGCGGGGGGGGCCTTCGAAGGTCAGCTGGGGCTCGGAGGTCCCTGCCCGTTCTCCTGTCCTGATT
Source organism: Ursus americanus (assembly GCF_024610735.1). Classification (NCBI taxonomy): domain Eukaryota; kingdom Metazoa; phylum Chordata; class Mammalia; order Carnivora; family Ursidae; genus Ursus; species Ursus americanus. The sequence goes on along the minus strand of NW_028273628.1, from coordinate 535,505 downwards.
GACCGGTGGTCCCCTAGCGGCTTGGGTGGCTGAAGGGCAGCAGGGTGAGTCTGGCACTTGGGCACGGGGTCCCCATCCCCAGCGTTGCGTCACCAGGTCCCTTGGGAAGGGCCCCTCGGGGGCCGACCTATGGTTAGGGTTAGTCCCCAGGAGCCACGCAGGCCCGATACACCACCTGTGCATCGAGAGGACAGTTGGGCCGAGGTGAGGGTGCTGGTGAACGTGAGCCAGGGCCCAAGGGTTTTGGTTCGGGGCGCCTTCGAAAGTCGACGTGGGTTCTGAGGGCCCTGCCAGTTCTCCCACCCTGAATGAATGGTGGCGCCCCTAGCGGCCCGTGTGGGGCGGGGCGGCGGCGTGCATCCGGCGCTGGGGCTTGGGGGTCCGCAATCTCCGGCATTGCCGCGCTGGGCCCCTTAGGAAGGGATCCTCAGGGGCCGTCCTAGGGTTAGGGTCAGCGCCCAGGAGGCCAGCAGGCCCGAGTCGCCGGCTCTGCAAGGAGCGGAGGTGAGGGCCGAGTTGAGGGTGCTGGTGAACGTGAGCGTGGGCCCAAGCATTTTGATTCCGGGCTCCTTCGAGCATAGGCGGGGGTTCGGAGGGCCCTGCCCGTTCTCCCACCCTGAATGAACGGCGGCGCCCCTAGCAGCCCGGGTAGGGAGGGGCGACAGGGTGCATCCTGTGCTGGGGCTTGGGGGTCCCCAATCCCCGGTGATGGGGCACCAGGCCCCTTGGGAGAGGCCCCTCGGGGGCAACCTAGTGTTAGGTTTAGCCCTCAGGAGGCCGGCAGGCCCTATTCGCCAGCTGTGTGGAGAGTGGGGTGGCGGACGGAGGTGAGGGCGCTGGTGAGTGGGAGGGTGGGTCTGCCGTTTTTGCGCAGGGGGGCTTCAAAGGTCACCGTGTCTCAGAGGTCCCTGCCCGTTCTCCTGTCCTGATGGACCGGTGGTCCCCTAGCGACTTGGGTGGCTGAACGGCAGCAGGGTCAGTCTGGCACTTGGGCACGGGGTCCCCATCCCCAGCGTTGTGTCACCAGGACCCTTGGGAAGGGCCCCTCGTGGGCCGTCCTAGGGTTAGGGTTAGCGCCCAGGAGGCCGGCAGGCCCGAGTCGCGGGCTGTGCGAGGAGCGGAGGTGCGGGCCGAGTTGAGGGTGCTGGTGAACATGAGCGTGGGCCCAAGTGTTTTGATTCCAGGCGCCTTCGAGCATAGGCGGGGGTTCGGACGGCCCTGCCCGTTCTCCCACCCTGAATGAATGGCGGCGCCCCTAGCGGCCTGTGAGGGGAAGGGCGACAGGGTGCATCAGGCACTGGGGCTTGGGGGTCCCCAATCCCCGGCGATGCGGCGCCAGGCCCCTTGGGAGAGGACGCTCGGGGGCAACCTAGGGTTAGGTTTAGGCTCCAGGAGGCCGGCAGGCCCTATTCGCCAGCTGTGTGGAGAGTGCAGTGGCGGATGGAGGTGAGGGCGCTGGTGAGTGGGAGGGTGGGTCTGCCGTTTTTGCACGGGGGGCCTTCGAAGGTCGCCATGTCTGGGAGGGCCCTGCCTGTTCTCCCGCCCTGAATAATTGGCAACACCCCAAGCCCCCGGGTGGCGGCTGGGCGGCAGGGTGAGTCAGGTGCTGAGGTTCGGGGTCCCCAATCCCCGGCGTTGCTGCGCCAAGCCCCTTGGGAGTGGACCTTTGGGGATCGATCTAGGTTTATGGATAGCACCCAGGAGGCCGGTGGACCCTACCAGCAGCTGTGCGGCACGCAGAGGGTTGGGACGAGGTGAGGGCACTGGCGAGACTGAGCATGAGCCCAAGCTTTTTAGTGCGGGGGGCATTCGAAGGTCGGCGGGGCCTCGGAGGGACCTGCCCGTTCTCCCGCTCTGAATGATCGGCGGGGCCCCTAGCGGCTCGGGTGGCTGAAGGGCAGCAGGGTGAGTCCGGTACTTGGGCTCGGGGTCCCCATCCCCAGCGTTGAGTCGCCAGGGCCCTTGGGAAGGGCCCCTCGAGGGCCGACCTAGGGTTAGGGATAGCCCCCAGGAGGCCGGCAGTCCCGATACACCACCTGTGCGTCGAGCGGCGAGTTGGGCCGAGGTGAGGGTGCTGGTGAACATAAGCCTGGGCCCAAGCGTTTTGGTTCGGGGCACCTTCGAAGGTCGGCGTGGGTTGAGAGGGCCCTGGCAGTTCTCCCACCCTGAATGAATGGCGGCGCCCCTAGCGGCCTGTGTGAGTCGGGGTGGCAGGGTGCATCCGGCGCTGGGGCTTGGGGGTCCCCAATCCCCGGCTTTGCAACTCCAGGCCCCTTGCGAGTGGCCCTTCGAGGGCCGACCTACGGTTAGGGATAGCCCCCAGGAGGCCGGCACGCCCTATCAGCCGACTGTGAGGCGAGCGGAGGAGTGGGCCGACGTGAAGGCGCTGGTGAGCGGGAGCATTGGCCCAAGCATTTTGCTGTGGGGGGGCCTTCGATAGTCGCCCGGGGCTTGGAGTGCCATGCCCATTCTCTCGCTCTGAATGACCGGCGGGACCCTAGCGGCTCGGGTGGCTGAAGGGCAGCAGGGTGAGTCCGGCACTATTCCTCAGTGTCCCTATCCCCAGCGTTGTGGTGCCAGGCCACTCGGGAAGGGCCTCTCGGGGTCCGACCTACAGTTAGGGTTAGTCCCCAGGAGGACAGCAGGCTTGATACACCACATGTGCAGCGAGCGGAGTGGTGGGCCGAGGTGAGGGTGCTGGTGAACATGTGTCTGGGCCGAAGCGTTTTGGTTCGGGGCACCTTCAAAGGTCAGAGGGAGTTAGGAGGGCCCTGCCAGTTCTCCAACACTGAATGAATGGTGGCGACCCTAGCGGCATGTGTGTTGCGGGGCGGTAGGGTGCATCCGGAGCTGGGTCTCAGGGGTCCCCAATGCCCGGCTTTGCGGCGCCAGGCCCCTTAGGAAGGGACCCTCAGGGGCCGTCCTAGGGTTAGGGTTGGCACCCAGGAGGCCGGCAGGCCCGATCTGCCGCCTGTGCGATGGGCGGAGGGGCGGTCCGAGGTGAGGGCGCTGGGGAGCGGGAGCATGGGCACCAGTGGTTTGGCGTGGGGGGCCTTTGAAGGTCACAGGGGGCTCGGGAGGCCCTGCCACTTCTTTCACTCTGAATCACCGGCGGCACCCGCAGCGACCTGGGTGGTGACAGTGCAGCAGGGTGAGTCTGGCTCTGGGGTTCTGAGTCTCCAATCCCAAGCATTGCAGAGCCAGGCCCCTTGGGATCTGCCCCACGGGGCCGACCTAGGGTTTCGGTTAGCCCCCAGGAGCCCGGGAGGCACTATCCACCAGCTCTGAATAAAGCAGAGGAGCAGGCCAAGGTGAGGACCCTGGCGAGCAGGAGCATGGGAGCCAACATTTTGCGCGGGGGGCCTTCGAAGGCCGCAGGGGAAATGGAGGGCCCTGCCAGTTCTCCCACCCTGAATGAACTGAAGCACCCCTAGCGGCCTGAGTGATGGAGGGGCGGTAGGTGAATCTGGCGCTGGGCTCAGGGTCCCCAGTCCACCTCATTGCGCCGCCAGGCCCCTTGGGAGGGGCCCGTCGGGGGCTGACCTATGGTTAGGGTTAGCCCCCAGGACCCCGGCAGGTTCAATCTGCCAGCTGTGCGGCGAATGGAGTGGTGGGTCGAGGTGAGGCCTCTGTTGAGCGGGAGCATGGGCCCAAGCGTTTTGGCGCCAGAGGCCTTCGAATGTCTCCGGGGACTCGCCGTGCCGTGCCCAATCTCCTCCCTGAGTGACTGGCAGCGCCCCCAGCAGCCCAGGTGGTGGCGGGGTGGCAGGGTCAGTCAGGCACTGTGGCTTGGGTATCCCCAATCCCCAGTGTTGCGGCGCCAGGCCCCTTGGGAGGGCCCCTCGGGGCCAACCTAGGGTTAGGTTTAGCCCCTAGGAGGCCCGCAGGCCCTATTCCCCAGCTGTGTGGAGACTGGAGTGGCAGACCGAGGTGAGGGCGCTGGTGAGCAGGAGCATGGGCCCCGTTGTTTTGGCCTGGGGAGCCTTTGAAGGTCTCCGTGTCTTGGATGGCCCTGCCCATTCTCCGGCCCTGAATGAACGGCACCACCCCAAGCCCCCGCGTGGCAGCTGGGCGGCAGGATGAGTCCAGTGCTGAGGCTTGGCCATCCCCAATCCCCGGTGTTGCGGCGCCAGGCCCCTTGGGAGGGGCTGCTCGGGGTCGATCTAGCGTTTCAGTTAGCCCCCAGAAGGCCAGTGGACCCGATCAGCGGCTGTACAACACGCGGAGGGTTGGGCCGAGGTGAGGATGCTGGCTAGCCTGAGCATGAGCCTAAGCGTTTTAGCGCGGGGGGCCTATGAACGTCAGCAGATGCTCGGAGGGCCCTAACCATTCTCCTACACTGATTGACCGGTGGGCCCCTAGTGGCTCGGGTGGCTGAAGGACAGCAGGGTGAGTCCGGCACTTGGGCTCGGTGTCCCCATCCCCAGCGTTGCGACGCCAGGCCCCTTGGGAAGGGACCCTTGGGGGCCGACCTATGGTTAAGGTTAGTCCCCAGGAGACCTGCAGGCCCGATACACCACCTGTGCATCGAGCGGAAAGTTGGGCCGAGTTGAGGGTGCTTGTGAACATGAGCCTGGGTCCAAGCATTTTGGTTCGGGGCGCCTTCGAAGGTCGGAGGGGTTTGGAGTGCTCTGCCCGTTCCCCCAGCCTGAATGAACGGCTACCCCCTTAGCAGTCTGGGTGCGGAGGGGCGGCAGGGTGCACCCGGCGCTGGGGCTTGGGGGTCCCCAATCCCCGGTGTTGTGACACCAGGCCCCTTGGGAAGGGCTCCTCCTGGGCCGGCCTAGGGTTAGAGTTAGCCCCCAGGATGCCAGCAGGCTCAATCCGCCAGCTGTGTGGCTAATGGAAGGGTGGGTCGATGTGAGGTCTCTGTCGAGCGTGCGCGGGCCGAAGCGTTTTGGCGCCAGGGTCCTTCGAATGTCTCTGGGGACTTGGCGGGCCCTAGCCATTTACCTCCCTGAATGACCGGCGGTGCCTGTAGCGGCCTGGGTGGCAGTGTTGTGGCAGGGTGAGTCTGGCTCTGGGGCTTGGGGTCCCCGATCCCCGGCGTAGCGGCACCAGGACCCTTGGGAGGGGCCCCTGGGGGGCCGACCTAGGGTTAGGGTTAGCCCCCAGGAGGCCGGCAGGCCCTTTTCGCAACCTGTGTGGAGAGCGAACTGGCGGACCGAGGTGCGGGCGGTGGTGATTGGGAGCGTGGGCCTGGGCGTTTTGGTGTGGGGGGCCTTCGAAGGTCGGTGGGGGTTTGGAGGGCCGTGCCCGTTCTCCCACCCTGAATGACTGGTGGCGCCCCCAGCCGCCCTGGTGGCGGCAGGGTGGCAGCGTGAGTCAGGCGCTGCAGCTCGGGTATCTCCAATCCCCAGCGTTGTGGCACCAGGCCCCTTGGGAGCGGCCCCTCGGGTGCCAACCTACGGTTAGGTTTAGCCCCTAGGAGGCTGGCAGGCCCTATTCATCAGCTGTGTGGATAGCAGAGTGGTGGACCGAGGTGAGGGCACTGGTAAGCGGGAGCGTGGGCCCGGGCGTTTTGGTGCGGGGGGCCTTTGAAGGTCACCGTGCCTCGGAGGGCCCTGCCCATTTTCCCTCCCTGAATAATGGCAGCACCCCAAGCCCACGGGTGGAGGCTGGGCCTGGCTCTGGGGCTTGGGGTCCCCGATCCCCAGCGAAGCGGCACCAGGACCCTTGGGAGGGGCCCCTGGGTGGCCGACCTAGGGTTAGGGTTAGCACCCAGGAGGCCTGCAGGCGGGATCCGCCCGCTGTGAGGGGAGCGGAGGGGCAGGCCGAGGTGAGGGCGCTGGAGAGCAAGAGCGTGGGCCCAAGCGTTTTGCCACCTGGGGCCTTCGAATGTCTCCGGGGACTCAGATGGCCTTGCCCATTCTCCTCCCTGAATGACCGGCGGCGTACCTAGCAGCCCAGGTGGCGGCAGGGCAGCATGTGAGTCCGGCGCTGGGGCTCGGGGATCCCCAATCTACCGCGTTGCGGCATCAGGCTCCTTGGTGGGGGCCCCTCGGGGGCTGACCTAGGGTTAGGGTTAGCCTCCAGGACGCTGGCAGGCTCAGTCCGCCAGCTGTGTGGCGAATGGAGGGGTGGGTCGAGGTGAGATCTCTGTTGAGTGGGAGCGTGGGGCCAAGCGTTTTGGCACCGGGGTCCTTCGAATGTCTCAGGGGACTCAGCGGGCCCTGACCGTTCTCCTCCCTGAATGACCGGCGGTGCCCCTAGCAGCATAGGTGGCAGCGGGGAGGCAGGGTGAGTCAGGCGCTTTGGCTCGGGTATCCCCAATACCCAGTGTTGAGGCGCCAGGCTCCTTGGGAGTGGCCCCTCAGGGGCTAACCTAGGGTTAGGTTTAGCCCTTAGGAGGCCATCAGGCCCTATTCACCAGCTGTGTGGAGAGCGGAGTGGCCGACCGAGGTGAGGGCGCTGGTGAGCGGGATGGTGGGCCTGGCGTTTTGGCGTGGGGGGCCTTTGAATGTCACTGTGTCTCGGAGGGCCCTACCCGTTCTCCCGCCCTAAATGAATGGCACCACCCCAAGTCCCCGGGTGGCGCCTGGGTGGCAGGGTGAGTCCAGTGCTGAGGCTCTGGTGTTCCCAATCCCCAGCGTTGTGGGGGCAGGCCCCATGGGAGGGGCTCCTCGTGGGCCTACCTAGGGTTAGAGTTAGCCCCCAGGAGGCTGGCAGGCCCAATCCTCAGGCTGGGCAGGGATAGGTGGGCAGGCCGAAGTAAAGGTGCTGGGGAGCGGGAGCTTGGTCCCTTGCATTTTGGTGCAGGAGGCTTCAAATGTTGCAGGTTTCTCCAAGGCCCTGTCCCTTCTCCAGCCCTGAATGACCGGTGGCGCCCCTAGCGGCCTGGGTGGCAGCGTTGCGGCAGGGTGAGTCTGGCTCTGGGCCTTGGGGTCCCCGATCCCCAGCGTAGTGGTACCAGGACCCTTGGGAGTGGCCCCTGGGGGGCCGACCTAGGGTTAGGGTTAGCCCCCAGGAGGCCGGAAGGCCCCATCTGCCCACTGTGCGGGGAGCGGAGGGGTGGGCCAAGGTGAGGGTGCTGGGGAGCGGGAGCATGTGCTGGGGCATTTTGGTGCAGGGGGCCTTTGAAGGTAACCTGGGGCTCCGAAGGCCCTGCCCCTTCTCTCTCCCTGAATCACCAGCGGCGCCCCTAGCGGCCTGGGTGGCGACAGTGCATCAGGGTGAGTTCGACTCTGGGGCTCTGAGTCACCAATCCCCAGCGTTGCAGAGCCAGGCCCCTTGGGATGTGCCCCACGGGGCCGACCTAGGGTTTCGGTTAGCCCCCAGGAGCCCGGCAGGCCCTATCCACCGGCTAGGAACCAAGAGGAGGGGCGGGCCAAGGTGAGGGCGCTGGTGAGCAGGAGCATGGGAGCCAAGGTTTTTGCGCGGGGGGCCTTCGAAGGTCAGCGGGGTCTCGGAGGGCCCTGTGGGTTCTCCTGCCCTAATTGAGCGGGGGGCCCCTAGCGGCTCGGGTGGCTGAAGGGAAGCAGGGTGAGTCCAGCACTTGGGCTCGGGGTCCCCATCCCCAGCGTTGCGACACAAGGCCCCCTGGGAAGTCCCCTCGGTGGCCAACCTATGGTTAGGGTTAGCCCACAAGAGGCCGGCAGGCCAGATACACCACCTGTGCATCGAGTGGAGAGTTGGGCCGAGGTGAGGGTGCTGGTGAACATGAGCCTGGGTCCAAGCGTTTTGGTTCGGGGTGCCTTCGAAGGTTGGCGGGGGTTCGGAAGGCCCTGCCCGTTCTCCCACCCTGAATGAACGGCGGCGCCCTAGCGGCCCGGGTGGGGCGGGGTGGCAGGGTGCATCCGGCGCTGGGGCTTGGGGGTCCCCAATCCCCGGCGTTGCAGCGCCAGGCCCCTTGGGAGGGGCCCCAAGGGGGCCAACCTAGGTTTAGGTTTAGCCCCGAGGAGGCTGGCAGGCCCTATTCACCAGCTTTTTGGAGACTGGAGTGGCGGACCGAGGTGAGGGCGCTGGTGAGTGGGAGCGTGGGCCTGGGTGTTTTGTCTCGGGGAGGCTTTGAACGTTTCCGTGTCTCGGAGGACCCTGCCCGTTCTCCCGCCCTGAATGAACGGCAGCACCCCAAGACCCGGGTGGCGGCTGGCTGGCAGGGTGAATCCAGTGCTGAGGTCCCCAATCCCCGGCGTTGCGGCGTCAGACCCCTTGGGAGGGGCCCTTCGGGGGTCGATCTAGGGTTACGGTTACCTCCAGAAGGCCTGTGGACCCGATCAGCGTCTGTGCAACACGCAGAGGGTTGGGCCGAGGTGAGGGTGCTGCCGAGCCTGAGCATGAGCCCAAGTGTTTTATCGTGGGGGGCTTTTGAAGTTTGGTGGGGGCTCGGAGGGTCCTGCCCGTTCTCCTTCCCTGATTGACCGGTTGGCCCCTAGCGGCTCGGGTGGCTGAAGGGCAGCAGGGTGAGTCCGCCACTTGGGCTCAGGGTCCCCATTGCCAGCGTTGCGACGCCAGGTCCCTTGGGAAGGGCCCATCGGGGGCTGACCTGTAGTTAGGGTTATCCCCCAGGAGGCCAGCAGGCCCGATACACCACCTGCGCGTCGAGCGGAGGGGTGGGCCGAGGTGGGGGCGCTGGGGAGCAGGAGTGTGGGCCCAAGCGTTTTGGTGTGGGGGGCCTTCAAAAGTCGGCGGGGGCCTGGAGGGCCCTGCCCATTCTCCTGCCCTGAATAACCGGCGGCGCCCCTAGTGCCCCGGGTTACCGTGGGGCGGCCGTATGAGTCTGGCGCTGGGGCTCAGGGGTCCCCAATCCCAGGCCTTGCAGCTCCAGGCTCGTTGGGAGGGGCCCATCGGGGGCCAACCTAGGTTTAGGGTTAGCCCCCAGGAAGCTGGCAGGCCTGATCCGCTGGCTGTGTAGCGAGCAGAGGGGCAGGCCGAGGTGAGGGCGCTGTTGAGCGGGAGTGTGGGCCCAAGCATTTTGGCGTGGGGGCATTCGAAAATCACCGGGGGTTAAGAGCGCACTTCCCGTTCTACCTTGCTGAAAGCCGGACGGCATACCTAGCGGCTCAGGTTGCGGAGGGGCGGCAGGGTGAGTACAGTGCTGGGGCTCAGGGATCCCTAATCACCGGCATTGCAGCACCAGACCCCTTGGGAGGGGCCCCTCGGGGTCTGACATAGGGTTTGGGTTAGCCTCCAGGAGGCCGGCAGGCCCGATCCACCAGTTGTGCGGCGAATGGAGGGTCAGGCGGAGGTGAGGCCACTGGCGAGTGGGAGCATGGGCCCAGGCGTTTTGGCATGGGGGTCCTTCAAAAGTCGCCTGAGGCTCAGAGGGCCCTGCACATTCTTCTGCCCTGAATGACCGGCGGCTACCCTAGCGGCCCGGGTAGAGGATGGGCGGTATGGTGAGTCAGGGGCTGGGGCTTGGGGTCCCCAATCCTTGGCGTTGGAGCTCCAGGCCCCTTCAGAAGGGGTCTAGGGGCCGACCGAGCATTACTGTTAGCCCCCAGGAGGCCGGCAGACCCGATCTGCCAGCTGTATGGTGAGCAGAGGGGCGGGCCAAGGTGAGGGCACTGTTGAGCGGAATCCTGGGCCCAAGAGTTTTGGCGTGGGGGGCATTCAAAAGTTGCCGGGGGCTCAGAGCACCCTTCCCGTTCTACCGCACTCGGGGGTCAATCTAGGGTTACGGTTAGCCCCCAGAAGACCGGTGGACCCGATCAGCGGCTGTGCAACACGTGGAGGGTTGCCCCGAGGTGAGGGCGCTGGCGAGACTGAGCATGAGCCCAAGCGTTTTAGGGTGGGGGTCCTTTGAAGGTCAGCAGGAGCTCGGAGGGCCCTAACCGTTCTCCTGCACTGATTGACCAGTGGGCCCCTAGCGGCTCGGGTGGCTGAAGGGCAGCAGGGTGAGTCCGGCACTTGGGCTCGGTGTCACCATCCAGCGTTGCGACACCAGGCACCTTGGGAAGGGACCCTGGGGGGCCGACCTATGGTTAGGGTTAGCCCTCAGGAGTCCGGCAGGCCCGATACACCACCTGTGTGTCGAGCGGAGAGTTGGGCCGAGGTGAGGGTGCTGGTGAACATGAGCCTGAGCCCAAGCGTTTTGGTTCGGGGCAACTTCGAAGGTCGGCGGGGGTTCGGAGGGCCCTGCCAGTTCTCCCACCCTGAATGAATGGCAGCGCCCCTAGCAGCCCGTGTGGGGCGGGGGTGGCAGGGTGCATCAGGCACTGGGGCTTGGGGGTCCCCAATCCCTGGCATTGTGGCGCCAGGCCCCTTAGGAAGGGACCCTCAGGGGCCGTCCTAGTGTTAAGGTTAGCGCCCAGGAGGCCAGCAGGCCCAAGTAGCCGGCTCTGCGAGGAGCGGAAGTGTGGGCCGGTTTGAGGGCGATGGCGAGTGGGAGTGTGGTCCCCAGGGTTTTGGCGCCCTGGGCCTTCGAATGTTGTCATGGCTCAGAGGGTCCTGCCCGATCTCCTGCCCTGAGTAACCAGTGGCGCTCCTAGCGGCTCCGTTGGCAGTGGGGCGGCAGGGTGAGTCCTGCACTTTGGGTCGGGGATCCCCAATCCCCGGCGCTGCTGTGCCAGGCTCCTTGGGAGGGGCTCCTCGTGGGCGACCTAGGGTTAGAGTTAGCCCCCAGGAGGCTGGCAAGCCCAATCCTCTGGCTGGGCGGCGAGAGGTGGGCGGGCAGAGGTAAAGGCCCTGCCCAGCGGAAGTGTGGGCCCCTGCATTTTGGCGTGGGAGGCTTCAAATTTCGCTGATTTCTCCAGGGCCCTGTCCCTTCTCCCACCCTGAATGACCAGTGGCGCCCCTAGCGGCCCGGTTGGTGGCAGGGCGGCAGGTGAGTCCGGCGCTGGGGCTCAGAGGTTCCCAATACACCGCGTTGCGGCGCCAGGCCCCTTGTGAGGGGCCCCTCGGGGGATGACCTAGGGTTAGGCTTAGCCCCCAGGACGCTGGCAGGCTCAATCCGCCAGCTGTGCGGAGAATTGAGGGGTGGGTCGAGGTGAGATCTCTGTCGAGCAGGAGCTTGGGCTCAAGGATTTTGGCGCCAGGGGCTTTCGAATGTTTCTGGGGACTCGACGGGCCCTGCCCATTCTCCTCCGTGAGTGAATGGCAGCGCCCCTAGCAGCCTAGGTGGTGGCGGGGCGGCAGGGTGAGTCAGGCACTGTGACTTGGGTATCCCCAATCCCCAGCATTGTGGCGCCAGGCCTCTTGGGAGGGGCCCTTGGGGGCGACCTAGGGATAAGGTTAGTCCCCAGGAAGCCAGCAGGCCCGATCCCCCAGCTCTGCAGTGAGCGGAGGGGTGGGCCGAGGTTAGGGAGCAGGCGAGCAGGTGCTTGGGAGCCAGAGTTTTTGCGCGGGGGTCCTTCGAAGGTCGCAGGGGGATCGGAGGGCCCTGCCCGTTCTCCCTTCCGGAATGACTGGCAACGCCCCTAGCGCCCTGGGTGCTTGCTGGGTGGCAGAGTGAGTTCAGCACTGGGGCTCGGGGGTCCCAAATCCCCAGCATTGCGGTGCCAGGCTCCTTGGGAGGGGCCCCTCGGGGGCCGACCTAGGGTAAGTGTTAGCCCCCAGGAGTCCAGCAGGCCCCTTCCACCAGGTCTGCAGCAAGCGGAGGGGCAGGCCGAGGTGAGGGCAATGGCGAAAGGGAGTGTGGGCCCAAGCGTTTTGGTGCAGGGGGCCTTCAAAAGTCCCGGGGGCTTGGAGGGCCCTGCCCGTTCTCTCACCCTGAAAGACTGGCGGCGCCCCTAGCAGCCCGGGTTGCTGGGGGCAGCAGGGTGACTCCGGCGCTGGCCTCGGGGGTCCCCAATCCCCGGCACTGTGGCACCAGGCCCCTTGGGAGGGGCCCCTCGGGGGCCGACCTAGGGTTAGGGTTTGTCCCCAGGAGGCCGGCAAGCCCGCGCTAAGTGGTTCTGGCAATGTAACAAAAATGCCATACACTTATCTGTAAGAAATAACAGTGTACAGGAACCCTCTTAGCCCTAACATCATCCTTTGTGAATATGGAAGCCAGCCCCAAAGTGGTTGTGGAAGTCTGACGAACGCGCTAAGCACTTTTCTCTGAGTCACCACACTATACAGGGAAAGACCAATGTACATCATCTTTCACGAGTAGGAAGCATTAATGAAAAGGTTCTTGAATTTCGAGGACTCTGACCCATCCTTATTGGTAATAAACCACCGTGTACAGGAAAACACCTTCAACTCTCATCAGCCTCCTCAATCCTGATTCTGATTCAACTTTGGGGGTGTAGGACTAGGGAAATGTCCACACCTTATTGCTAAGAAAGATCGATGTCAGGGTAATGCCCTTCAAGTCACATCAGCCTTCCTGAAGACGGCAGCAGGAATCAAGCTGGTTATGTTACCATGAGGTAAGGAAGATGAGCATATAAGTGAGAAACAACAGTGGGCAGGACCTCTCTTCCAACGAACATTATCTTTGCTTAATGTTAAATCCCTATGGTAAGTGGTTGTGGGCATTTGTGAGGTCAAAATCTTGAGTGTTTTGTAAAACCTCTTGGCCATACACATATGAGACTAAGGTAGTTGGGGACTCCTAGGAAGTGATTTGTCCACTGTCAAAAATATGAAAAGATAAGAGACAGATGAGGTCTCCTCAGGCATTGTCCTTTATCCTCATCCTCCGTGAGGATGGTCATCTCTGGACAGCTCAGTGACAGGGTCTCATTCACAGTGGGGGCATCTGTTCCTCACAGACATCAGGCAGGGAAATGGATTTGGTTCTCTGTGCCAGCCCAGCCACAGCTGAGTGTCACAGCACCCTCTCGTGGGCTCATAAGAGTTTCACTGTCACCAGGCAGGTCATTGTATTTGATAAAGCACTGTGAGAGTTTACAATTGCCTTCATCTGCAACCTCCTAGAAGCAAATGCAGGTCTCTGATACCATGTGAAGTCATGTGAAGGCATTGTGAGAAAGTGTCCTTTTGCTAAAGAAAAACATGGCTGGGGCTCCTGGCTGGCTCAGCCAGTTAAGCATGTGCCTTTGGTTCAGGTTATGATCCCAGGGTTCTGGGATCGAGCCGAGGCTCCCTGCTCAGCAGGAAAGGAGGTAGGGAAATAGCTTAGAACCCACAGAGAATGTGAATAAAGGGGAGTGAAATGGAACTTGGTCTGTGTTTTGCTTTAGGGATTGGAAGTTAGTTTTTTCTCAATTGTGATTGTTCTTGAAACAGAAAACCTGTATTTTTTTTCCTTTAATTTTTTTCTAATAATAATTTTTTATTATGATATGTTAGTCACTATACAGTATTTCCTTAGATTTTGATGTAGTGTTCCGTGATTCATTATTTGCATATAACACCCAGTGCTCCATGCAATATGTACCTTCCTTAATACCCATCACTGGCCCATCCCAATCCCCCACCCCTCTCCCCTCTGAAGCCCTCAGTTTGTTTCCCAGAGTCCATAGTCTCTCGTGGTTCATTCCCCCTTCTGTTTAGGGTCCATTGTCTAAAGGGACAGACAGTGGAAGTTCACCAAATATAAGATCGAAATTTCATTGTTCATTATAGATACCGCCAAGTAGTTCCCAGACATTTCATTCTACTGTAGTAATTCATTATACCTGTGCAGGTGCACGTGGAAGACAATTGATGCATGTATAGTGGTAATAAAACACGCCCCTCAGCAGTAGAATAATAGAGGATGCACATGTGTAAAATTATTCGACTACAGCTTCCGTGCTTTCCCTTTCGTTCCTTATTATCTATGAAATTGGACAATTTTTGTTCTCTAGGCTTAAAACTCATTGTCAGTATTTAGAGTTTTTCAATGCTGATCTTCTCCTGTATAAGTTACCAAAAACCTAAAATATGTATGAACTTTAAAAAACGCTATTTTGAAAATTACAGCAGGGAAGTTCCATTTTGTGAATATTGTGTCAATGGATCTCTATTTTGACATCAGTGTTCATTAGAAATGATGACATTTCATGTGAGTATAAATATCAATGTGAAAAAGAAAAGGTAGGAAGAACCTTGAATGTTTAAGTAATTGGGGAAATGACAGGTGTGTGTGTGTGTGTGTGTGTGTGTGTGTGTGTGTGTGTAATTGATTTTCAATGAATGGTTCAGCTTCTTGTAGGACCTCCGAGAGAGCCCAGGTGAACCTTTCAATGAGTTGGTATCTGTTTTCAGAACATGGGAATCTCTTTGTCCAATAGTCAATCAGGCAAGCTTTGAGGTCTTGAAGAGTTTCAGTCCTCAGCGATGGTGTTGCAGACCCTTGTGAGTAAACCCTAGGGTATGTTCAGAGCCCTCATTAGCTGGTACCAATGTGTGACAATTTCAGACAGCATTTCCCAAAGAAGTACCTCTTGAGTCTCTGTCCTTGTCAGTTCCCTACACTTCCTTACACTAGTTATGTGATCAGTGTTTCAGGATAATCCCCACATGTGATTTTTGCTATTTCCTACTAGTCCTATCTGTTTCTCATCTTCTTTTATGGTAGGGGTTGGGAAGCAACCTGTGTGGCGTAGGAAGGGATGTGGTAGTTGTCTGCCTTCAGAGGACCGAATGATGCCTAGAAATTGTACTGTAGTTTGAGGTCAATTGTCCATCCTCTGAGTGTCAGGAATTCCATCACTTTACTTTGATGCTAGTCTGCTCTTCAAGCAGTCCTCAGAAATAAGGACGCCATCCATCTAGGGAATACTGGTTTGCGTGTATGTTTTCATTTTAGGAAAGGCCTTGATGTTCCTGAAAATAATACTGTAGAGCACCCTTTCCTGTACTTATTGGCCATCAGTCAATCTTTTGTGAAGTATTTGTTTATAAATAGACTTTTTATGGTTGATGAGCAGGAATTCTTTATTGACAAGTCTTTGTCAGTGTGTGTATTGCAAATCTTTACTTTCCAGCATGCGGTTCACTTTTTCACTTTCTTATGGTCATAAGATAAGGAGAAATGTCACATTTTTATGAAGTCCCACTGAATTCTTTTAAATGGTTAGTGCACCCTATGTCCTACCCCAAGATTGACAGGTTCTACGTTTTCTTTCAGAAACTGTCCAATGGGAAACACAATTCATCTCAAATTTATAAATTACATTTTTAATTCTAATAGGGTATTTATAGACTGTTTTGGATTTTCTATGTACACAATCGTATTATCTGTGAATAGTCAAATTATCCCCTCAATTCTTATACTTTTTGTTTTTCTTGCCTTCTAACACTGGTAGATTTTCTGATGCCACGTTGAATAGAGCAGCATTGTTTGAAGATTTTAATATACCTTTCTCAATATCTGACAGAAAAAGCAGACAAAACATTGGTAACAAATGTGACCTAATTGACATATAGGGAACATTCCATAATAAGTGCAGAATACATTATTTTCAAGTGGTCATAGACTCTTTACCCAAATAGATGATAGGTGGGGCCACGAATCAAGGCTACAAATGTTAAACCCTGATATTAACTAGATTCTGTTCTTAGACCACAGGGGAATTGAGCCACAGTCATAGCGAAAAGAAAACCAGGAAGTCCTTTAATGTTTAAAAATTAAATGGAAGTTTGCTACATATCCTAAAGGTCAGAGAGGGAATCTCAATGGAAATTCTGAACCTTTTCTATGAGGGCTTACACACAATGGTACTTTATTTGTGAAGAGCATTATAATATCCTAGACAGGTGTTGAGCCTTAAGTCAGAGTTCTGCCTGCCCCAGCCACACCTGGCAGGCTTGGCCTGTGGTCCCCCTCAGCTGTCCTTTCTGGTGGTCCTGAGCTAAGGGGGTCAACATGGCCATATGGAAATGGGAAGCTCCCCACTCATAGTGATGGCAGTGCCCCCTCCCCAGCTGCCCTTTCTGGTGGCTCTGAGCTAAGGGGGTCAACATGGCCATATGGAAATTAGAAGCTCCCCACTCTTAGTGATGACGTTGCTATCGTATCATCCTCACCAGTCCAACAACATGATTTTTGAGTGAAATATGACACAAGAGCGACTTCTTGGCCTTCCTTCAGGTTTGAAAATCATCTGGTGAGTCATCTATTAGGAATATGGATTCAACATGTGTTCTTTCTTCTGGAAAAGAAATAGACCCAATAGCAATTATGGCTTCCTGAGCACCTGTTCTTGAGAGACATCATACTGGCTCTTTGTAGCATTCTCCCTTAAACTTCTCAACTAGGGTGTAGATATTTTTAGGCACATGTTCAGGTGGTTAGACAGGGACTTAGATGATATGAGTCACAGAGGATTTTAGTGTCAGAAACCTAAGTGGGATCCCCAAATTGACTCCAAATCCCCTGTTGTTCCATACAGGGTACTATTTCCCTCTTATCTCTGGTCTTCTCGATCTGGAAACCTATCAAGTATCAGGATTTTCTTGTCATGTGGACAACTGGAACGAATTCAGCGGGCCTTTTCACCTCTGCCAATGGTGATCATTAAGATCATTATCTCAGTGGAGGACCTCTGGGTAAGATACTCAAAGATCCTTAGGAATACAGACAGTATAATATTTTCCTGGTATTAAAGTTACTGAAACCAACTATCTCTTTTAGTCGATTCAGGCTCTGGTATGTTCAGAGGGTGCTGTAAAACAGGTCTGAAATAGTATTTATTAACACTCAGCTCAGCCTCTTCTACAACGTGAGCCAATGCTTATAAACATGGCTAAAATATTCCCTTACCTACGATGACTTCCCAGCCATCGTAGTGTTTATATGGTATGACTGTGACTTACATTAGTCAACATTTGCAGAGAAAGAACTTAGTGCATCCAGGGGGCACTTCATGTTGAAATTAGTTTGTGACAATGAGCTACTGTGTTTTATTCTGCAGTCCAAGGGAATGGTGCCAGACATCTCTAAGGTGTCTAGCAGTTCTACAATTCTGATTGTAAGTGGTCTGTGTGCTTCAGAGATTTGGGCAGGAGAAGGGCAGGAGTCCAGAGACTGTGAACACTTCTGTTACCTGTGCTGACCATGGAGCAGGCCGCCTTCTGTGGACATCATTTTGATTTCTTGGTACTCTTGGGAAAGGTGCTTTTGTCTCACATTCCTCCATTTAGGAGTAATTATAATGATGAAAGTAATTTTTATCTTATATCATCTGTGGGCCCTGATCCTGGGCTCCCAGGTAAGCTATCCTTTAACATTTTACCCAGCTCAAAATGACTGGGCAAAACCTGAAAGCATGATACCTATTTCTGCCCCAAGCACATGTTGTACATCTGCTTCGAGAAGAAAACAATAACCAAAAATGCCAACATAAAGATAAGAGAAAATAAAGAACCTCTTTGGCTCCCATAAGATTAAAGTCATACTGACATGTGCATACTGAAAATGCATGAAATCATTGCATTTCCTAAAGCCCAAGTCTTGGAGGGTCTGATAGTCACTGACTATGCCCAGAACCAGGCACACCCCAGCAGGGAGGGCTGGTGCAGAAAGGGAAGGGGCAGGACTCTGAGGGTGGTCTACAGCTAGAGAGGTCCCTAGAAGGGGCCAGGTTGTGTGGGGGCCCCAGCCCACGAGCCCACCCATGCCTGTGCCTGGTGTTGGGTAGAGGAGGCTCCTCTTGTGCCCCCTGCACTTTCAGGGTTCCAGGGGCTTGAGGACTGGTTGCGCAGCATCCAAGGAGCTCAGGCACCACCCTCCCAGACCATTCACCACTTGGGGGTGGAGCTACATCACTGTGGGCTGGCCCAGATTTGCAGTGGGTTGCAGACTTGGGGCAGAAGAAGGGGCACTGAGAGAGAGAGAGTTGCCCTGTGGAGATCCCTGCTGGTGAGTGAGCAGCATGCACTGGGGTGGGGGTCCGGGGGTAGGGTGCGCCTCAGGTGGGAGGCAGGGTTCTGGAAGGGCACATGGAGAGGGTTCATTGTGGGGACTCAGGTGAGTTTTCTTTTTCCCTTTAAAGTCTCTTCTGCCCCATGTCCTCAACTGGCCTTATCTCCATACCCGTGAACTCCAGGGCGCCCGCTCCCCTGAGCTTTGGTGGGATTGGTTGCAGAATTTCAGGGTTTCCCCTGTTCCCCTGGAAGAGTGCGGGAAAGGACCTCACGCAATCCCCACATTTAGTTCTCTGACACAGTCCAGGTGATGCCTCTTGAGCAGTACCCCGAGTTCAGCAGGGTGTGCCCTGGTCCCCCAGGCACAGGTGTGGCAGTATCAAGCCCCAGAGCCATCCCCCAACTTCAGCATTATGCCCCCTGTGCCCCCGGGTTAGTGGTAATTGGCTATTAGAATCATGCAGGAAAATCCTCCAGGTGGGGGCCTGGAGGCGTGCGTAAACCAGACCCCACTCTAGTTGCATTGGGAATAGATGAATTGAGGGTTTCTTTAGAAGAGTAAGTCTGCTTTCCAGAAAAGGCAAGGTCATTGGTCTGTTGAGAATGAAGATAATTACTGACAAACAACAAGTATGTGTTGCCCCTTCACCCAGAAACCGAAGCAGGTGTGCAGGCTTTAGGTCAGAGGTGCCTTCTTGTCCCCAGCTGACAACACTTCTCTGCTCTGGCTCCAAGACACCCGAGGTTTTGAACGTTAGCATCGGAGTCAGCGAGGCAGCTTGTCACAGGACGCCAGTGTTCAGAGAAAGCACAGGTATGTTTGGCAAAATGTCCTATCTATGTCAGGGCTGGAGGTAAAACCTCTCATTATCCCAAAACCCCCTGGGCTTTTCTCTTTTCTCTAGTTGAGCCACAAAGTAAAATTGAAGTAGCTGTCAGGATTCTGGGTTTGGTGCAAGAATTACTTAGTTTCCCTGCAGGTAGAACTTTGCAGGGGATCACAATTTCTCTGTCCATTTATTGCTTACAAATGTATTTTGACCCTCTGTTTCCTAGGAACCCTCTTTTATTAGAAAGGGAAGGTGAGATTCACTCTGTGCCTGTTTGTAACATCTAAATTGTTCCTTCATCTAACAGTGTTTATTCAATTGGGCCTAAGATATGGTTGAGTGGCCAGCATCTAGAGTTAGGTGGCTTTTTTTTTCATCTGATACAGACTTGGATGATGTCATTTGACAAAGGTGATGTTTCATCATTGATTAGTTTATTCGTCAGAAGAGTTAAAATTAGGGTGGAGGGAAAATTGAAAATTATCCAAAGCAGCCTGCTCCTGTTTAAAAGTTGAGCTTGACTTTCTAGTTTTACTAAATGTATTATCTCGATATTTTGAGGTGCCATATTCTCTCTGTAGTTTCTTTGGTGGTGGAGTCAGAAGGAGAGTCTGGGAATTCTTTTGGATAGTGGCATGCTGGTGGCTTCAAGGGGCTTGGCGTCAGGAGCCTTGGGGTGAAGTCTGCAACTGCTTGCCTGACCCTTGGTGCATCTCACAGAGGTTTTGTTTCCTCTTATGAAATTGCTGGCAGATAATATTCTGCTTAAAGGGGAACCCTCCCATCCTGTTGGTGGCAATGCAAAGTGGTTCAGCCAGTCTGGGAAACAGTGTGGGGGTTCCTCAAAAAGTTAAACATTGAAAAACCCCATGATTCAGCAATTGCTCTCCTATGTAATTACCCAAAGGATACAGAAATGCAGATTCGAAGGGGGTCCATGCACAATGATGTTTATGGCAGTAATGTCCACAGTAGCCAAACTATGGAGAGAATCCCAAAGTCCATGCACTGATGAATGGATAAAGCAGATGTGGGATACCTATATATAATGGAATATGACCCAGCTTCAAAAAGAATGAAATCTTACCATTTGCAAGGATGTGCATGGACCTAGAGTGTATTAAGCTAAGCAGAATCAGTGAGGAAAGACAAATATCCTATGCTCTCACACTTGTGGAATTTCAGAAAAAAAAAACAGATGAACAGAGTGGAGGGGTGATGAGAGAGGCAAACAAGGAAATAGACTCAACCTTGGAGAACAAACTGAGTGTTGCTGCAGGACAGGGGCGTGGGGGGAAGAGTTAAATGGGTGAGGGGTATTAAGGATGGTACTTGTGATGAGCACCGGGTACTGTATGCAGGTGAGGAATCACTAAATCCTACCCCTGAAGCGAATATTCCATGGCATGTGAACTAACTGGAATTTAAGTAAGAGAAGAAAGGAAAAAGTGTTCTGCTTCATGAAGAGTGAGGTAAAATTGTAGTGATTTGGGCTGTACTATTCTATAGATGAGAGTTGTAAAACACCCTGTTGTAAGATACACTAGTTTCTTATCACATAAGGAGTCCTCAGAAAGCTGCAATGAAAGATTCAGGTCTCAGAGCATGTTCATGTTCCACTGATATGTTACAATTTGCACAGGTAGGAAAGAAGGTGGAGAGAAAGGCAACAGAAGGGGAAAGTAGGTGTGAACCTTTCATTAGTTAGCATTATATCTTTCTCATGAAAGCCTTGCGCCAGTGTGATTTTGGAAGAAGAGGGGGAATCCAGGAGCATTGCAAGAGATGGGGGAGTTCCAGGTCTGGGTAAAGCTGACAGGGTTCCCAGATGAGAGCTGAATGCATTCTGCAGCAGGGTATGGGCAGGGTGGGCTCCAAGGGTGGCTGTGGGTCTCCTGGGTGAGAGTTGTGACAGGTGAGGGCTGTGTGCAAGTTCCTGGCTGAGGACAAGTGAGGCACAGGCGAGAGCTGGCAGAGAACCCTCTTCTGGGCCACCAGCCTCACCCAACACACACAGGCTCATCTTCTGTCCCTGTCACTCCAATTCAGACTTCTCCGAAGGTGAGTGAGAACACATCAGGAGCATTCTGAACAGAAGGGAAAGCATGTGCAAAGGCTCTGGGGAAGGAGAATTCCAGGTATGTCCAGGAGCAGCAAGAAGGCCCTGTGGCCACAGGAGACAGCTTAGGACATGAGCTCAGAGAGGTGAAAGAAAGGCATTCCAGGGCTATAACCCCATGAGACCCTGTTTCACTGGGCCATCCTGGCTACAGTGTTGAGAACAGATGACAGAGTGT
The DNA here is from genome assembly GCF_024610735.1 of Ursus americanus. NCBI lineage: Eukaryota > Metazoa > Chordata > Mammalia > Carnivora > Ursidae > Ursus > Ursus americanus. The sequence goes on along the minus strand of NW_028273628.1, from coordinate 514,693 downwards.
TGAAGACGGCAAGGCACGTCAATGACGAAGCTTTTCCAGGAACTCAGGCACTGTGGACCAGACAGGTGGCCTTGGATGGAGTGGTTAGACCTATTCGGGGTCCATTTTGAAGATGGAGCTCACAGGATTTGCTGATCGGTTAGCTATTAGGAGCAGGAGAACGGAGGAGTTGGGGTAACTCCCAGCTGGTGTGGGTTGTCCTGATCGAGGGGAAGGAGAGGGTTTCTGGGGGTAGGATGTAGTCCATGTTCCGCATGCTGAGGAAGGTGCCTTTCCCGGTGGATCTGCTGAGATTTGTGTCTAGGAGAACCTTTCACATCTCCTCCCTCAGTAATGCTCAAGTACAAGTGTCCCCCACTTTTTAAACGTTCACAGTAAGACATTGGGCTTTCTTGAAAGAACTATGTTATTACCCAGCTTCAGTAAGAGGAAGAGACCTGAAGAGGATTTCCCTCTTATGAAAAAAGGTGAACAGTGAGAATCACGTTCAGCATCTGTTTTGGGGAGAAGCACAACAGAGGCGGCGTGCACCCCAACCAGCTCCTTCCGCAGGGAACCGCTCTCCGCATCCAGCCACCAGCACTTTGAATGGTGTCTGTGAGCCTCTGCTGTGCTTTATCTTCATTTATGCTGGGCCTCCCTTAGAAACTTGTGTGCTGAGGCCTAAGAAAAGCCAAAGAGAAGGAATTTTGGTGTTTGAGCGCACTGTCTAATTGTTCCGTGTAAATTAATGGCCATTCCTTCTTGACACCATTTCTGCTGTGCAAGGTTTCTCAGAAGCCCTGTACTTTCAAAGAGCAGGGAAACCTATACCTCATACTGCGGGGTTAGTTTTAGTCTCCATGCTGGACAGAACATTTCATGACTGTCGGATTTTCTCACTCAAACATTGAGACTTTGACCACCTTTACCCGTTTCTACCACCCCAACCCTGAATCTGGCACCTACCAATCTGCTCTCAGTGTCTATGCGTTCAGTATTTGTTTATTCCTCGTGGAATGTACATGAGAGCATCTGGTATTGGTCTTTCTGTGTCTGAGTTACTTGGCATAAGGCCCCCAAGGTCTGTGTTTCCATGTCTGGTTCTTGTGAATAATGCTGCAGTGAACGTGGGAGTGCATCTGTCTTTTTGAGGCAGTATTTTTGTGTTCTCCGAATCAATACTCAGTAGAGCCATTATTGGGTCATGTCGTAGTTGCTTTTATGTTTTCAGGAACCTCCATACCGTTTGTCACAGTGGCTGCACCAATTTCCATTCCCACCAACAGTGCACAGAGTCTCCTCTTCTGCACACCCTTGACCCCACCTGGTGTCTGTCTCTGGGACAATAGGTGTTCCAACAGTTGTGACGTTTCCCTGACGATATTTAGTGATGTGGAACAACTTTTTCTGTCTGTTGGCACCTGTGTGCCGTCTTTGGAAAGTATCTATTCACATATTCCCCACATTTTTTATACCGTTTTTTTTTTTTGTTTGTTTGTTTTGATTTGTATGAGTGTTGTGTGTATTTTGGATATTAGCGTCTTCTCACACATATGATTCACAGATATTTTTTTCTTATTTGGTCTGTGGCCTTGTAAGTTTTTGCTGGTTTCTTTTTCCGCGTGGAAGATTTCACTTTGAAGTTGTTCCACTTGTTTATTTTTGCTTTTGTTGCCTTTGCATTTGGTGTCCGATCTGAAGACACTTTGTCAAAACCAATGTCGAGAGACTTAGTACCTGTGTCTTCTTGGAGGTTTATGGATTCAGGTCTTACATTCATATCATTCATCCATTAAAAATTTTGTGTGTGGTGTAAGAAAGTGACCCAGTTATATTCTTCTGCATTTAGTGTCCAGTTTGCCTGTTACCGCTCACTGAAGAGACAGTCCTTCCCTCATGGCATATCTTCTGCTGCTGTGTCGTAAGTTAGGATCATCTACGTGTGGGTAAGTTTCTGAGCTTTCTGTTCTGTTCCACTGACCTGGTGTCTGTGTTTATGCCAGTACCATCCTGTTTTGATGACAACAGCTTTGTAATCTAGCTTGAAATACAGGTGTGTGTTGACTGCACCTTTCTTTCTCCAGGTTCCTTTGGGTATTTGGGGTGTTTTGTGATTCCATACAAGTTTGAGGACTGTTTTCTACTTGCTGGAATAATGCCACTGGAATTCAGATAGGGATTTCATCACATCTGTCGATTGCTTTGGGTACGATGGACATGTTCACATAATTAACTCTTCCAGTTAAGGAGCATGGCGTATGCTTCCATTTGTTTGTGTTGCCTTCCAAATCTTTGACCCATTCATCCTGCCCCCCTCGACACACATGCTTTTCATTTCTTTTCTGCCATGTGTTGAGTGTACTATGTCTTTCTCATTCTTGGTTACTTTTATTCCTAGATTTTTTTTATGCAATTGTAAATGGCATTGCTTTTTTAATTTCTGTTTACGACAGTGTGTCATCAGTATACAGAAATGAAAGAAGTTGGGTCATCTGGGTGGCCCCATAGGTGAAGCGTCTGCCTTCAGCTCAGGTCATGAACCCAGAGTTCTGGGATCGAGCCCCGTGTTGTGCTCCCCGCTTAGCGAGGGTCTGCTTCTCCCTCTTTCTGACACTCCCACTGCTTGTGCTTTTTCTCTTCCTGTCAAATAAATACATAAAATTTGAAAATAAATAAAGACAACAGGTCTCTGTATATTGACTTTATATCCTGCAGCTTTCTTGAATTTGTTTATTCTTACAGTTTTTTTTTTTTTTTTTTGTGGAATCTTTCGGGATTTCATGTCATTTGCAAATAGTGACAGTTTTCCTGTATGGATTTCATATCTTTCTTTTTTTAAAATGATGTCACCCTACAGTACTTCATTTGTTTTTGATGTAGTGTTCCATGATTCATTGTTTGCATATAACACCTAGTGCTCATTATGACACGTGCCCTCCTTTTTTTTTTAAAGAATTTATTTATTTATTCGACAGATATGGAGACTGCCAGCGAGAGAGGGAACACAAGCAGGGGGAGTGGGAGAGGAAGAAGCAGGCTCACAGCGGAGGAGCCTGTTGTGGGGCTCAATCCCATAACGCCAGGATCACGCCCTGAACCGAAGGCAGACGCTTAACCGCTGTGCCACCCAGGCGCCCCAACACGTGCCCTCCTTAATACCCATCACCAGGATAACTCATTCCTCTTCCCCTCCCTTTCTGCAACCTTCAGTTTGTTTCCCAGTGTCAGTAGTCTCTCATGGTTCATCTTCCCCTCTCATTCCCACCCCTTCAGTTTTCCCTTCCTTCTTCTAATGTCCTCCATGCTATTCCTTCCGTTCCACATAGGAGTGAAACCATATGATAATTGTCTTTCTCTGCTTGACTTAATTTCACTTAGCATAATCCCCTCCTGGTCCATCCACGTTGGTGCAAATGGTGGGTATTCATCCTTTCTGATGACTGAGTAATATTCCATTGTATAGATGAACCACATCTTCTTTGTCCATTCATCTGCTGAAGGACATCTTGGCTCCTTCCACAGTTTGGCTATTATGGACATTGCTGCTATGAACATTGGGATACAGGTGCCCCTTCTTTTCATTACTCTGTGTCGATGGGGTAAATACCCAGTAGTGCAATTGGTGGGTCATAGGATAGCTCTGTGTTTAACGTCTTGAGGAACCTCCATATTGTTTTCAAAAGTGGCTGTTCCAGCTTGAATTCTCACGAGTAGTGTAAGAGGGCTCCCCTTTCTTCACATCCTCTCTGACTTTTTTTTTATTTCTGTCTTGTTAATTTTTTTTCAAGATTTTATGTATTCATTCCACAGAGATAGAGACAGCCAGCGAGAGAGGGAACACAAGCAGGGGGAGTGGGAGAGGAATAAGCAGGCTCATAAAGGAGGAGCCTGATGTGGGGTTCGATCCCATAATGCCAGGATCACGCCCTTAGCCGAAGGCAGATGCTTAACCTCTGTGCCACCCAGGTGCCCCCTGCCTTGTTAATTTTAACCATTCTAACTGGTGTAAGGTGGTATCTCATTGTCATTTTGATTTGTATTTGCCTGGTGGCAAGTGATGTGGAGCATTTTTTCATGTGTCTGTTGGCCATTTGTATGTCTTCTCTGGAGAAGTATCTCTTTTTGTCTTCTGCCCATTTTTTGGGTGTCGAGTTTGAAGAGTTCTTTATAGATCTTGGATACCAACCCTTTATCTGTAATATCATTTGCAGATATCTTCTTCAATTCCATAGGTTGCCTTTTTGTTTTTTGATCATTTGCTTTGCCGAGCAGAAGCTTTTTATCCTGATGAAGTGCCAATAGTTCATTTTTTGCTTTTATATTCCTTTGCCTTTAGAGACGTGGCTTACAAGATGTTGTTGTGTCCAAGGTTGAAGGGTTCTTTTGATTTTGATATGAGACAGGAATCCTTTATCTTTCTTTCCTGATTGTATTCGAGTCCTCTGTCTTTCTTGGTGAGTCTAGCTAAGTTTGTCAGTTTTGTTTATCTTTCCAAAAAAGGCTGCTCTCATTTTCATTTTTTTTTCTTTTTAGTCTCTGCTGGATTTATTTATGTATTCGTTTTTGTTATTTCCTTATTTCTACTAATTTGGGGCTTTGTTATTTTTTTTCTACTTCTTTACCACATAAATCCGGTTGTTTATTGGAGAGCATTTTCATGGATTGATGAAGATCTGAATTTCTATGAATGTCCCCCATAAAGCTACTTTTGCTGCATCCCATAAGTTTTTGTAGGTTGTCTTTTTCATCAATGTCAAGGTACTTCTAAAATTTTTTTGATTTCTTCTTTGACTGTTGGTTGTTCAGTAGCATGTTGTTAAATCTCCACATATTTTTTAAGATTATTTAAGTATCTGACAGAGAGTGAGACAGCGAGAGAGGGAACGCAAGCAGGGGGGTGGGAGAGGGAGAAGCGGGCTTCCCACTGAGCAAGGACCTGATTTGGGGCTAGATCCCAGGATCCGGGGTCAAGACCTGAGCTGAAAGCACATCCTTAACGACAGAGCCACCCAGGCCCCAAAAATCTCCACCTATTTTTGACTGTCCCATTTTTTTCTTGAGACTGATTTCTAATTTCCTATCATTGTGGTTGGACAAGATTTGAAGCAGAAGGTGAAGAGAGCACTCAGATGAAAGGTTTGTTTCCTGGAGGGTTTTCTGAGGGTAGACCATGAGTTCAGTGGGGATGGAGGAAGGCTTTGTGAGACGGGGGGTGGGGTTAACACTTGTTAGAATTACTGACTACTACCATGCAGGCTGTGTGCTACTGTTCACACCATAGTCCTGTTGGACTTGTACTTCATTAAATATTTTCTAGGAGATATAGGCATAGCCTTCACTTAAAGAAAGGTGTCATGTGGGTTCATGGCATGACCCCAGGTCAGCAACCAGAATGTACGGTATTGTGGGGTATCAGAACCAGGCTTTCTGTGGGAAGTGACAGAAATAAGGTATGGTGAGCTCCATGACCATAGGTGAGGTCCCGAGTGACCCACTGGGTGTTGGGTTCTGTGGATCTGTCTCATCAGGTGCTGTGGAATTCAGGGACACCCTCCTGTCTGTGGATTTGTGTGGAGACAGGTAGACATCAGTGTCTGGCCAGGCACGAGGGTCGCACTGGACCACGACCAGAGGTGCAGCGTGCGGGGGAGCCACTGCTTGGTTTCCATGAAAGCTGACCATGGTCTGTGACCGTGATTCCTAGCAGTTGCAAGGGGAGAGGAGGCCGGGGGTGGTGCACACTTCCTAGACTTGTGGTCAGGACTAGTCTGGACCCCACTGAAGTTAGCCACACCGGGCACAGAAGGCACCCAGTCAGTGTAGCTCTGGGCACTGCTCCCATGGCACTTTTGGGCCAGGTCCATGCTGCAACCTCCTGCTTTTCATCATCATCTTCAAGGTCATGTGCCTCTGCTCTTGCCCCATGGCCTCCGGGGTATTGTCCGTCCTCCATCTGGCCCTCGTCCCTGGTGCCCTGTGCAGTCCGATGCCAGGGTAGCCTTCTCGAGACAAACATCTGGCCCTGATGGAACACTTCCATGGATCTCGGGTGATGCGAGGATGATGACCTGCCCTGGAAGGGGGCTGCAGGTCCCCAATCAGGACAGCCATGTCTCCCTTTTCAGCATGGCCTGCCCTCCCCTCAGTCTTCTTCAGGGAAGCTCTCCCCACTTCCTGAGATGACAGCTCTGAACTTAAAAATGAATGTTATTTTACATATTTCTATGCCTTAGTTCATCCATGGAATGTCTTTCAACCCCGTTAGTGGGGTTTTTTTAGCAGTTCTGAAGGGCTGTCTGCTCAAAGAGGGGATGACCTGGGTGGGGCAGCTTTCCCTCTCATCTCCCTCAGCATGTCTCTGAGCCCTGGGGCCAGCTGTCCTACTGAGGATTGAGGGACTCAAGCCAGCCCATCCTGAGCCCAGGCTGTGTCAGCTCATAGACTGATGCGTGTCGGAGTGGTGGGCAGATGGCATGGGCCAGGGGCAGGCAGTGTCTCCTTCTCATTCCTTCCCTCCCTTCCTCCCAGAGGTAGCTCAGAGCAGCCTTCAACCCCTGCATCTCCAGATCCCTTGACCTGTGCCTCCTGTGTTCAGCTGGTGACCTTGGAATTTCACATGGATTCTACCTCCCGTACCCTCTCCCATAGCAGTTCCTGGATCAGGGGAGGGATCGGACCCTTGTCTGCTTTTGGTCTTCTTCCTGTCCCGCACCAAGCCCACCCACCTTTGCATCTTCCATGTATGTGCTTGGAAGCAAGCCCATCCACAGAGAACCTATTAGCCAAATGGATCCAGGCAATGAACATTGAAGTAGAGATCCAGGATCCATAATAAACCTGCTCTGAAACCTGTCCCAAAGTCTGTGACTCTCTCACACTGAAACAGAAACAATAATAGCTATCTGGACTGTGAAGTGATATGTGTCTCTACTTCCAATCTTGAATGCATAGGTGCTGAGCCTGGACTGAAAAGGACCATGGCTCCCGTGGGCTGGGATCCATGGTAAGAACTCAGTGAAATCTGAATTTTAGGCATTAAGTGAATAATTATAGTAGAGTGAATCCTCCCAAGTAGGGCTTTTGCACATTGCACAGGAAAAGCTTTTTCAAAGAGGTTTCTGAAAGAAAAATCTTTTTTTAAAATTTATTTTAATTCCATTAAAGCTAACATACAGTGTTACATTAGTTTCAGGTGTACAGTAGAGTGATTCAGTATTTCTATATATTACTCAGTGGTCATCAAGAAGTGTCCTCTTAATCCCCTTCATCTATTCCACTCATCCCTCTATCCACCTCCTCTCTGGTAACCATCCGTTTGTTCTCTATTGTTAAGAGTTTGTATTTTGGTGTGTCTCCTTTTTCTCTTTTAGTTATTTATTTTTGTTTGTTTTTTAAATTCTCCATTAGAGTGACATCATATGGGATTTGTCTTTCTCTGACTGACTGATTTTAGTTTGGATAATACTCTCTAGCTCCATCCATGTGTCTGCAAATGGCAAGGTTTCAATCTTTTGCAATCCGAGTAATACTCCATTGTGTGTGTGTATGTGTGTGTGTGTGTGTGTCTGTGTCTGTGTGTGTGTGTGTGTGTGAATACTCACATCTATCATCTCATTTGTCAATTTTTCTACAGACACTTGGGTTGCTTACATATTGTGACATTGTAAATAATGGTGCAAGAAACATAGAGGTGCACGTATCCTTTTTACTTACTGTTTTCCTATTCTTTGGCTTGGAGGGTCCTGCCCATTCCCCCACCCTGAATGACCGGCGGCGCCCCAAGTGGCCCGGGTGGCAGCGGAGGGGCATTTTGAGTACATCTCTGGGGCTTGGGGGTCCCCAATGTCCGGCATCGCGGTGCCAGGCCCTTTGGGAGTGCCCTTCGGGGGCCGACCTAGGGTTAGGGTTAGCCCCCAGGAGGCCTGCAGTCCCAATACGATGGCTGTGGGGCGAGCGGAGGGGTGGGCCGAGGTGAGGGCGCTGGGGAGCAGGATTGTGGGCCCCTGCATTTTGGCGCTGGAGGCTTCAAATATCTCCGGTTTCTCCAGGGCCTTGTCCCTTCTCCCGCCCTGAATGACCGGCGGTGCCCCTAGCGGCCTGGGTGGCAGCGTTGTGGGAGGGTGAGTCTGGCTCTGGGGCTTGGAGTCCCAGATCCCGGGCGTAGTGGCACCAGGACCCTTGGGAGGGGCCCCTGGGAGGCCAACCTAGGGTTAGGATTAGCCCCAAGGAGACCTTCAGGCCTAATCCGCACACTGTGCGGCGAGCGGAGGTGTGGGCCGAGGAGAGGGCAATGGGGAGCGGGAGCGTGGGCACCAGCGTTATGGTGTGGGGAGCCTGTGAAGGTCACCTGTGGCTCAGAAGGCCCTGCCCTTCTCTCGCTCTCTATGACCAACAGCTCCCCTAGTGACCCGGGTGGGTACAGTGCTGCAGGGTGACTCTGGCTCTGGGGCTCTGAGACACCAATCCCCAGAATTGCAGAGCCAGGCCCCTTGGGATGTCCCCACAGGGCCGACCTAGGGTTTTGATTAGCTGCCAGGAGCCCAGCAGGCCCTATCCACCGGCTCTGAAGCAAGCGGTGGGGTGGGCCTAGGTGAGGGCGCTGGTGAGCAGGATCCTGGGAGCCAACGTTTTTGCGCGGGGAGCCTTCAAAGGTCAGCGTGGGCTCAGAGGGCCCTGCCCAATCTCCTGCCCTGATTGACCAGCGGGGCCTCTAGTGGCTCGGGTGGCTGAAGGGCAGCAGGGTGAGTCAGGCACATGGGCTCGGGATCCCCATCCCCAGAGTTGTGACGCCAGGCCCCTTGGGAAGGGCTCCTCGGGGGCTGATGTATGGTTAGGGTTAGTCTCCAGGAGCACCGCAGGCCCGATACACCACCTGTGCGTCGAGGGGATAGTTGGGGCGAGGTGAGGGTGCTGGTGAACATGAGCCTGGGCCCAAGCGTTTTGGTTTGGTGTGCCTTCGAATGTCTGTAGGGGTTCGGAGGGCCCTCCACTTCTCCTACCCTGAATGAATGGCGGCGCCCCTAGCGGCCCGTGTGGGGTGGGGCGGCAGCGTGCAACTGGCGCTGGGGCCTGGGGGTCCCCAATCCCCGGCGTTGCGGCTCCAGACCCCTTAGGAAGGGAGCTTCAGGGGCTGTCCTAGGGTTAGGGTTAGCGCCCAGGAGGCCGGCAGGCCCCAGTCGCAGGCTGTGCGAGGAGCGGAGGTGTGGGCCAGGTTGAGGGCGATGCCCAGCAGGAGCGTGGTCCCCAGCATTTTGGCGCCCTGGGCCTTCGAATGTTGCCATGGCTCGGAGGGCCCTGCCCTGTCTCCTGCCCTGAATAATGAGCGACGCCCCTAGGGGCTCGGTTGGCAGTGGGGCGGCAGGGTGAGTCCTGCTCTGCGGTTCAGGGATCCCCAATCCCCAGCGTTGCGGGGCCAGGCCCCTTGGGAGGGGCTCCTCGTGGGCCGACCTAGGGTTAGAGTTAGCACCCAGGAGGCCGGCAGGCCCAATCCTCTGGCTGGGAGGGGAGAGGTGGGTGGGAGGAGGTAAAGGCGCTGGCGAGCGGGAGCCTGGGCCTCTGCATTTTGGCACGGGAGGCTTCAAATGTCTCCGGTTTCTCCAGGGCCCTGTCCCTTCTCCCGCCCTGAATGACTGGCGGTGCCCCTAGCGGCCTGGGTGGCAGGGTTGTGGCAGGGTGAGTCTGGCTCTGGGGCTTGGGGTCCCCGATCCCTGGCGTAGCGGCACCAGGACCCTTGGGAGAGGCCCCTGGGGGGCCGACCTAGGGTTAGGGTTAGCCCCCAGGAGGCCGGCAGGCCCTATCTGCCCGCTGTGCGGCGAGTAGAAGGGTGGGCCAAGGTGAGGGCGCTGGGGAGTGTGAGTGTGGGCACCAGCGTTTTGGTGCGGGGAGCCTTTGAAGATCACCGTGGGCTCAGAAGTCCCTGCCCCTTTTCTCCCCCGAATGACCGGCGGCGCCCCTAGTGGCCCAGGTGGCGATAGTGCAGCAGGGTGAGTCTGGCTCTGGGGCTCTGAGTCACCAATCCCCAGTGTTGCAGAGCCAGGCCACTTGGGATGTGCCCCATGGGGCAGACCTAGGGTTTTGGTTAGCCCCCCGGAGCCCGGCAGGCCCTATCCACCGGCTCTGAATCAAGCGGAGGGGCGGGCCGAGGTGAGGGCTCTAGGAGCAGGAGCATGGGAGCCAACGATTTTGCGCACGGGGCCTTCGAAGGTCAGCATGGGCTCGGAGGTCCCTGCTCGTTCTCCTGTCCTGATTGACCCGTGGTCCCCTAGCGGCTTGGGTGGCTGAAGGGCAGCAGGGTGCGTCCGGCACATGGGCTCGGGGTCCCCATCCCCAGCGTTGCGACGCCAGGCCCCTTTGGAAGGGCCCCTCGGGGGCCGACCTATGGTTAGGGTTAGCCTCCAGGAGCCCCGCAGGCCCGATACACCACCTGTGTGTCGAGGGGATAGTTGGGGCGAGGTGAGGGTGCTGGTGAACATGAGCCTGGGCCCAAGCGTTTTGGTTCGGGGTGCCTTCGAAAGTTGGCGGGGATTCGGAGGGCCCTGTCTATCCTCCCACCCTGAATGAATGGCGGTGCCCCTAGCGGCCTGGATGGGGAGTGGCGACAGGGTGCATCCGGCGCTGGGGCTTGGGGGTCCCCAATCTCCGGCATTGTGGCACCAGGCCCCTTGGGAGGGGCCCTTCGGGGGCCAACCTAGGGATAGGTTTAGCCCCTAGGAGGCCAGCAGGCCCTATTCGCCAGCTGTGTGGAGAGCAGAGTGGCAGACCTAGGTGAGGGCACTGGTGAGTGGGAGGGTGGACCTAGGTGTTTTGGTGCAGGGAGACCCTGAAGGTCACTGGGGACTCTGAAGGACCTGCCACTTCTCTCGCCCTGAATGACCAGCGGCGCCCCTAGCTGCCTGGGTGGCGACAGTGTGGTAGGGTGAGTCTGGCTCTTGGGCTCTGAGTCACCAATCCCAAGCATTGCAGAGCCAGACCCCTTGGGATGTGCCCCACGGGGCCGACCTAGGGTTTTAGTTAGCCCCCAGGAGCATGGCAGGCACTATCCACTGGCTCTGCAGCAAACGGAGGGGCGGGCCGAGGTGAGGGTGCTGGGGAGCGGGAGCATGGGCACCAGTGTTCTGGCGCGGGGAACCTTTGAAGGTCACTGGGGACTCAGAAGGCCCTGCCCTTCTCTCACCATGCATGACCGGTGGCGCCCCTAGAGGCCCAGGTGGCGATAGTGCGGCAGGGTGAGTCCGGCTCTGGGGCTCTGAGTCACCAATCCCCAGCGTTGCGGAGCCAAGCCCCTTGGGATGTGCCCCACGGGGCCGACCTAGGGTTTTCCTTAGAACCAAGAGCCCGGCAGGCCCTTTCCAACGGGTCTGAATGAAGCAGAGAGTTGGGCCGAGGTGAGGGTGGTGGTGAACATGAGCCTGGGCCCAAGCGTTTTGGTTCAGAACGCCTTCAAAGGTCGGCGGGGGTTCGAAGTGCCCTGCAGGTTCTCCCACCCTGAATGAATGGCGGCGCCCCTAGCGGCCCAGGTGGTAAGGGGTGGCAGGGTGAGTTAGGCCCTGCAGCTCGGGTATCTCCAATCCCCAGGGATGTGGTGCCAGGCCCTTTGGGTGGGGCCCCTCGGATGACAACTTAGGGTTAGGTTTAGCCCCTAAGAACTCGGCAGGTCCTATTCGCCAGCTGCGTGGAGAGTGGAGCGGCGGACCGAGGTGAGGGCGCTGGTGTTTGGGTGCGAGGGCCCGGGCGTTTTGGCGCGGGGGGGACTCGAAAGTCACCGTGTCTCAGAGGGCCCTGCCCGTTCTCCCGCCCTGAATGAACGGCAGCACCCCAAGCCCCTGGGTGGCGGCTGGGTGGCAGGGTGAGTCAGGTGCTGAGGCTCAGGGTCCCCAATCCCCGGCATTGCGGCGCCAGGCCCCTTGGTAGGGGCCCCTCGGGGGTCGATCTAGGGTTACAGTTAGCCCCCCGGAGGCTGGTGGACCCGATCAGCATCTGAGTGGCACGCAGCAGGGTGGGCCGAGGTGAGGGCACTGGCGAGCCTGAGCATGAGCCCAAGCGTTTTAGCGTGGGGGGTCTTCGAAGGTCAGTGGGGGCTCGGAGGGACCTGCCCATTCTCCCACTCTGAATGACCGGCGGGGCCCCTAGTGGCTCAGGTGGCTGAAGGGCAGCAGGGTGAGTCCGGCACTTGGGCTCGGTTGCCCCATCCCTGGCGTTGGGGCACCAGGCCACTTGGGAAGGGCCCCTCGGGGGCCGACCTACAGTTAGGGTTAGCTCCCAGGAGGCTGGCAGGCCCTATACACCACCTGTGCGTGGAGCGGAGAGTTGGGCCGAGGTGAGGTTTCTGGTGAACATGAGCCTGGGCACAAGCATTTTGGTTCTGGGCGCCACTGGGGGTTCGGAGGACTCTGCCAGTTCTCCCACCCAGAATGAATGGCGGCGCCCCTAGCGGCCTGTGTGGGGCGGGGCGGCAGGGTGTACTGGGCGCTGGGGCTTGGGGGTTGCCAATCCCCAGAGTTCCGCCGCAAGGCTCCTTAGGATGGGACCCTCAGGGGCCATCCTAGGGTTAGGGTTAGCGCCCAGGAGGCCGGCAGGCCCGATCCGCCAGCTGTGCGAGGAGTGGAGGTGTGGGCCGAGTTGAGGGGGATGCCGAGCGGGAGTGGGGGCCCCAGCGTTTTGGCGTCCTGGGCCTTCGAATGTTGCCATGTCTCGGAGGGCCCTGCCCATTCTCCTGCCCTGAATAACCAGCGGCACCCCTAGCACCTCCGTTGGCGGTGGGCCTGCAGGGTGTGTTTGGAGCTGGGGCTCGGGGGTCCCCAATCTCTGTCGTTGCGGTGCCAGGCCCCTTGGGAGGGGCCCCTCGAACGCCGACCTAGATTTAGGGTTATTTCCCAGGGCACCGGCAGGCCCGATCCGCCAGTGTGTGGCAACGGTGGGGTGGGCTGAGGTGAGGGCGCTGGTGAGCGGGAGCGTGGGCCCAAGCGTTTTGGCGTGGGGGGCCTTCAAAAGTTGCCAGGGGACTGGAGGGCCCTGCCCGTTCTCCCGCCCTGAATAACCGGCGGCGCCCCTGGTGCCGCGGGTTGTGGTGGGGTGGCTGGGTGAGTCCGGTGCTGGGGCTCGGAGGCCCCCAATCCCAGGCCTTGCAGCTCCAGGCTCCTTGGGAGGGGCCCACTGGGGGCCAACCTAGGTTTAGGGTTAGCCCCCATGAAGCTGGCAGGCCTCATCCACTGGCTGTGCTGTGAGCAGAGCAGCGCGCTGAGGTGAGGGCGCTGGCATACGGAGGCGTGGGCCCAGCCTTTTGGCGTGCGGGGCCTTCGAAAGTCGCTGGGGGCTCGGAAAGCCCTGCCCGTTCTCCCGACCTGAAAGACCGGTGGTGCCCCTAGTGGCCCGGGTTGCGGTGGGGCAGCACGGTAAGTCCGGAGCTGGGGCATGGGGGTCCCCAATACTCTGCGTTGGGGCGCCAGGCCCCTTGGGAAGGGCCCTCGGGGTCCAAACCAGCGTTAGTATTAGCCCCCAGGAAGCCGGCAGGCCGATCCGCTAGCTGTGTAGAGAGCAGTGGGGCAGGCCAAGGTGAGGGCACTGTAGAGCGGGAGCATGGGCCCAAGCGTTTTGGCGTGGGGGCATTCAAAAGTTGCCAGGGGTTCAGAGCGCACTTCCGGTTCTACTGCGCTGAAAGCCCGACGGTGCACCTAGCGGCTCGGGTTGCAGAGGGGCGGCAGAGTGAGTCTGGTGCTGGGGCTCGGGGGTCCCCAATCCCCGGTGTTGCAGCGCCAGGCCCCTTGGGAGGGGCCCCTCGGGTGCGACCTAGTGTTAGGGTTAGCCCCCAGGAGGCCCACAGGCCTGATCCGCCAGCTGTGCGGCGAGCGGAGTGGTTGGCCGAGGTGAGGGCGCTCGCGATCGGGAGCGTGGGCCCAAGCGTTTTGGCACGGAGGGCCTTCGAAGGTCGCTGGTGGCTCTGAGGTCCCCGCACGTTCTCCCGCCCTGAATGAGGACAGCGCTCCTAGCGGGCCGGGTCCTGGCGAGGTGGCAGGGTGTCTTGCACTGGTGCTCGGGGGTCGCCAAGCCCCAGCTTAGCGGTGCCAGGCCCATTGGGAGGGGCCCCTCTTGGGCCGACGTATGGTTTGGGTTAGCTCCCAGGAGGCCTTCAGGCCCAATCAGCCAGCTGTGCGGTGAGCGGAGGGGCGGGCCGAGGTGAGGCTGCTGGCGAGCGGGAGCACGGGCCCAAGGATTTTGGCGCTGGGAGCCTTCAAAGGTCTCTGGGTGCTCTGAGGGCCCTGCCCGTTCTCCTGCCCTGAATGACCAGCGGCGCCCCTATCGGCCAGGGTGGAGGCGGGGCAACACATTGAGTCTGGCGCAGGGTCTCAGGGGTCCCCAATCCCCACGTGCCGCACCAAGCCCCTTGGGAGGGGCCCTCGTGGGCCGAACTATGGTTAGGGTTAACCCCCAGGAGGCCAGCAGGCCCGATCCGCCGGCTGTGCTGCGAGGGGAGGCGTGGGCCGAGGTGAGGGCGCTGGCGAGAAGGAGCATGGGCCTAAGCGTTTTGGGATGGGGGGCCTTCGAATGTCACAGGGGGCTTGGAGGGCCCTACACATTCTCCCGCCCTAAATGACCGGTGGCGCCCCTAGCGGCCCGGCCGCCGGCAGAGCGGTAAGGTTAGTCTGGTGCTGGGGTTTGGGGCTCCCCAATCCCCGCATTGCGATGCCAGGCCCCTTGGGAAGGGCCCCTCGGTGGTCGACCTAGGGTTAGGGTTAGCCCCCAGGAGCCACGCAGGCCCGATACACCACCTGTGCATCGAGAGGACAGTTGGGCCGAAGTGAGGGTGCTGGTGAACATGAGCCTGGGTCCAAGCGTTTTGGTTCGGTGCGCCTTCGAAGGTCGGCGGGGGTTCGGAGGGCCCTGCCAGTACTCCCACCCTGAATGAATGGCGGCGCCCCTAGCGGCCCGTGTGGGGTGGGGCGGCAGCGTGCATCCGGCGCCGGGGATTGGGGGTACCCAATCCCCAGCGTTGCGGTGCCAGGCCCCATAGGAAGGGACCCTCAGGGGCCGTCCTAGGGTTCTAGTTAACGCCCAAGAGGCCGGCAGGCCCGAGTCGCCGGCTGTGCAAGGAGCGGAGGTGCGGGCCGAGTTGAGGGTGCTGGTGAATATGAGCCTGGGCCCAAGCGTTTTGATTCGGGGCACCTTCAAATGTAGGTGGGGGCTTGGAGGGCCCTACCCGTTCTCCCGCCCTGAATGACCGGCTACACTCCTAGCGGCCTGTGTGGCGGCAGGGCGGCAGGGTGAGTCTGGCGCTGGGGCACAGGGGTCCACAATTCCCGGTGTTGCGGTGCCAGGGCCCTTGGGAGGGGCCCTTGGGGGTCGATCTAGGGTTACGGTTAGCCCCCAGCAAGCCGGTGGACCCGATCAGCGGCTGTGCAGCACGCGGAGGGTTGGGCCAAGGTGAGGGCGCTGGCAAGACTGAGCATGATCCCAAGTGTTTTAGTGCGGGGGGTCTTCGAAGGTCGGTGCGGGTCAGAAGGACCTGCCCGTTCTCCCGCTCTGAATGACCGGCGGGGCCCCTAGAGGCTCCGGGGCCTGAAAGGCAGCAGGTTGAGACCGGCACTTGGGTTGGGGTCCCCATTCCCGGCATTGTGGCGCCAGGCCACTTGGGAAGGGCCCCTCCGTGGCCGACCTACAGTTAGGGTTAGCCCTCAGGAGGCCAGCAGGCCCGATACACCGCCTGTGCATAGAGAGGACAGTTGGGCCTAAGTGAGGGTGCTGGTGAACATGAGCCTGGGCCCAAGCGTTTTGGTTCTGGGCGCCTTCGAAGGTCGGCGGGGTTTCGGAGGGCCCTGCCAGTTCTCCCACCACGAATGAATTACGGCGCCCCTAGCGGCCCGTGTGGGGCGGGGCGGCAGCGTGCGTCCGGCGCTGGGGCTTGCTGGTCGCCAATCTCCGGCGTTGCACTGCAAGGCTCCTTAGGAAGGGACCCTCAGGGGCCGTCCTAGGGTTAAGGTTAGCGCCCAGGAGGCTGGCAGGCCCGAGTCGCCGGCTGTGCGAGGAGTGGAGGTGTGGGCCGAGTTGGGGGGGATGCGGAGAGGGAGCGTGGGCCTCAGCATTTTGGCGTCCTGGGCCTTTGAATGTTGCCATGTCTCGGAGGGCCCTGCCCATTCTCCTGCCCTGAATAACCAGCGGCGCCCTTAGCGGCTCCATTGCGGTGGGGTTGCAGGGTGAGTCCTGAGCTGCGGCTCAGGGATCCCCAATCCCCAGCATTGTGGGGCCAGGCCCTTTGGGAGGGGCTCCTCCTGGGCCGACCTAGGGTTAGAGTTAGCACCCAGGAGGCCAGCAGGCCCAATCCTCTGGCTGGTTGGCAAGAGGTGGGTGGGCGGAGGTAAAGGCCCTGGGGAGCGGGAGCGTGGGCCCCTGCATTTTGGCGCGGGAGGCTTCAAATGTCGCCAGTTTCTCCAGGGCCCTGTCCCTTCTCCCGCCCTGAATGAGTGGTGGCGCCCCTAGTGGCCTGGGTGGCGGCGTTGCGGCAGCGTGAGTCTGGTTCTGGGTCTTGGAGTCCCCGATCCCCGGCGCATAGGCACAAGAATCCTTGGGAGGGACCCTGGAGGGCCGACCTACAGTTAGGGTTAGCCCCCACAAGGCCGGCAGGGTGGATCCACCCTCTGTGCAGGGAGCGGAGGGGCGGGCCGAGGTGAGGGCGCTGGGGAGCAGGAGCGTGGGCACCAGGGTTTTGGCACGGGGAGCCTTCGAAGGTCGCCAGTGGCTTGGAGGACCCTGTCCGTTCTTGCGCCCTGAATGACCGGCGGCGCCCCTAGTGGCCTGAGTGGCAGCAGGGAGGCAGGGTGAGTCTGGCGATGGGGCCTGTGGTCCTAGTCCCAGGCTTGGTGGCCACAGGCCCCTTGGGAGGGGCCCCTCTGGGGCCTGACTAGCTTTAGGGTTACCCCCAGGAGTCCAGCAGCCTGATCCGCTGGCTGTGCGTCGAGCGGAGGGGCGGGCCGAAGTGAATGCGCTGGCGAGCCGGAGCGTGGGCCCAAGTGTTTTGGCGTGGGGGGCCTTCAAAGGTCACCAGGGGCTCAGAGGGCCCTGCCTGTTCTCTCGACCTGTGATGACGTTGCCCCTAGCATGCCGGGTCACGGCGGGGTGGCAGGGTGAGTCTGGAGCTAGGGCTCGTGGGTCCCCAATCCCCAGTGTGGCGGCGCCAGGCACTTGGGAGTGGTCCCTCGGGGGCCTACCTAGGGTTAGGGTTAGCCCAAAGGAGGCCGGCAGGCCCGTTCTGCCGGCTGTGCGGTGAGAGGAGTGGTGGTCCAAGGTGAGGGCACTGGCGAGCGGGAGCGTGGGCCCAAGGGTTTTGGCGCGGGACTCCTTCAAAAGTCGCCGGGGGCTCAGAGATCCATGCCCCTTCTCCCGCCCTGAATGACTGGCGGCGCCCCTAGCAGCCCGGGTGGCGGCGGGGAGGCTGGGTGAGTCTGGCGCTCATGCTCGTGGGTCCCCAATATCTGGCCTTGCAGAGCCAGTACCCTTGGGAAGGGCCCCTCGGGGGCCGACCTAGGTTTAGGGTTAGCCCCCAGGAGCCCGGCAGGCCCGATCCGCCAACTGTGTTGCGAGCGGAGTGGAGGGCTGAGGTGAGCGCGCTGGCGAGCAGGAGCGTGGGCCCAAGCGTTTTGGCGCAGTGGCCTTCGAAGGTCACCGGGGGCTCAGAGGGCCCTGCCCCTTCCTCTGCCCTGAAGGACCGGCGGCGCCCCTAGCAGCCCGGGTGGCGGCGGGGTGGCAGTGAAAGTCTGGCGCTGGGGCTCGATTGTCCCCAATCCCCAGAGTGATGGCGCCAGTCCCCTTGGGAGGGGCTCCTCAGGGGCTGAATTAGGGTTAGGGTTAGCCCCCAGGAGGCTGGCAGGCCCGATCCGATCCACTGGCTGTGTGGTGAGCGGAGGGTGGGGCCCAGGTGAGGGCAATGGTGAACAGGAGCGGGGGCCCAAGCGTTTTGGCGCACGTTGCCTTTGAAGGTCTCAGGGGGCACGGAGGGCCCTGCAAGTTCTCCCACTCTGAATGAGGACGGCGACCCTAGCAAGCCAGGTCTTCGCAGGGCACCAGGGTGAGTCCGGCACTGGTGCTCGGGGGTTCCCAATCCCCGGCGTGGTGGTGCCAGACCCCTTGGGAGGGGCCCCTCGACAGCCAACCTAGGGTTAGGGTTAGACCCCAGGAGGCCGCCAGGCCCTATCCGCTGGTTGTGCAGCTTGCGGAGGGGCTGGCCAAGGTGAGGGCATTGGTGAGCAGAAGCGTGGGCCAAAGCATTTTGGCGCGGGGGGCCTTCGAATGTCACCGGGGGCTTGGAGGGCCCTGCCCGTTCTCCAACCTAGACGACCGGTGGCGCCCCTAGCGGCCTGGGTGTCGGTGGGGTGGCAGGGTGTGTCTGGTGGTTTGGCTCGGGGGTCCCCAATCACCAGCGTGGCAGCGCCAGGCCCCTTGGAAGGGGCCTCTGGTGAGCTGACCTAGGGAAGGTTTAGCCCCCAGGAGGCCAGCAGACCCGATCTGCCGGCTGTGCGGCGAGCGAGGGGTGGGCTGAGGTGAGCACGTTGGCGACCGGGAGCGTGGGCCCAAGCATTTTGGCACAGGGGGCCTTCGAATGTCACCGGGGGCTCGGAAGGCCC
Source organism: Ursus americanus (assembly GCF_024610735.1). NCBI lineage: Eukaryota > Metazoa > Chordata > Mammalia > Carnivora > Ursidae > Ursus > Ursus americanus. The sequence goes on along the minus strand of NW_028273628.1, from coordinate 496,100 downwards.
TGCCCGTTCTCCCGCCTTGAAAGACCGGTGGCTCCCCTAGCGGCCGGTGTGGTGGTGGGCCAGCAGCGTGAGTCTGGAGCTGGGGCTCGGGGGTCCCCAATCCCCGGCGTGGCAGCGCCGGGCACTTGGGAGTGGTCCCTTGGGTGCCGACCTAGCGTTAGGGTTAGCTCAATGGAGGCCAGCAAGCCCCATCCACCGGCTGTGCGGATTATGGAGTGGCAGGCCAAGGTGAGGGCTCTGGCTAGCGGGAGCATGGGCCCAAGTGTTTTTGCACGGGGGGCCTTCCAAGGTCGCCGGGGGCTCAGAGGTCCCTGCCTGTTCTCCTGCCCTGAATGAGTGTCGGCGCCCCTAGCAGCCCGGGTGGCTGCAGGGCGGCAGGGTGAGTTCGGCGCTGGTGCTTGGGGGTCCCCAAGCAGGGGCATGGCGGTTCCACGCCCCTTGGGAGGGGCACCTCGGGGGCTGACATAGGGTTTGTGTTAGCCCCCAGGAGGCCGGCAGGCCCGATCTGCCAGCTGTGCGGCGTGCAGAGGGGCAGGCTGAGGTAAAGGTGCTGGAGAGCAGGAGCGTGGGCCCAGGCGTTTTGGCGTGGGGGCCTTCGAAGATCGAGGGTGGCTCGGAAGGCTCTGCACGTTCTCCAGCCGGGAATGACCGGCGGCGCCCCTAGCGGCCCTGGTGGCGGCGGGGCGGCAGGGTGCGTCTGGTGTTGCGGCTCAGGTGTCCCCAATCCCTGGCGTGGCAGTGCCAGGCCCCTTGGGACGGGCCCCTCTGGGGCCGACCTAGGGTTAGGGTTAGCCCCCAGGAGGATTGCAGGCCCGATCCGCCAGCTGTTCAGAGAGTGGAAGGGCTGGCCGACGTGAGGGCGCTGGTGAGTGGTAGCTTGGCCCAAGCGTTTTGGTGCGGGAGGCCTTGGATGTTCGCCAGGGGCTCGGAGGGCCTTGCCAGTTCTCCCACCCTGAATGACCGGCGGCGCCTCTAGCGGCCATGGTGGCAGCAGGGTGAGTCTGGAGCTGGGGCACAGGGGTTCCCAATCCCCGGTGTGGCGGCTCCAGGCACTTGGGGGGGAACCTCAGGGGCTGACCTAGGGTTAGGGTTAGCTCAAAGGAGGCCATCAGGCCCGATACACCAGCTGTGCAGTGAGGGGAGTGGCGGGCCGAGGTCAGGGTGCTGGCAAGCAGGAGCGTGGGCCCAAGCGTTTTGGCGAGGGGGCCTTCGAAGTTCGCCGGGGGCTCGGAAGGACCCTGCCCGTTCTCCCGCCCTGAATGACCTGCGGCGCCCCTAGCGGGCCGGGTGACGGCGGGGCTGCAGGGTGTGTTCAGAGTTGGGGCTCGGGGGTCCCCAATCTCTGTCGTTGTGGTGCCAGGCCCCTTGGGAGGGGCCCCTCGGGCGCCGACCTAGAGTTAGGGTTATCCCCCAGGGCACTGGCAGGCCCGATCCGCCGGCTGTGTGGCGACGGTGGTGCGGGCTGAGGTGAGGGCGCTGGTGAGTGGGAGCATGGGCCCAAGCGTTTTGGCGTGGGGGGCCTTCAAAAGTTGCCGGGGGCTCGGAGGGCCCTGCCCATTCTACCGCCCTGAGTAACCAGCTGCGCCCCTGGTGCCCTGGGTTGTGGTGGGGTGGCCGGGTGAGTCCGGTGCTGGGACTCGGGGGTCCCCAATCCCAGGCCTTGCAGCTCCAGGCTCCTTGGGAGGGGCCCATCGGGGGCCAACCTAGGTTTAGGGTTAGCCCCCAGGAAGCTGGCAGGCCTCATCCGCTGGCTGTGCTGTGAGCAGAGCGGCGCACCGAGGTGAGGGCGCTGGCGTACGGGGGCGTGGGCCCAGCCTTTTGGCGCGGGGGGCCTTCGAAAGTCCCTGGGGGCTCGGAAGGCCTTGCCCGTTCTCCCGACCTGAATGACCGGCGATGCCCCTAGTGGCCCGGGTTGCGGTGGGGCGGCATGGTAAGTCCGGCGCTGGGGCGCGGGGGTCCCCAATACTCGGCGTTGGGGCGCCAGGCCCCTTGGGAAGGGCCCTCGGGGTCCGAACCAGCGTTAGTGTTAGCCCCCAAGAGGACGGCAGACCTGATCCGCCAGCTGTGTAGCGAGCAGTGGGGCAGGCCGAGGTGAGGGCACTGTAGAGCGGGAGCGTGGGCCCAAGCGTTTTGGCGTGGGGGCATTCGAAAGTCACCGGGGGTTCAGAGTGCACTTCGGGTTCTACTGCGCTGAAAGCCCGATGGCGCACCTAGCGGCTCGGGTTGCAGAGGGGCGGCAGGGTGAGTCCAGTGCTGGGGCTCGGGAATCCCCAATCCCTGGCGTTTCGGCACCAGACCCCTTGGGAGGTGTCCCTCGGGCCTGACTTAGGGTTTGGGTTAGCCTCCAGGAGGCCAGCAGGCCGGATCTGCCAGCTGTGCAGCGAGTGGATGGTCGGGCAGAGGTGAGGTTGCTGGCGAGCGGGAGCATGGGCCCAAGCGTTTTTGCGTGGGGGGGGTTCAAAGGTCGCCGGGGACTCGGAGGGCCCTGCCCGATCTCCCGCCCTGAATGAGGACGTTGCCCCTAGCGGGCCGGGTCACAGTGAGGCGGTACGGTGAGTCCGGCACTGGGGCTCGGGAGTCCCCAATCCCTGGCATGGCGGTGCCAGGCCCCTTGGGAGGGGCCCCTTGGGTGCCGACCTAGGCTTAGAGTTATCCCCCCGGAGGCCAGCAGCCCCGATCTGCCCGCTGTACGGCGAGTGATGTGGCGGGCTGGAGTGAGGGTTCTGGCGAGCGGGAGCGTGGGCCCGAGTGTTTTCGCACGGGGGCCTTCGAAGGTCGCCGTTGGCTCGGAGGGCCCTGCCTGTTCTCCCGCCCTTAATGACCGGCGGGGACCCTGGTGGCCCGGGTGCAGTGGGGCGGGAGGGTGAGTCTGGCAATGGGGCTCGGGGGACACGAAACCCCGGCGTTGTGGCGCCAGGCACCTTGGGAGAGGCCCCTCGGGGGCTGACTTAGGTTTAGGGTTAGCCCCCAGGAGGCCGGCAGGCCCGATCCGCTGGCTGTGCGGCGAGTGGAGGGGCGGGCCGAGTTGAGGGTGTTGGCGAGCGGGAGCATGGGCCCAAGTATTTTGGCAAGGGTGGCCTTCGAAGGTCGCCGGGGGCTCGGAGGGCCCTGCCCGTTCTCCCGCCCTGAATGACTGGCAGCACCCCTAACGGCCCGGGTGGAGGCGGGGCGGTAGGGTGGCTCCAGAGCTGGGGATCTGGGGTCCCCAATCCCCGGCGTGGCGGCGCCAGGCCCATTGGGAGGGGCCCCTCGGGGGCTGATGTAGGGTTTGGGTTAGCCCCCAGGAAGCTGGCAGGCCCGATCCGCCACATGTGTGGTGTGCGGAGGGGCTGGCCTAGGTGAGGGCGCTGGCGAGCTGGACCGTGGGCCCAAGCGTTTTGGCGCGGGGGTCTTCGAATGTCGCCCGGGGCTCTGAGGGCCCTGCCCGTTCTCCCACCTGAATGAGGACAGCGCCCCAAGTGTGCCAGGTCACGGCGCGGTGGCAGGGTGAGACTGCCGCGGGGGCTCGGGGGTCCCTGAGCCCCGGCATGGCAGAGCCAGGCCCCTTGGGAGGGGCCCCTCGGGCACCGACGTAGGGTTTGTGTTAGCTCCAGGAGGCCAGCAGGACCTATCCGTAGGCTGTACTGCGAGCCGAAGGACAGGTCGACGTGAATGCACTGGCAAGTGGGAGTGTGGGCCCAAGCGTTTTGGCGAGAGGGTTTCAAAGATTGCAGGGGGCTCGGAGAGCCCTGCCCGTTCTAACGCCCTGAATGAACGGCGGCGCCCCTAGCGGCCCGGGTGGCGGCGGGGCGGCAGGGTGAGTCAGGCGAGGGGGCTTGGGGGACCCCAATCCCAGGCGTGGTGGTGCCAGGCACCTTGGGAGGGGCCCCTTGGGGGCCAACCTAGGTTTAGGGTTAGCCCCCAGGAGGCCGGCAGGCCCTTTCCGCCAGCTGTGTGACGAGCGGAGGATGGGCTGAGGTGAGGGCACTGGCGAACAGGAGCTTGGGCCCAATAGTTTTGGCGCGGGGGGCCTTCGAAGGTTGCCAGGGGCTCGTAGGGCCCTGCCCGATCTCCCGCCCTGAATGAGGAAGGTGCCCCTAGCGGGCCGGGTCGCAGCGGGGCGGCAGGGTGAGTTCAGCCCTGGTGCTCGGGGGTCCCCAATCCCTGGCGTGGCAGCGCCAGGCCCCTTGGGAGGGGCCCCTCGTGAGCCGACCTGGGGTTAGGGTTAGCCCAAAGGAGGCCGGCAGGCCCCATCCACCGGCTGAGCGGATTACGGAGTGGTGGGCCAAGGTGAGGGCTCTGGCGAGCGGGAGCATGGTCCCAGGTGTTTTGGCACAGGGGCCTTCGAAGTTCGAGGGTGGCTCGGAAGGCTCTGCATGTTCTCCAGCCCCGAATGACCGGTGGCGCCCCTAGCGGCCCGGGTGGCGGCGGAGTGGCAGGGTGCATCTGGTGTTGTGGCTCGGGGGTCCCCAATCCCCGGCGTGGCAGTGCCAGACCCCTTGGGACGGTCCCCTCTGAGACCGACCTAGGGTTAGGGTTAGCCCCCAGGAGAATGGCAGGCCCGATCCACCAGCTGTGCAGAGAGTGGAGGGACGGTCCGAAGTGAGGGCGCTGGTGAGTGGTAGCGTTGGCCCAAGCGTTTTGGTGCAGGAGGCCTTGGACATTCGCCGGGGGCTCGGAGGGCCCTGCCCATTTTCACGCCCCATGAGGACATTGCTCCTAGCAGGCTGGGTCGTGGAGGGGCGGCAGGGTGAGCCCGCAACAAGTGCTCGCGGGTCCCCAAACCCCGGCATGGCAGCGCCAGGCGCTTGGGAGTGGTCTCTCGGGGGCCGACCTAGGGTAGGGTTAGCCTAAAGGATGCCAGCAGGCCCGATCTGCCGTATGTGCGGTGAGCGGAGGGGCTAGCCGAGGTGACGGCGGTGGCGAACAGGAGCGTGGGCCCAAGCGTTTTGGCGCAGATGGCCTTTGAAGGTCGCCGGGGGCTCGGAGGGCCCTGCCCATTCTCCCGCCCTGAATGACCGGCGCCGCCCCAAGCAGCCCGGGTGGCGGAGGGGCAGTAGGTTGAGTTGGGCCCTGGGGCTCGGGGGTCCCCAATCCCCGACATTGAGGCGCCAAGCCCCGTGGGAGGGGCCCCTCGGGTCCGACCTAGGGTTAGGGTTAGCCCCCAGGAGGCTGGCAGGCACAATCCGCCAGCTGTGTGGCAAGCGGAGGGGCGGGCCGAGGGGCAGGCGCTGGAGAGCGGGAGCATAGTCCTAAGCGTTTTGGCGCGGGGGGCCTTCGAAGTTCGCCAGGGGCTCGGAGGGCCCTACCCGTTCTCCCGCTCTGAATGACCTGTGGCACCCCTAGCGGCCCGGATGACGGCGGGGCAGCAGCGTGAGTTTGGCTCTGGGGCTCGGTGTCCCCAATCCCTGTATTGTGGCACCAGGCCCCTTGGGAGGGGCCCATCGGGGGCCGACCAAGGGTTAGGGTTAGCACCCAGGAGGCAGGCAGGCCCGATCCACCAGCTGTGTGACGAGTGGAGGGGCGGGCCGAGGTGAGGGCGCTGGCGAGCGGGAGCGTGGACCCAAGCATTTTTGTGCGGGGGTCCTTCGAAGGTCGCAGGTGGCTCGGAAGGGCTTGCCCGTTCTGCCACCCTGAATGACCAGCGGCACCCCTAGCAGCCCGGTGGCATCGCGGCGGCCGTGTGAGTCCGGCGCTGGGGCTTGGGGGTCCCAATCCCTGGCGTTGGGCAGCCAGGCCCCTTGGGAGATTCCCTCGGGGGCCGACCTAGGGTTAGGGTTATCCCCCAAGAGCCTGTTAGGCCCAATCTGCCAGCTGTGCAGCGAGCGGAGGGGTGGGCTTAGGTGAGGGCATTGGTGAGCGGGAGCGTGGACCCAAGCATTTTGGCGCAGGTTGCCTTCGAAGATCGCCAGGGGATCGGAGGGCCCTGCCCGTTCTCGCTCCCTGAATGACCGGCGGCGCCCCTAGCGGCCCGGGTGGCGGCGGGGTGACACGGTGAGTCCGGCGGTGGGGCTCGGGGGTCCCCAATCCCAGGCATTGCGGTGCCAGGCCCGTTCGGACAGGCCCCTCAGGGGCCCACCTAGGGCATATGGGTAGTCACCAGGAGGAGGGCAGGCTTCATCTGCCAGCTCTCCGGCAAGCGGAGGGTCAGGCCGAGGTGAGGGCGCTGAGGGGCGGGAGCGTGGGCTCAAGCGTTTTGGATGGGGAGGCCTTCGAATGTCGCCGCGGGCTCGGAGGGCCCTGTCCGTTCTCCCACCCTGAATGACCAGTGGCACCCCTAGCGGACTGGGTGTCAGTGGGGCGGCAGGGTGAGTCCGGCGCTGGGGCTCGGGGGTCCCCACTCCCCAGCATTGCGGCACCAGGCCCTTTGGGAGGGGCAGCTCCGGGCCCGTCCTAGGGTAAGGGTGAGCCCCCAGGAGGCCGGCAGTTCCGATCCAGCAGCTGTGAGGTGAGCGGAGGGGCGGGCCGAGGTAAGGGTGCTGGCGAGCGGGAGCGTGGGCCAAAGGGTTTTGGCGTGGGGTGCATTCGAAAGTCGCTGGGGACTTGGAGGGCCCTGCCCGTTCTCCCGCCCTGAATGACCGGCGGAGCCCCTAGCGGCTTGGGTGGCAGTTGAGCCGCAGGGTGAGTCCGGCGCTGGGGCTCGGGGGTCCGAATCCCTGATGTTGTGGGCCAGGCCCCTTGGGAAGGGCCCCTCAGGGGCCGACCTAGTGTTAGGGTTAGTCCCAAATATGCTGGCAGGCCTGATCCCCCGGCTGCGTGGCGATCGGAGGGGCGGGCCGAGGTGAAGCGTTGGCGAGCGGGAGCGTGGGCCCAAGCGTTTTGGCGCGGGGAGACTTTGAAGTTCGCCAGGGGCTTGGAGGGACCTACCCATTCTCCCGCCCTGAATGACCGGCGGCGCCCCTAGCAGGCCGGGTGGCGGCGGGGCGGCATGGTGTGTTCTGAGCTCGGGTTCGGGGGTTCGCAATCCCTGCGTTGCAAGGCCAGGCCCCTTGGGAGGGGCTCCTTGGGGGCCAACCTAGGGTTAGGGTTAGCCCCCTGGAGGCCAGCAGCCCAGATCCTCCATCTGTGCAGCGAGTGGAGGGGCAGGCCGAGCTGAGGGCACAGGCAAGCGTGATCGTGGGCCCAAGCGTTTTGGCGCGGGGTGCCTTCGAAGGCCATCCGGGGCTTAGAAGGCCCTGCCTGTTCTCACACCCTGAATGATCAGTGGCGCCGCTAGTGGCCTGGGTGTTGGCGGGGCGGCAAGGTGAGTCTGGCGCTGCGGCTCGGGGGTCAGCAATCAGACACGTTGTGGCGCCAGGCCCCATCGTACGAGCCCCTCCGGGGCCAACCTAGGGTTAGGGTTAGCCCCCAGGAGGCCGGCAGGCCCGATCTGCCGGCTGTGGGGCGAGGGGAGGGGCGGGCCGAAGTGAGGGCACTGGCGAATGGGACCGTGGGCCCAAGCATTTTGGCACGGGGCTCCTTCGAATGTCGTCGTGGGCTAGGAGAGCCCCGCTTGTTCTCCCGCTCTGAATGACCGGCGGTGCCCCTAGCGGTCCAGGTGGCAGCGGGACAGCAAGGTGAGTCCTGGCTGGGGCTCGGGGGTCCCAATCTCTGGCTTTGCCATGCCAGACCCCTTGGGAGGGGCCCCTCGGGAGCCGACCTAGGGTTAGTGTCAGCCCCCAGGAGGCCATCAGGCCCGATCCGCCAGTTGTGCGGCGAGCGGAGGGGCGCGGAGGTGAAGGCGCTGGCGAGCCGGAGCGTGGGCCCAAGCGTTTTGGCTTGGTGGGCCTTCGAAGGACGACAGGGACTCCGAGGGCCCTGTCCCTTCTCCCGCACTGAATATCCTGCGGCGCCCCTAGCAGCCGGGTGGCGGCGGGGCGGCAGGATGAGTCCGGCGCTGGGGCTCGGGGGTTCGCAATCCCCGGTGTTGCGCTGCCAGGCTCCTTGGAATGGACCACTCGGGGGCCGACCAAGGGTTAGGGTTAGCCCCCAGGAAGCCGGCAGGCCCGATCTGCCAGCTGTGCGGCGAGCAGAGGGGCGGGCCGAAGTGAGGGCACTGACTAGCGGGAGCGTGGGCCCAAGTGTTTTGGCGCGGGGGGCCTTCGAAGGTCTCCGGTGGCTCGGAGGGCCCTTCACATTCCTCCGCCCTGAATGACCGGCAGCGCCCCTACTGGCCCGGGTGGCGGCAGGGTGGCAGGTTGAGTCCAACACTGGGGCTCTGGGGTCCCCAATCCCCGGTGTTGTGGCGCCAGGCCCCTTGGGAGGTGCCCCTCGGGGGCCGACCTAGGCTTAGGGTTAACCCCCAGGAGGCCGGTAGGCCCGATCCGCTGGCTGTGTGGCGAACGGAGGGATGGGCCGATGTGAGGGCGCTGGAGAGAGTGAGCCCGGGCCCAAGCGTTTTGGTGCGGGTGACCTTCGAAAGTCGCCAGGGGCTCGGAGGGCCCTGCCTGTTCTCCCGCCCTGAGTGACCAGTGGCGCCCATAGTGGCCCGGGTGGCGGCGGTCCGGCAGGGTGAGTCTGACACTGGGGCTCAGGGGTCCCCAATCCCCGGCGTTGCGGCTCTAGGCCCCTTGGGAGGGGCTCCTCGGGGGCTGACCTAGGATTAGGATTAGCCCCCAGGAGGCCGGCAGGCCCGATCTGCCAGTTGTGTGGCGAGTGGAGGGACGGGCCGAGGTGAGGGCGCTGGCGAGCGGGAGTGTGGGCTGAAGCATTTTGGCGGAGGTACCTTTGAAGGTCGTCTGGGGCTTGGAGGGCCCTGCCCGTTCTCACGCCCTGAATGACCGGCGGCGCCGCTAGCGGCCCGGGTGTCGGTGGGGCAGCACAGTGAGTCTGGCGCTGCAGCTCGGGGTTCAGCAATCAGAGACGTGGCGCCAGGCCCCATCGGATGAGCCCCTCGAGGGCCGACCTAGGTTTAGGGTTAGCCCCCAGGGGGCCAGAGGCCCGATCCGCCAGCTGTGCAGCGAGCGGAGGGGCAGGCCGAGGTGTGGGCGCTGGAGAGCGGGAGCGTGTGCCCAAGCGTTTTGGCGTGGGGGGCCTTCAAAGGTGGCCGGGGGCTCGAAAGGCCCTTCCCATTCTTCCGCCCTGAATGACCGGCGGTGCCCCTAGCGGCCCGGGTAGTGGCAGGGCGGCAGGTTGAGTCTAACGCTGGGGCTCTGTGGTCCCAAATCCCCGGCTTTGCGGTGCCAGGCCCCTTGGGAGGGGCCCCTCGGGGGCCGCCCTAGTGATCGTGTTAGCCCACAGGAGGCCGGCAGGCCTGATCAGCCGGCTGTCAGGCAAGCGGAGGGGCAGGCCGAGATGAGGGCGCTGGTGAGAAGGAGTGTGGGCCCAAGCGTTTTGGCATGGGGGGCTTCAAAGGTCACAGAAGGCTCGGAGGGCCCTGCCCATTCTCCTGCCCTGAATGACGCACGGCGCCCCTAGCAAACTGGGTGGCCGGGTGGTGGCAAGTTGAGTCCGGTGCAGGGGCTCGGGGGCACCCCATCCCTGGCGTTGCGGTACCCGGCCTCTTCGGCGCCGCCCTAGGGTTAGGGTTAGCGCACAGGAGGCTGGCAGGCTTGCTCCACCAGCTGTGGGGCGAGTGGAGGGGCAGGCCGAGGTGAGGGCGCTGGCGAGCGGGAGCGTGGGCCAGAGCATTTTGGCTTTGGCTCGGGGTGCCTTCGAAGGTCACAGGTGACTCGGAGGGTCCTGCCCGTTCTGTTGCCCTGAAGGACTGGCGAAGCCCCTAGTGCCCCACGTGGTGGTGGGGCGGCAGGGTGCGTCCGGCACTGGGAGTTGGGGGTCCCCAATCCCTGGCATGCGGCGCCAGGCCACTTGGGAGGGGCCATTTGAGGGCGACCAAGGGATAGGGTTAGCCCCCAGGAAGCCAGCAGGCCTGATCCGCCAGCTCTGCAGCGAGCTTAGGGGTGGGCCGAGGTTAGGGTGCTGGCGAGCAGGAGAGTGGGAGCCAGAGTTTTTGCATGGGGGGCCTTTGAAGGTCGCAGGCAGATCAGAGGGCCCTGCCCGTTCTCCCTTCCTGAATGACTGGCAACGACCCTAGCGCCCTGGGAGCTTGGGGGTGGCAGAGTGAGTCCAGCACTGGGGCTCGGGGTTCCCAAATCCCCGGCATTGAGGTGCCAGGCTCCTTGGGAGGGGCACCTCAGGGACCGACCTAGGGTAAGTGTTAGCCCCCAGGAGTGCAGCAGGCCCGTTCCCCCAGCTCTGCGGCAGGCGTAGGGGCAGGCCGAGGTGAGGGCACTGGCGAGAGGGAATGTGGACCAAAGCATTTTGGCACGGGGGGACTTCAAAAGTCGCTGGGGGCTTGGAGGGCCCTGCCCGTTCTCTCGCCCTGAAAGACTGGCGGCCCCCCTAGCAACCCGGGTTCCTGTGGGGTGGCAGGGTGACTCCGGCGCTGGGCTCGGGGATCCCCAATCCCTGGCGTTGTGGTGCCAGGCCCCTTGGGAGAGGCCCCTCGGGGGCCGACCTACGGTTAGGGTTCGTCCCCAGGAGGCCGGCAAGCCCGCGCTAAGTGGTTCTGGCAATGTAACAAAAATGCCATACACTTATCTGTAAGAAATAACAGTGTACAGGAACGCTCTTAGCCCTAACATCATCCTTTCTGAATATGGAAGCCAGCCCCAAGGTGGTCGTGGAAGTCTGACGAAAGGGCTAAGCACTTTTCTCTGAGTCACCACACTATACAGGGAAAGACCAATGTACATCATCTTTCACAAGTAGGAAGCATTAATGAAAAGGTTCTGGAATTTCGAGGACTCTGACCCATCCTTATTGGTAATAAACCACCGTGTACAGGAAAACACCTTCAACTCTCATCAGCCTCCTCAATCCTGATTCCGATTCAACTTTGGGTGTGTAGGACTAGGGAAATGTCCACATCTTATTGCTAAGAAAGAACGATGTCAGAGTAATGCCCGACAAGTCACATCAGCCTTCCTGAAGACGGCAGCAGGAATCAAGGTGGTTATGTTACCATGAGGTAAGGAAGATGAGCATATAAGTGAGAAACAACAGTGGGCAGGACCTCTCTTCCAAGGAACAGTATCTTTGCTTAATGTTGAATCCCTATGGTAAGTGGTTGTAGGCATTTGTGAGGTCAAAACCTTAAGTGTTTTGTAAAACCTCTTGGTCATTCACAGATGATACTAAGGTAGTTGGGGACTCCTAGGCAGTGATTTGTCCACTGTCGAAAATATGAAAAGATAAAAGAGACAGATGAGGTCTCCTCAGGCATTGTCCTTTATCCTCATCCTCCGTGAGGATGGCCATCTCTGGACAGCTCAGTGACAGGGTCTCATTCACAGTGGGGGCATCTGTTCCTCACAGACATCAGGCAGGGAAATGGATTTGGTTCTCTGTGCCAGCCCAGCCACAGCTGAGTGTCACAGCACCCTCTCGTGGGCTCATAAGGGTTTCACTGTCACCAGGCAGGTCACTGTATTTGATAAACCACTGTAAGAGTTTGCAATTGCCTTCATCTGCAACCTCCTAGAAGCAAATGCAGGTCTCTGGTACCATGTGAAGTCATGTGAAGGCATTGTGAGAAAGTGTCCTTTTGCTTAAGAAAAACATGGAGCTGGGGCTCCTGGCTTGCTCAGCCAGTTAAGCATGTGCCTTTGGCTCAGGTTATGATCCCAGGGTTCTGGGATCGAGCCGAGGCTCCCTGCTCAGCAGGAAAGGAGGTAGGGAAATAGCTTAGAACCCACAGAGAATGTGAATAAAGGGGAGTGAAATGGAACTTGGTCTGTGTTTTGCTTTAGGGATTGGAAGTTAGTTTTTTCTCAATTGTGATTGTTCTTGAAACAGAAAAGCTGTATTGGTTTTTTTTTTACCTTTAATTTTTTTCTAATAATAATTTTTTTATTATGATATGTTAGTCACTATACAGTATTTCCTTAGATTTTGATGTAGTGTTCCGTGATTCATTATTTGCATATAACACCCAGTGCTCCATGCAATATGTACCTTCCTTAATACCCATCACTGGACCATCCCAATCCCCCACCCCTCTCCCCTCTGAAGCCCTCAGTTTGTTTCCCAGAGTCCATAGTCGCTCGTGGTTCATTCCCCCTTCTGTTTAGGGTCCATTGTCTAAAGGGACAGACAGTGGAAGTTCACCAAATATAAGATCAAAATTTCATTGTTCATTATAGATGCCGCCAAGTAGTTCCCAGACATTTCATTCTACTGTAGTAATTCATTATACCTGTGCAGGTGCACGTGGAAGACAATTGATGCATGTATAGTGGTAATAAAACACGCCCCTCAGTAGTAGAATAAGAGAGGATACATATGTGTAAAATTATTCGACTACAGCTTCCATGCTTTCCCTTTGGTTCCTTATTATCTATGAAATTGGACAATTTTTGTTCTCTAGGCTTAAAACTCATTGTCAAGTATTCAGAGTTTTTCAATGCTGATCTTCTCCTGTAAAAGTTACCAAAAATCTAAAATATGTATGATCTTGAAAAAATGCTATATTGAAAATTACAGCAGGGAAGTTTCATTTTGTGAATATTGTGTCAATGGATCTCTATTTTGACATCAGTGTTCATTAGAAATGATGACATTTCATGTGAGTATAAATATCAATGTGTAAAAGAAAAGGTAGGAAGAACCTTGAATGTTTAAGTAATTGGTGAAATGACAGGTGTGTGTGTGTGTGTGTGTGTGTGTGTGTGTGTGTGTGTGTGTAATTGATTTTCAGTGAATGGTTCAGCTTCTTGTAGGGCCTTCGAGAGAGCCCAGGTGAACCTTTCAATGAGTTGTTATCTGTTTTCAGAACATGGGAATCTCTTAGTCCAATAGTCAATCCGGCAAGCTTTGAGGTCTTGAAGTCCTCAGGGATGGTGTTGCAGACCCTTGTGAGCAAACCCTAGTGTATGGTCAGAGCCCTCATTAGCTGGTACCAAGGTGTGACGATTTCAGACAGCATTTCCCAAAGAAGTACCTCTTGAGTCTCTGTCCTTGTCAGTTCCCTACACTTCCTTACACTAGTTATGTGATCAGTGTGTTTCAGGATAATCCCCACATGTGATTTTTGCTATTTCCTACTAGTCCTATCTGTTTCTCATCTTCTTCTTTTATGGTAGGTGTTGGGAAGCAACCTGTGTGGTGGAGGAAGGGGTGTGGTAGTTGTCTGCCTTCAGAGGACTGAATGATGCCTAGAAATTGTACTGTAGTTTGAGGTCAATTGTCCATCCTCTGAGTGTCAGGAATTCCATCACTTTACTTTGATGCTAGTCTGTTCTTCAAGCTGTCCTCAGAAATAAGGACGTCATCCATCTAGGGAATACTAGTTTGTGTGTATGTTTTCATTTTAGGAAAGGCCTTGCTCTTCCTTAAAATAATACTGTAGAGCACCCTTTCCTGTTGTTATTGGCCATCAGTCAATCTTTTGTGAAGTATTCGTTTATAAATAGACTTTCTATGGTTGATGAGCAGGAATTCTTTATTGACAAGTCTTTGTCAGTGTGTGTATTGCAAATCTTTACTTCCCAGCCTGCGGTTCACTATTTCATTTTCTTATGGTCATAAGTTAAGGAGAAATGTCACATTTTTATGAAGTCCCACTGAATTCTTTTAAATGGTTAAAGCACCCTATGTCCTACCCCAAGATTGACAGGTTCTACATTTTCTTTCAGAAACTGTCCAATGGGAAGCTACAATCCATCTCAAATTTATAAATTGCATTTTTAATTCTAATAGGGTATTTATAGACTGTTTTGGATTTTCTATGTACACAATTGTATTATCTGTGAATAGTCACATTTATCCCCTCAATTCTTATACTTTTTGTTTCTCTTGCCTTCTAACACTGGTAGATTCTCCGATGCAACGTTGAATAGAGCAGCATTGTTTGAAGATTTTAATATACCTTTCTCAATATCTGAAAGAAAAAGCAGACAAAACATTGGTAACAAATGTGACCTAATTGACATATAGGGAACATTCCATAATAAGTGCAGAATACATTATTTTCAAGTGGTCATAGACTCTTTACCCAAATAGATGATAGGTGGGGCCACGAATGAAGTCTACAAATGTTAAACCCTGAAATTAACTAGATTCTATTCTTACACCACAGGGGAATTGAGCCACAGTCATAGCGAAAAGAAAATCAAGAAGTCCTTCAATGTTTAAAATTAAATGGAACTTTGCTACATATCCTAAAGGTCAGAGAGGGAATCTCAATGGAAATTCTGAACCTTTTCTACATGAGGGCTCACACACAATGGCACTTTCTTTGTGAAGAGCATTATAATAACCTAGACAGGAGTTGAGCCTTAAGTCTGAGTTCTTCCTGCCCCAGCCACACCTGGCAGCCTTGGCCTGTGGTGCCCCTCAGCTGTCCTTTCTGGCGGCCCTGAGCTAAGGGGGTCAACATGGCCATATGGAAATGGGAAGCTCCCCACTCATAGTGATGATGGTGCCCCCTCCCCAGCTGCCCATTCAGGTGGCTCTGAGCTAAGGGGGTCAACATGGCCGTATGGAAATTAGAAGCTCCCCACTCTTAGTGATGACGTTGCTATCGTATCATCCTCACCAGTCCAACAACATGATTTCTGAGTGAACTATGACACAAGAGTGACTTCTTGGCCTTCCTTCAGGTTTGAAAATCATCTGGTGAGTCATCTATTAGAAATATGGATTCAACATGTGTTCTTTCTTCTGAAAAGAAATAGACCCAATAGCAATTATGGCTTCCTGAGCACCTGTTCTTGAGACACATCATACTGGCTCTTTGTAGCATTCTGCCTCTTAAACTTCTCAACTAGGGTGTAGATATTTTTAGGCACATTTTCAGGTGGTTAGACAGGGACTCGGATGATATGAGTCACAGAGGATTTTAGTGTCAGAAACATAAGTGGGATTCCCAAATTGACTCCAAATCCCTTGTTGTTCCATACAGGGTACTATCTTCCTCTTAACTCTGGTCTTCTCGATCTGGAAACCTATCAAGTATCAGGATTTTCTTGTCATGTGGACAACTGGAACGAATTCAGCGGGCCTTTTCACCTCTGCCCATGGTGATCATTAAGATCATTATCTCAGTGGAGGACCTCTGGGTAAGATACTCAAAGATCCTTAGGAATAGAGACAGTATAATATATTTCTGGTATTAAAGTCACTGAAACCAACTATCTTTTTTAGTCCATTCTGGCTCTGGTATGTTCAGAGGGTGCTGTAAAACAGGTCTGAAATAGTGTTTAAAAACACTCAGCTCAGCCTCTTCTACAAAGTGAGCCAATGCTTATAAACATGGCTAAAATATTGCCTTACCTATGATGACTTCCCAGCCATCGTAGTGTTTATATGGTATGACTGTGACTTATATTAGTCAACATTTGCAGAGAAAGAACTTACTGCATCCAGGGGGCACTTCATGTTGAAATTAGTTTGTGACAACGAGCTACTGTGTTTTATTCTGCAGTCCAAGGGAATGGTGCCAGACATCTCTAAGTTGTCTAGCAGTTCTACAATTCTAATTTTAAGTGGTCTGTGTGCTTCAGAGATTTGGGCAGGAAAAGGGCAGGAGTCCAGAGACTGTGAACACTTCTGTTACCTGTGCTGACCATGGAGCAGGCAGCCTTTCGTGGGTATCATTTTGATTTCTTGGTACTCTTGTGAAAGGTGCTTTTGTCTCAAATTCCTCCATTTAGGAGTAATTATAATGATGAAAGTAATTTTTATCTTATATCATCTGTGGGCCCTGATCCTGGGCTTCCAGGGAAGCTATCCTTTAACATTTTACCCGGCTCAAAATGACTGGGCAAAAACCTAAAAGCATGGGCCCTATTTCTGCCCCAAGCACATGTTGTACATCTGCTTCGAGGAGAAAACAATAACCAAAAATGCCAACATAAAGATAAGAAAAAATAAAGAACATCTTTGGCTCCCATAAGATTAAGGTCATACTGACATGTACATACTGAAAACATAAGAAAGAATCTGTCACTTTCTGGATCTAAGAAGATCCTCACTGTAGTGTGTAACTCTGTATGTAAAACAAAACAGAAAAAAATATATAAGCCTGCCCCAAATGTTCCTTCCCCGGAGCACTCCCTTCTTGGTGAAGATTGTGTCTCCCAGACGGTTGTCCTGACTTGGGTTTGAATAAAGGTTTCTTCCTTTCTCTCTAAAATGTTTTTAAAAGTTCATTCATGCAGTGTCGACAATAACAGTGTTTTCTATTTAAGTGAGAAATAAATGTTCCACTCTAGTTGCATTGGGAATAAACGAATTTAGGGTTTCTTTAGAAGAGTAAGGCTGCTATCCAGAAAAGGCAAGGTCATTGGTCTATTGAGAATGAAGATAATTACTGGTAAACAACAAGTATGTGTTGCCTCTTTGCCCAGAAACCAAAGCAGGTGTGCAGGCTTTAGGTCAGAGGTGCCTTCTTCTCCCCAGCTGACAGCACTTCTTTGCTCTGGCTCCAAGACACCCGAGGTTTTGAACGTCAGCATCGGAGTCAGCGAGGCAGCTTGTCACAGGACGCAGTGTTCAGAGAAAGCACAGGAATGTTTGGCAAAATGTCCTAACTATGTCAGGGCTGGAGGTAAAACCTCTCATTATCCCAAAACCTCCTGGGCTTCTCTCTTTTCTCTAGTTGAGCCACAAAGTAAAATTGAAGTAGCTGTCAGCATTCTGCGTTTGGTGCAAGAATTACTTAGTTTCCCTGCTGGTAGAACTTTGCAGGGGATCACAATTTCTCTGTCCATTTATTGCTTACACATGTATTTTGACCATCTGTTTCCTAGGAACCCTCTTTTATTAGAAAGGGAAGGTGAGATTCACTCTGTGCCTGTTTGTAACATCTAATTTGTTCCTTCGTCTAACAGTGTTTATTCAATCGGGTCTAAGATATGGTTGAGTGGCCAGCATCTAGAGTTAGGTGGCTTTTTTTCATCTGATACAGACTTGGATGATGTCATTTGACAAAGTTGATGTTTCATCATTGATTAGTTTATTCATCAGAAGAGATAAAATTAGTGTGGAGGGAAAATTGAAAATTATCCAAAGCAGCCTGCTCCTGTTTAAAAGTTGAGCTTGACTTTCTAGTTTTACTAAATGTATTATCTCGATATTTTGAGGTGCCATATTCTCTCTGTAGTTTCTTTGGTGGTGGAGTCAGAAGGAGAGTCTGGAAATTCTTTTGGATAGTGGCATGCTGGTGGCTTCAAGGGGCTTGGCGTCAGGAGCCTTGGGGTGAAGTCTGCAACTGCTTGCCTGACCCTGGGTGCATCTCCCAGAGGGTTTGTTTCCTCTTATTAAATTGCCCGCAGATAATGTTCTGCTTAAAGGGGAACCCTCCCATCCTATTGGTGGGAATGCAAAGTGGTGCAGCCAGTCTGGGAAAAGTCTGGGGGTTCCTCAAAAAGTTAAACATTGAACAACCACATGATCCAGCAATTGCTCTCCTAGGTATTTACCCAAAGGATACAGAAATGCAGATTCGAAGGGGGTCCATGCACCATGATGTTCATGGCAGTAATGTCCGCAGTAGCCAAACTATGGAGAGAATCCCAAAGTCCATGCACTGATGAATGGATAAAGCAGATGTGGGATACATATAAATAATGGAATATGACCCAGCTTCAAAAAGAATGAAATCTTACAATTTGCAAGGATGCGGATGGATCTAGAGTGTATTAAGCTAAGCAAAATCAGTGAGGAAAGACAAATATCCTATACTCTCACGCTTCTGGAATTTCAGAAAAAAAACAGATGAACAGAGTGGAGGGGTGATGAGAGAGGCAAACAAGGAAATAGACTCAACCGTGGAGAACAAACTGAGTGTTGCTGCAGGGCAAGGGTGTGGGGGGAAGTGTTAAATGGGTGAGGGGTATTAAGGAGGGCACTTGTGATGAGCACCGGGTACTGTATGCAGGTGAGGAATCACTAAATCCTACTCCTGAAGCAAATATTCCATGGCATGTGAACTAACTGGAATTTAAGTAAAAGAAGAAAGGAAAAAGTGTTCTGCTTCATGAAGAGTGAGGTAAAATTGTAGTGATTTGGGCTGTACTATTCTATAGAGGATAGATGTAAAACACCCTGTTGTAGGATACAATAGAGTCTTATCACATAAGGAGTCCTCAGAAAGCTGCAATGAAAGATTCAGATCTCAGAGCATGTTCGTGTTCCACTGATATGTTACAGTTTGCACAGGTAGGAAAGAAGGTGGAGAGAAAAGAAACAGAAGGAGAAAGTAGGTGTGAACCTTTCATTAGTTAGCGTTATAGCTCTCTCATGAAAAACTTGCACCAGTGTGATTTTGGAAGCAGCGGGGGAATCGGGAGCTTTGCAGGAGACAGGGGGGAGTTCCAGGTCTGGGTAAAGCTGACAGGGGTCCCAGAGGAGAGCTGAATGCATTCTGCAGCAGGGTGTGTTCAGGGTGGGCTCCAGGGGTGGCTGTGAGTCTCCTGGGTGAGAGTTGTGACAGGTGAGGGCTGTGTGCAAGTTCCTGGCTGAGGACAAGTGAGGCACAGGCGGAGAGCTGGCAGAGAACCTTCTTCTGGGCCACCAGCTTCACCCAACACACACAGCCTCATCTTCTGTCCCTGTCACTCCAATTCAGACTTCTCCGAAGGTGAGTGAGAACACATCAAGAGCATTCTGAACAGAAGGGAAAGCATGTGCAAAGGCTCTGGGGCAGGAGAATTCCAGTTATTTCCAGGAGCAGCAAGAAGGCACTGTGGCCACAGGAGACAGCTTAGGACATGAGCTCAGAGAGGTGACAGAGGGTGACAGAAAGCTATTCCAGGGCTATAACCCCATGAGACGCTGTTTCACTGGGCCATCCTGGCTACAGTGTTGAGAACAGATGACAGAGGGTTGAAGATGGCAAGGCAGGTCAAGGACGAAGCTTTTCCAGGAACTCAGACACTATGGACCAGACAGGTGGCCTTGGATGGAGTGGTTAGACCTATTCTGGGTCCATTTTGAAGATGGAGCTCACAGGATTTGCTGATGGGTTAGCTATTAGGAGCAGGAGAACAGAGGAATTGGGGTAACTCCCAGCTGTTGTGTGTTGTCCTGATGAAGGGGAAGGAGAGGGTTTCTCGGGGGGTAGGAGGTAGTCCGTGTTCTGCATGCTGAGGAAGGTGCCTTTCCGGTGGATCTGCTGAGGGTTGTGTCTGGGAGGACCTTTCACATCTACTCCCTCAGCAATGCTGAAGTACAAGTATCCCCCACTTTTTAAACGTTCACAAAGACACTGGGCTTTCTTGAAAGAACTACATTATTACCCAGGTTCAGTAAGAGGAAGAGACCTGAAGAGGAATTCCCTCTTATGAAAAAAGGTGAACAGTGAGAATCGCGTTCAGCATCTGTTTTGGGAAGAAGCACAACAGAGGCAGCGTGCACCCCAACCAGCTCCTTCCTCTGGGAACCGCTCTCCGCATCCAGCCACCAGCACTTTGAATTGTGTCTGTGAGCCTTTGCTGTGCTTTATCTTCATTTATGCTGGGCCTCCATTGGAAACTTGTGTGCTGAGGCCTAAGAAAAGCCAAAGAGAAGGAATTTTGGAGTCTGAGCACACTGTCTAATTGTTCGTGTAAATTAATGGTCATTCCTTCTTGACACCATTTCTGGTGTGCATGGTTTCTCAGAAGCCCTGTACTTTCAAAGAGCAGGGAAACCTATACCCCATGCTGCATGGTTAGTTTAGTCTCCATGCTGGACAGAACATTTCATGACTGTCGGATTTTCTCACTCAAACATTGAGACTTTGACCGCCTTCACCCGTTTCTACCACCCCATCCCCGAATCTGGCACCTACCAATCTGCTCTCATTATCTATGCGTTCAGTATTTATTTATTCCACGTGGAATGTACATGAGAGCATCTGGTATTGGTCTTTCTGTGTCTGAGTTACTTGGCATAAGGCCCCCAAGGTCTGTGTTTCCATGTCTGGTTCTTGTGAATAATGCTGCAGTGAACGTGGGAGTGCATCTGTCTTTTTGAGGCAGCATTTTTGTGTTCTTCAAATCAATTCTCAGTAGAGCCACTACTGGGTCATGGGGTAGTTGCATTAAATTTTTCAGGAACCTCCATACCATTTGTCACAGAGGCTGCACCAATTTCCATTCCCACCAACAGTGCACAGTGTCTCCTCGTCTGTACACCCTTGACCCCACCTGGTGTCTGTCTCTGGCACAATTGCTGTTCCAACAGTTGAGAGAGGATAGCCGATTGTGGGTTTGACTGATGTTTCCCTGACGATGATTAGTGATGTCGAACAACTCCTTCTGTCTGTTGGCACCTGTGTGCCATCTTTGGAAAGTATCTATTCACATATTCCTCCCATTTTTTTTAATAGTTTTTTTGTTTTGATTTGTATGAGTGTTGTGTGTATTTTGGATATTAGCCTCTTCTCACACATATGATTCACAGATAATTTTTTCTTATTGGGTCAGTGGCCTTTTAAGCTTTTGATGGTTTCTTTTGCTGTGTGGAAGATTTCAGTTTGATGTTGTTCCACTTGTTTATTTGTGCTTTTGTTGCCTTTGCATTTGGTGTCCGATCTGAAGACTCTTTGCCAAAACCAATGTCGAGAGACTTAGTACCTGTGTCTTCTTGGAAGTTTATGGATTCAGGTCTTATGTTCAAATCATTCATCATTAAAAATTTTGTGTGTGGTGTAAGAAAGTGACCCAGTTATATTCTTCTGCATTTAGTGTCCAGTTTGCCTGTTACCGCTCACTGAAGACACAGTCCTTCCCTCATGTCATATCTTCTGCTGCTGTGTCGTAAGTTAGGATCATCTACGTGTGGGTAAGTTTCTGAGCTTTCTCTACTGTTCCACTGACCTGGTGTCTGTGTTTATGCCAGTACCATCCTGTTTTGATGACAACAGCTTTGTAATGTAGCTTGAAATCCAGGAGTGTGTTGACTGCACCTTTCTTTCTTCACGTTGCTTTGGGTATTTGGGGTCTTTTGTGATTCCATACAAGTTTGAGGACTGTTTTCTATTTCCTCGAGTAATGCCACTGGAATTCAGACAGACATTTCATCACATCTGTCGATTGCTTTGGGTACGATGGACATGTTCACATAATTAACTCTTCCAGTTAAGGAGCATGGCGTATGCTACCATTTGTTTGTGTTGCCTTCCAAATCTTTGACCCATACATTCTGCCCCCCTGGACACACATATTTTTCATTTCTTTTCTGCCATGTGTTGAGTGTACTATGTCTTTCTCATTCTTGGTTACTTTTATTTCTAGATTTTTTGATGCAATTGTAAATGGCATTGTTTTTTTAATTTCTCTTGGCGAAAGTGTGTCATCAGTATACAGAAATGCAAGAAGTTGGGTCATCTGGGTGGCTCCATATGTGAAGCGTCTGCCTTCAGCTCAGGTCATGATCCCAGAGTTCTGGGATTGAGCCCCGTGTTGTGCTCCCCACTTAGTGAGGGTCTGCTTCTCCCTCTTTCTGACACTCCCCCTGCTCATGCTTTTTCTCTTCCTGTCAAATAAATAAATAAAATCTGAAATAAATAAAGACAACAGATCTTTGTATATTGACTTTATATCCTGCAGCTTTCTTGAATTTGTTTATTCTAACAGGTTTTTTTTTTTTGAGGAATCTTTCCGGATTTCCTGTCATTTGCAAATTGTGACAGTTTCCTTATGGATTTCATATCTTTCCCTTTTTTAAAAATTGTTATTCACCCTACAGTACTTCATTTGTTTTTGATGTAGTGTTCCATGATTCATTGTTTGCATATAACACCTAGTGCTCATTATGACACGTGCCCTCCTTTTTTCTTTTAAAGAATTTATTTATTTATTCGACAGAGATAGAGACAGCCAGCAAGAGAAGGAACACAAGCAGGGGAGTTGGAGAGGTAGAAGCAGGCTCATAACGGAGGAGCCTGATGTGGGGCTCAATCCCATAATGCCAGGATCACGCCCTGAGTCGAAGGCAGACGCTTAACCACGGTGCCACCCAGGTGCCCCCTGCCTTGTTAAATTTAACCATTCTAACTGGTGTAAGGTGGTATCTCATTGTCGTTTTGATTTGTATTTGCCTGATGGCAAGTGATGTGGAGCATTTTTTCATATGTCTGTTGGCCATTTGTATCTCTTTGTGTCTTCTGCCCATTTTTTGGGTTTTGAGTTTGAGGACTTCTTTATAGATCTTGGATACCAGCCCTTTATCTGTAATATCATTTGCAGATATCTTCTTCGATTTCATAGGTTGCCTTTTTGTTTTGTTGATCATTTGCTTTGCCGAGCAGAATATTTTTATCCTGATGAAGTTCCAATACTTCATTTTTGCTTTTATTTCCTTTGCCTTTAGAGACGTGGCTTGCAAGAAGTTGTTGTGTCCAAGGTTGAAGAGTTCTTTTGATTTTGATATGAGACAGGAATCCATTATATTTCTTTCCTGATTGTATTCGAGCCCTCTGTCTTTCTTGGTGAGTCTACCTAAGTGTCAGTTTTGTTTCTCTTTCCAAAAAAGGCAGCAGTCATTTTCATTGTTTGTTTGTTTGGTTTTTTTTTGTCTTTTTAGTCTCCGTTGGATTTATTTATGCATCCTTTTTGTTATTTCCTTATTTCTACTAATTTGGGGCTTTGTTTGTTGTTTTATTTTCTACTTCTTTACCAAATAAATCAGGTTGTTTTTTGGAGAGCATCATATGGATTGATGAAGACTTGAGTTTCTATGAATGTCCCCCATAAAGCTACTTTTGCTGCATCCCATAAGTTTTGTAGGTTGTCTTTTTCATCAGGGTCAAGGTACTTCTAAAATTTTTTTGATTTCTTCTTTGACTGTTGGTTGTTCTGTAGCATGTTGTTAAATCTCCACATATTTATTTAAGATTCTTTAAGTATCTGACAGAGAGTGAGACAGCAAGAGAGGGAACGCAAGCACGGGGGTGGGAGAGGGAGAAGCGGGCTTCCCACTGAGCAAGGATCCTGGGATCACGACCTGAGCTGAAAGCAGATCCTTAACGACTGAGCCACCCAGGCCCCAAAAATCTCCACCTATTTTTGACTGTCTCATTTTTTTCTTGAGACTGATTTCTATTTTCATATCATTGTGGTTGGACAAGATTTGAAGCAGAAGGTGAAGAGAATATTCAGATGAAAGGTTTGTTTCCTGGAGGGTTTTCTGCGGGCAGACCATGAGTTCCGTGGGACGGAGGAAGGTTTTGTGAGACGGGGGTGGGGTTAACCCTTGTTAGAATTACTGACTAGTACCATGCAGGCTGTATGCCAATGTTCACACCATAGTCCTGATGGACTTGTACTTCATTAGAAATATTTTCTAGGAGGTGTAGGCATAGCCTTCACTTAAAGAAAGGTGCCATGTGGGTTCATGGCATGACCCCAGGTCAGCAACAAGGATGTATGGTATTGTGGGTGATCAGAAACAGGCTTTCTGTGGGAAGTGACAGAAATAAGGTATGGTGAGCTCCATGACCATAGGTGAGGTCCCGAGTGACCCACTGGGTGTTGGGTTCTGTGGATCTGTCTCATCATGTGCTGTGGAATTCAGGGACACCCTCCTGTCTGTGGATTTGTGTGGAGACAGGTAGACATCAGTGTCTGGCCAGGCACGAGGGTTGCACTGGACCACCACCAGAGGTGCAGCGTGCAGGGGAGCCACTGCTTGGTTTCCACGAAAGCTGACCAGGGTCTGTGACCATGATTCCTAGCAGCTGCAAGGGGAGAGGAGGCCGGGGGTAGTGCACACTTCCTAGACTTGTGTTCAGGACTAGTCTGGAGCACACTGAAGTCAACCACACCGAGCACAGAAGGCATCCAGTCAGTGTAGCTGTGGGCACTGCTCCCATGGTACTTTCGGGCCGGATCCATGCTGCCACCTCCTGCATTTCATCATCATCTTCAAGGTCATGTGCCTCTGCTCTTGCCCCATGGCCTCCGCGGTATTGTCCGTCCTCTATCTGTCCCTCGTCCCCGGTGCCCTGTGCAGTCCGATGCCAGGGTAGCCTTCTTGAGACAAACATCTGGCCCTGATGGAACACTTCCATGGATCTCGTGTGATGCTAGGATGATGCCCTTCCCTAAAAGGGGGCTGCAGATCCCCATCAGGAGAGCCATGTATCCCTTTTCAGCATGGCCTGCCCACCCCTCAGTCTTGTTCAGGGAAGCTCTCCCCACTTCCTGAGATGACAGCTCTGAACTTAAAAATGAATGTTATTTTACATAAATCTATGCCTTAGTTCATCCATGGCATGTCTTTCAACCCCGTTAGTGGGTTTTTTTTTTAGCAGTTCTGAAGGGCTGTCTGCTCAAGGAGGGGATGACCTGGGCAGGGCAGCTTTCCCTCTCATCTCCCTCAGCATGTCTCTGAGCCCTGGGGCCAGCTGTCCCACTGAGGATTGAGGGACCCGAACCAGCCCATCCTGAGCCCAAGCTGTGTCAGCTCATAGACAGATGTGTGTTGGAGCGGTGGGCAGCTGGCATGGGCCAGGGACAGGCAGTGTCTCCTTCTCATTCCTTCCCTCCCTTCCTCCCAGAGGTAGCTCAGAGCAGCCTTCAACCCCTACATCTCCAGATCCCTTGACCTGTGCTTCCTGTGTTCAGCTGGTGACCTTGGAGTTTCCCATGGATTCTACCTCCTGTACCCTCTCCTGTAGCAGTTCGTGGATCAGAGGAGGGGTCGGACCCTCTCTGTTTTAGGTCTTCTTCCTGTCCCGCACCAAGCCCACCCACCTTTGCATATTTCATGTATGTGCTTGGAAGCAAGCCCATCCACAGGGAACCTATTAGCCAAATGGATCCAGGCAATGAACATTGAAGTAGAGATCCAGGATCCATAATAAACCTGCTCTGAAACCTGTCCCAAAGTCTGTGACTCTCTCACACTGAAACAGAAACAATAATAGCTTTCTGGACTGTAAAGTGACATGTGTCTCTACTTCCAATCTTGAATGCATAGGTGCTGAGCCTGGACAGAAAAGGACCATGGCTCCCGTGGGCTGGGATCCATGGTAAGAACTCAGTGAAATCTGAATTCAAGGCATAGAGTGAATAATTATTGTAGAGTGAATCCTCCGAAGTACGGCTTATGCACAGTGCACAGGGAAAGCTTTTTCAAAGAGGTTCCTGAAAGAAAAATCTTTTGTTAAAATTTATTTTAATTCCAGTAGAGCTAACATACAGTGTTACATTCGTTTCAGGTGTCCAATAGTGATTCAGTAATTCCATATATTACTCAGTGGTCGTCAAGAAAAGCGTCCTCTTAATCCCCTTCATCTATTTCACTCATTCCTCTATTCACCTCCTCTCTGGTAACCATCCGTTTGTTCTCTGTTGTTAAGAGTTTGTATTTTGGTGTGTCTCCTTTTTCTCTTTTAGTTATTTATTTTTGTTTGTTTCTTAAATTCCCTATTAGAGTGACATCGTATGGGATTTGTCTTTCTCTGACTGACTGACTTTAGTTAGGATAATACTCTCTAGCTCCATCCATGTGGCTGCAAATGGCAAGGTTTCATTCTTTTTCAAGCCGAGTAATACTCCATTGTGTGTGTATGTGTGTGTGTCTCTGTGTGTGTGTGTGTGTGTGTGTGTGTGTGTGAATACACACATCTATCATCTCATTTGTAAATTTTTCTACAGACACTTGGGTTGCTTCCATATTGTGATATTGTAAATAATGGTGCAAGACACATAGGGGTGCACGTATCCTTTTAAGTTACTGTTTTCCTATTCTTTGGGTAAATATGTGTAGTGTGATTGTTGGATCATAGGGTAGTTCTATTTTTAATTTTTTGAGGAACCATCATACTGTTTTCCACGGTGGCCACCACAGTTTGCATTCCCACCCACAGTTTGCGAGGATTCCCCTTTATCCACATCCTCCCAACACCTGCTCTTTGTTGTGCTTTTGATGTTAGCCATTCTGACAGGTTTGAGGTATTACCTCATTGTCCTTTGGAATTACATTTTCCTGATGATGGGTGATGGTGAACATCTTTTCACGGGACTGTTGGCCATTTGTATTTCTTCTTTGGAGAAATGTCTGTCCATGTCTTCTGCCTATTTTTTAACTGAATTATTTGTTTTTTGGGGGTCGAGTAGTATCAGTTCTATATGTTTTGGACACTATCCCTTTATTGCATATGATGTTTGCAAATATCTTCTCCCTTTGAGTAGGTTGTCTTATGATTTTTACGTTTTCATTGTTCTTCTGCCATGTGGAAACTATTTTGCTGTATTCCCAATAGTTTATTTTTGCTTTCATTTCCTTTGCCTCAGGACACAGTCTAGAAAAACGTTGGTATGGTCCATGTCAAGAAGTTACTGTCTTCCCTCCTGTAGGATTTTAATGGATTCAGGTCTTATATTGAGGTCTTGAAACTGTTTTGTGTTTGTCTGTATTGTGTAAGAAAGCAGTCTAATTTCATCCTTTTGTGCGTAGCTGTCTAGTTTTCCCAACACCATTTGTTGTAGTGACTGTCCATTTCCCTTTTGATATCGTTGCTTGCTTTGTGGAAGATTCATGGACCACATAATTATGGGTTTCTGTCTGAACTTGTGTCCTGTTCCTTTGGTCGCTGTGTCCAGTTTTGTGCCGTACTGTCTTGGTAGGATGACTGCAGCTTTGTAGTATAACCTGAAATCTGCAATTGTGAGTCCTCCAGCTTTGTTTTTCTTTTCCACATTGCACTGGCTGTTTGGAATCTTTAGTGGTTCCATACAAATGTTTAGGATTGTTTATTCGAGGTCTTTTGTTCTTTAATTTAAATTCAATTAGCCAACTTACAGTACATCATTAGTTTCAGATGTAGTCTTCAATAAATTTTCAGTCGTGTGTAACACCCAGTGCTCATTGTACCGTGTGACCTCCTTAATGCTAGTCACCCAGTTACCCCTCCCAACTTCTCTTCCAGCAATCATCAGTTTCTTGCGATAGTTAAGAGTCCATCATGGGTTTTCTCCCTCTCTGATGACTTCCCATTCTATTTTCCCTTCCTTCCCCTATGGTCATCTTCCTTGTTTCTGATATTCCACATAGGAGTGAAAGCATATGATCATTGCCTTTCTTTCATTGACTTATTCCACTCAGCATAATACCCTCCAGCTCCACCCAGGTCGGTGTGATGGTAAGTACTCATCCTTTCTGATATCTGAGTAATATTCTATTATATATATGATCCACATCTTCTTTATCCATTCATCTGTCCATGATCATCTGCACTCCTTCCACAGTTTGTCTATGATGGATATTGCTGCTATGAATACTGGGGTGCATGTGTCCCGTCTTCACTACCTCTGTCTCTTTGGGGTCGATACCCAGTAGGGCAATTGCTGGGACATAGGGTAGCTTTATTTATAACTTCTTGAGGAAACTCCGTACCATTTTCAAGAGTGGCTGTACCAGACTGCATTCGCACAGGGGTGTAAGAGGGTTCCCGTTTCTCCACATCCTCTCCAAGATGTGTAGTTTCATTTCTTCTTATTTTTAGATATTCGGCCTCGTGTGATATGGCATCTATAGTGGTTTAGATTTGCATTTCCCTGAAGCCAAGTGATATGAAGCATTTATGCATGTATCTTTTGGTCACCGCTACCTCATCATTAGTGAAGTGACTTCTCATTTTAATCCATCTCAAGACCTAAAGCTGGGTAAGTCTCTGAAGCTGGATGATGCCATCGGTTGGAAGTGTGGAGAATTTCAAAAGATCTCCATGGAGAGCAAGTTTAAAGGTCAGTGTGAAGCTACTAATTGGACCTGGGGAGATCTCTGAAAGTGGGGATTGCCTGGGATGGGCTGAGGGGGGCCCTCCGATTTTCCTATGAATCCTTGCTGCAGCCCCAAATGGACAGTTTCCTGCTGTGGGGCAGGCTGAGTCCTCTAGTCGTGCAGAGGTGAGCCCAATGCCTGGTGCCTTGGAGGCAGGCAAACGGGGAGTGACCCTCAGCAGAAGACCCAGGGTTAGGTTAGGCCTCAAGGACAGCAGGTCTGAACTGCCCAGTGCTCAGAGAGCTCCCAGGCCGAGTGAGATGAGGGCACGAGGGCGGGTGAGTGTGAGCCTTGGGGTTTCATCCGGAAGGGCCCACAAAGGTCGGGGTTCACCAGAAGGGGCTCTCAGGGGTTGCCCCAATTCTTGCCCTGAATGCTCTGTTCCCCAAAATGGTGCAGTTAACTGTGGGCTGCAGGCTGAGTCCTACGGTGGGGCTTGGGTGTCCCCAATCCCCCAGAGTGGGGTGCCAGGACCCTGGGGAGGGACCCCTCTGTGGCCAACCTAGGGTAAGGGTTAGGGTCCAGGAGCCCGGCAGGGACATACTGCAGGCTGTGCGGCGAGCTCTGTGGAGGGCTGAGAGGAGGCCATGGGGGAGGGTGAGCATGGGCCTCAGGGTTGGGGCACGGGGGACTGCCAAAAGTGGGGACGGGCTCCGGGGGCCTCCCCAAATTCTCGTGCCCTGTAGGCTCCGTAGAGCCCCCAGGGGCACGGTTTCCTGTCGGGTGGCAAGCTGAGTCCTGCGGTGGGGCACAGGTATCCCAATTCCCCAGGGCTGCAGTGTAAGCCTCCTGGGGAGGCCCCCACACCCACGGCCGAGCTAGGGCTAGGGTTAGGCCCCAGGAACCCCACAGGCCTGATCTGCTGGCTGTATGGCTAGTTACCCGGGCTGAGGTGAGGGTGTGGGGAGGGTGAGCGTGGGCCTCAGGGTTGGGGTGCGGGAGGCCGCCGTTGTTCGCTGGTGGCTCAGGAGGGCCCTCCTGGTTCTCCCACCCTGAATGCTCTATGGCCTCCCAAGGTGCACGGTTTCCTGCGTGGTGGCAGACTGATTCCTGCTGTGGGGCTCAGGTGTCCCGAATCCCCGCGGCTGCGACTTCAGGCTCCTGGGGAGGGGCCCCTCCACAAATGAACTAGGGTTAGGGTTGGGGCCCAGGAACCCCGCAGGCCAGATCCGCCCGCTATGTGGCGAGCTCCACCGCGGTCTGAGGTGAGGGTGCGGGGTGGGGTGAGCATGGGCTTCAAGGTTGGGATTAGGAATCGCCGAAGTTCGCCTGGGGCTCTGGGAGCCCTCCTGGTTCTCCCGCCCTGAATGCTCTACAGCCTCCCAAGGGGCACTGTTTCCTGTGAGCTGGCACGCTTTATCCTGCAGTGGGGCTCAGGTGTCCCCAGTCCCTGGGGCTGTGGCACCGGGCCCCAGGGGAGGGGCCCTACCCAGCCGACATAAGGACAGGTCTAGGCCCCAGGAACCCGACAGGCCTGATCTGCCAGCTCTGCGACGAGCTCGGTGGCAAGCTGAAGGGAAGGCGTGGGGCGGGATGAGCGTGGGCCTCAGGGTTGGGGTGTAGGGGGCCACCGAGGATCGCTTGGGTCTCAGGGGGGCCCTACCAGTTCTCTTGCACGGGATGCTCTGTGGCGCCCCAAGGGGCATGGTTTCCTGAGGGGTGGCAGGCTGAGTCCCGTGGTGGGGCTCAGGTGTACCCAATCCCCGGGGTTAGGGTACGGATCAGGGTATGGATTAAGGTTAGGGTATGGGTTACGGTTAGAGTACGGGTGAGGGTAGGGGTTAGGGTTAGGGTAAGGAGAGGGTACGGGTTAAGGTTGAGTTTAGGGGTTACAGGTTAGAGGTTATGGGTTAGGGTACAGATTAGGGTTTAGGGTATGGGTTAGTGTTTAGGGTTTGGGTTTAGGGTTAGGGTTAGGGTTGGAGTACGGGTTAGGTTTAGGGTACAGGTTAGGGTTAGGGTACGGGTTAGGGTACGCGTTAGGGTACAGTTTAGGGTACGGGTTCGTGTATGATTTAGGGTAAGTGTTGACATACGGATTTGGGTATGGTTTAGGGTACGGGTTAGGGTTACGGTACGGGTTAGGGTTAGGGTATAGTTTAGGGTTATGGTACAGGTTAGGTTACGGTTTAGGGTTGGGGTTAGGGTACGCGTTAGGGAACGGGTTAGGGATAGGGATAGGGTATGGTTTATAGTTAGTGTATGGGTTAGGGTTCGGGCTAGGGTACAGGTTAGGGTTAGGTATGGGTTAGGGTCCGGGTTAGGGATAGGGCACGGGTTAGGGTATGGGTTTGGGTACGGGTTAGGGTATGGGTTAAGGTTAAGGTAAGGGTACTGGTTAGGGTTAAGGTACGGGTTACAGTTTAGGGTTTAGGGTTACGGTTAGGGTACAGGTTAGGGTTAGGGTACGGGTAGGGTTAGGGTACGGTTTATGGTACGAGTTAGGGTATGGGTTAGAGTCCGGGTTTGGGGTTTAGGGTTAAGGTTAGGGTACAGGTTAAGGTACTTGTTAGGGTTACGGTTAAGGTTAGGGTACGGTTTAAGTTATGGGTTAGGGTACAGTTTAGGGTTAAAGTTAGGGTACGGGTTAAGGTATGGGTTAGAGTACGTGTTACGGTTACGGTTAGAGTTAGGGTACAGGTTAGGGTTAGGGTTAGGGTACGGGTGAGGGTACGGGTTAGGGTTAGGTTTAGGGTTAGGTTACGGGTTAGGGGTAGGGTTAGCTGAAGGGGTAGGGTGAGGGGTAGTGTTAGGGGTATGGTAGGGGTCGGGGTAGGGTTAGGGTTTAGGGTTAGTGTTTGGGGTTTGGGGTTAGTGGTTAGGGTTAGGGTTTCATGTTTAGGGTTTCGGGATTAGGGTTAGGGCTTAGGGTTTAGGGTTTAGTGTTAATGTTAGGGTTTAAGGTTTAAGGATTAAGGTTTAGGGTTAGGTTTAGGGTAGGGTTAGGGTTAGGGTAAGGGTTAGGGGTTAGAGTTACGGTTAGGATTAGGGTTTAAGGTTCAGGGTTTAAGGTTATGGGTTAGGGTTTAGGGTTAGTGTTAGACCCCAGTAGGCCAGCAGGACTGATGCGCCAGCTGTGCGGCGAGCGGAGGTGTGGGCCGAGGTGAGGGCGCTGGCGAGCGAGGGAATAGTATGCAGTGTTTTGGCGCGAGGGGCCTTTTACGTCACTAGAGGCTCGGAGGGCCCTGCCCGTTCTCCCGCCCTGAATGACCGGAGGCGCCCCTAGCGACCCGTGTGGTGGCGGGGTGGCAGTGTGAGTCTGGCAATGCGGTTTAGGTGTCCCCAATGCTGTGCGTTGCAGCTCAAGGCCCCTTGGGAGGGGCCCCTCTAGGGCCGTCCTAGGGTTAGTGTTAGCACCCAGGAGTCTGGCAGGCATGATCCGCCAGCTGTGCGGTAGCAGAAGGCCAGGCCGAGGTGAAGATGCCAGCGAGCTGGAGCGTGGGCCCAAGCATTTTGGCACGGGGGGGCCTTGGAAGGTCGCCGGGGGATTGGAGGGCCCTGCCGGTTCTCCCGCCCTGAATGGCCAGAGGCGCCCTTAGCGGCCCGGGTGGTGGCAGGGCGGCACGGTGAGTATAGCACTGGGGCTCGGGGGTCCCCAATCCCTGGCGTTGCTGTGCCAGGCCCCTTGTGAGGTTCCGCTCGGGGGCCAACCTAGGGTTAGGGTTAGCCCCCAGGAGGCTGGCAGGCCCGATCCGCTGGCTGTGCGTGAGCAGAGGGGCGGGCCGAGGTCAGGGCGCTGGTGAGCAGGAGCATGGGCCCAAGCATTTTGGCGCATGGGGGCTTAGAAGTTCACTGGGACTCGGAGGGCCCTGCCCGTTCTCCCGCCCTGAAAGACCGGCAGCACGCCTAGTGGCCTGGTTTGCAGCGGGACGGCAAAGTGAGTCCTGGCTTGGGCTCGGGGGTCACCAATCCCTGGCACTGAGGCACCAGGCCCCTTCGAAAGGGCCCCTCATAGGCCACCCTAGGGGTAGTGTTAGCCCCCAGGAGGCGGGCAGGCCTGATGTGCCGGCTGTGCAGCGACCGGAGGGGCGGGCCAAGGTGAGGGCGCTGGGGAGTGGGAGCGTGGGCCCAAGCGTTCTGGCGCAGGCGGCCTTTGAAGGTCGCCGGGGGCTCGGAGGGCCCTGCCCGTTCTCCCACCCTGAAAGACCGGCAGCACGCCTAGTGGCCCGGGTTGCGGCAGGGCAGCAGGGTAGAGTCTGGCGCTGGGGCTTTGGGGTCCCCAATCCCAGGTGTTGCGGCGATAGGCGACTTGGGATGGGCCCCTCAGTGGCCGACCTAGGGTTAGAGTTTGCACCGAGGAGGCTGGAAGTCCGGATCCACCCGCTCTGCAAGGAGCGGAGGGGTGGGCTGAGATGAGGGCGCTGGCGAGCAGGAGCGTGGACCCAAGCGTTTTGGTGCTGGGGCCTTCAAAGGTCGCCGGGGGCTCGGAGGGCCCTGCACGTTCTTCTGCCCTGAATGCCCGACGGCGCACCTAGCGGCCCGGGTTGCAGAGGGGCAGCAGTGTGAGTCCGGTGCTAGGGCTCAGGGGTCTCCAATCCCCGGTGTTGCAGCGCCAGGCCCCTTGGGAGGGGCCCCTCGGGTGCGACCTAGTGTTAGGGTTAGCCCCCAGGAGGCCCTCAGGCCCGATTCACCAGCTGTGTGGCGAGCGGAGGGTCGGGCGGAGGTGAGGCCGCTGGCGAGCAGGAGCATGGGCCCAGGAGTTTTCGAGGGGGGGTCCTTCGAAGGTCGCCAGGTGCTCAGAGGGCCGTTCACGTTCTTCCGCCCTGAATGACAGGCGACTACCCTGGCGGCCCGGTTAGAGGAGGGGCGGTAGGGTGAGTCTAGCGCTGGGGCTCGGGGTCCCCAGTCCTCGGCGTTGGGGTGCCAGGCCCCTTCGGAAGGGCTCTAGGGGGCTGACCAAGCATTACTGTTAGCCCCCAGGAGGCTGGCAGACCCGATCTGCCGGCTGTGTGTTGAGCAGAGGGGCAGGCCTAGGTGAGGGCGCTGTCGAGCGGGAGTGTGGGCCCAAGCGTTTTGGCACGGGGGGCCTTCGAATGTTGCCAGGGGCTTGGAGGGATCTGCCCGTTCTCCCTCCCTAAATGACCGACAGTGCTCCTAGTGGCCTGGGTGGTGGCAGGGCGACACGGTGAGTCCGGCGCTGGGGCTCGGGTGTCCCCAATCTCAGGCATTGTGGTGTCAGGCCCCTTCAGAGGGGCCCCTCAGGGGCCAACCTAGGGTTATGGGTAGCCTCCAGGAGGAGGGCAGGCCTCATCCACCGGCTCTGCAGCGAGTGGAGGGGTGGGCCAAGGTGAGGGCACTGAGGAGCAGGAGCATGGGCTCAAGCGTTTTGGATGGGGGGCCGTTGAGTGTCGCCATGGACTCGGAGGGCCCTGCCCATTCTCCCGCCCTGAATGACCAGCGGCACCCCTAGCGGCCCGGGTGGCAGCGGGGCGGCAGGGTGAGTCCGGCGCTGGGGCTCGGGGGTCCCTAATACCCAGCGTTGAGGCGCCAGGCCCCTTGGGCGGGCCCCTCGGGGGCCGACCTAGGGTTAGGGTTAGCCCGCAGGAGGCTGGCAGGCTCGTTCCACCATGTGCGGTGAATGGAGGTGTGGGTTGAGGTGAGGTAGCTGGTGAGTGGGAGTGTGGGCCAGAGCATTTTGGCTTTGGCTTGGGGTGCCTTCGAAGGTCCCAGGTGGCTCGGAGGGTGCTGCCCGTTCTGTCGCCCTCAAGGACTGGCGACGCCCCTAGTTCCCCATGTGGCGGTGGGGTGGCAGGGAGCTTCCGGCGCTGGGACTTGGGGGTTCCCAATCCCTGGCATGCGGCGCCAGGCCACATGGGAGGGGCCCCTTGGGGGCGACCTAGGGATAGGGTTAGCCCCCAGGAAGCCAGCAGGCCCGATCCGCCAGCTCTGCAGCGAGTGGAGGGGTGGGCCGAGGTTAGGGCGCTGGCGGGCAGGAGTGTGGGAGCCAGAGTTTTTGCGTGGGGGGCCTTCGAATGTCGCAGGGTGATCGGAGGGCCCTGCCCGTTCTCCCTTCCTGAATGGCAACGACCCTAGTGCCCTCGGTGCCTATGGGGTGGCAGAGTGAGTACAGCACTGGGGCTCGGGGGTCCCAAATCCACGGCATTGCGGTGCCAGGATCCTTGGGAGGGGCCCCTCGGGGGTGACCTAGGGTAAGTGCTAGCCCCCAGGAGTCTAGGAGGCCCGTTCCGCCAGCTCTGCAGCAGGCGGTGGGGCAGGCCGAGGTGAGGGCGCTGGCGAGAGGAAGTGTGGGCCCAAGCATTTTGGCACAGGGGCCTTCGAAGTTCGCCGGGGGCTTGGAGGGCCCTGCCCGTTCTCTTGCCCTGAAAGACTGGCGGTGCCCCTAGCAGCCCGGGTTGCCGCGGGGCAGCAGGCTGACTCCGGTGCTGGGCTCGGGGGCCCCAATCCCCGGCGTTGTGGCACAAGGCCCCTTGGGAGGGGCCCCTCGGGGGCCGACCTAGGGTTAGGGTTCGTCCCCAGGAGACCGGCAAGCCCGGCGCTAAGTGGTTCAGGCAAGGTAACAAAAATGCCATACACTTATCTGTAAGAAATAACAGTGTACAGGAACCCTCTTAGCCCTAACATCATCCTTTCTGAATATGGAAGCCAGCCCCAAAGTGGTCGTGGAAGTCTGACGAAAGGGCTAAGCACTTTTCTCTGAGTCACCACACTATACAGGGAAAGACCAATGTACATCTTCTTTCACGAGTAGGAAGCATTAATGAAAAGGTTCTGGAATTTCGAGGACTCTGACCCATCCTTATTGGTAATAAACCACCCTGTACAGGAAAACACCTTCAAATCTCATCAGTCTCCTCAATCCTGACTCCCATTCAACTTTGGATGTGTAGGACTAGGGAAATGTCCACATCTTATTGCTAAGAAAGAACGATGTCAGGGTAATGCCCTTCAAGTCACATCAGCCTTCCTGAAGACGGAAGCAGGAATCAAGGTGGTTATATTACCATGAGGTAAGGAAGATGTGCATAGAAGTGAGAAACAACAGTGGGCAGGACCTCTCTTCCAAGGAACAGTATCTTTGCTTAATGTTCAATCCCTATGGTAAGTGGTTGTGGGCATTTGTGAGGTCAAAATCTTGAGTGTTTTGTAAAACCTCTTGGCCATTCACAGATGAGACTAAGGTAGTTGGGGACTCCTAGGCAGTGATTTGTCCACTGTCAAAAATATGAAAAGATAAAAGAGACAGATGAGGTCTCCTCAGGCATTGTCATTTATCCTCATCCTCCGTGAGGATGGCCATCTCTGGACAGCTCAGTGGCAGGGTCTCATTCACAGTGGGGGCATCTGTTCCTCACAGACATCAGGCAGGGAAATGGATTTGGTTCTCTGTGCCAGCCCAGCCACAGCTGAGTGTCACAGCACCCTCTCGTGGGCTCATAAGAGTTTCACTGTCACCAGGCAGGTCATTGTATTTGATAAACCACTGTGAGAGTTTGCAATCGCCTTCATCTGCAACCTCCTAGAGGCAAATGCAGGTGTCTGGTACCATGTGAAGTCATGTGAAGGCATTGTGAGAAATTGTCCTTTTGGTTAAGAAAAACATGGCTGGGGCTCCTGGCTGGCTCAGCCAGTTAAGCATGTGCCTTTGGCTCAGGTTATGTTCTCAGGGTTCTGGGATCGAGCCCGGGTTCCCTGTTCAGCAGGAAAGGAGTTAGGGAAATAGCTTAGAACCCACAGAGAATGTGAATAAAGGGGAGTGAAATGGAATTTGGTCTGTGTTTTGCTTTAGGGATTGGAAGTTAGTTTTTTCTCAATTGTGATTGTTCTTGAAACAGAGAAGCTGTATTGGATTTTTTTTACCTTTATTTTTTTTCTAATAATAATTTTTTATTATGATATGTTAGTCACTATACAGTATTTCCTTAGTTTTTGATGTAGTGTTCCGTGATTCATTATTTGCATATAACACCCAGTGCTCCATGCAATATGTACCTTCCTTAATACCCATCACTGGCCCATCCCAATCCCCCACCCCTCTCCCCTCTGAAGCCCTCAGTTTGTTTCCCAGAGTCCATAGTCTCTCGTGGTTCATTCCCCCTTCTGTTTAGGGTCCATTGTCTAAAGGGACAGACAGTGGAAGTTCACCAAATATAAGATCGAAATTGAATTGTTCATTATAGATGCCGCTAAGTAGTTCCCAGACATTTCATTTTACTGTAGTAATTCATTATACCTGTGCAGGTGCACGTGGAAGACAATTGATGCATGCAGAGTGGTAATAAAACACGCCCCTCAGTAGTAGAATAATAGGGGATGCATATGTGTAAAATTATTCGACTACAGCTTCCATGCTTTCCCTTTGGTTCCTTATTATCTATGAAATTGGACCATTCTTGTTCTCTAGGCTTAAACCTCATTGTCAGTATTTAGAGTTTTTCAATGCTGATCTTCTCCTGTATAAGTTACCAAAACCTAAAATATGTATGAATTTTAAAAAACGCTATATTGAAAATGACAGCAGGGAAGTTCCATTTTGTGAATATTGTGTCAATGGATCTCTATTTTGACATCAGTGTTCATTAGAAATGATGACATTTCATGTGAGTATAAATATCAATGTGAAAAAGAAAAGGTAGGAAGAACCTTGAATGTTTAAGTAATTGGTGAAATGACAGGTGTGTGTGTGTGTGTGTGTGTGTGTGTGTGTGTGTGTGTGTGTGTGTAATTGATTTTCAGTGAGTGGTTCAGCTTCTTGTAGGGCCTCCGAGAGAGCCCAGGTGAACCTTTCAATGAGTTGGTATCTGTTTTCAGAACATGGGAATCTCTTAGTCCAATAGTCAATCAGGCAAGCTTTGAGGTCTTGAAGAGTTTCAGTCCTCAGCGATGGTGTTGCAGACCCTTGTGAGCAAACCCTAGGTATGCTCAGAGCCCTCATTAGCTGGTACCAACGTGTG
Source organism: Ursus americanus (assembly GCF_024610735.1). Lineage (NCBI taxonomy): Eukaryota > Metazoa > Chordata > Mammalia > Carnivora > Ursidae > Ursus > Ursus americanus. The sequence continues at coordinate 459,513 of NW_028273628.1, read as the reverse complement.
ACGATTTCAGACAGCATTTCCCAAAGAAGTACCTCTTGAGTCTCTGTCCTTGTCAGTTCCCTACACTTCCTTACACTAGTTATGTGATCAGTGTGTTTCAGGATAATCCCCACATGTGATTTTTGCTATTTCCTACTAGTCCTATCTGTTTCTCATGTTCTTCTTTTATGGTAGGTGTTGGGAAGCAACCGGTGTGGTGTAGGAAGGGGTGTGGTAGTTGTCTGCCTTCAGAGGACCGAATGATGCCTAGAAATTGTACTGTAGGTTGAGGTCAATTGTCCATCCTCTGAGTGTCAGGAATTCCATCACTTTACTTTGATGCTAGTCTGTTCTTCAAGCTGTCCTCAGAAGTAAGGACGTCATCCATCTAGGGAATACTGGTTTGTGTGTATGTTTTCATTTTAGGAAAGGCCTTTCTGTTCCTGAAAATAATACTGTAGAGTACCCTTTCTGGGTTTTATTGGACATCAGTCAATCTTTTGTGAAGTATTCCTTTATAAATAGACTTTTTATGGTTGATGAGCAGGAATTCTTTATTGACAAGTCTTTGTCAGTGTGTGTATTGCAAATCTTTACTTCCCAGACTGTGGTTCACTTTTTCATTTTCTTATGGTCATAAGATAAGGAGAAATGTCACATTTTTATGAAGTCCCACTGAATTCTTTTAAATGGTTAGTGCACCATATGTCCTACCCCAAGATTGACAGGTTCTGCATTTTCTTTCAGAAACTGTCCAATGGGAAGCTACAATCCATCTCAAATTTATAAATTGCATTTTTAATTCTAATAGGGTATTTATAGACTGGTTTGTATTTTCTATGTACACAATCATATTATCTGTGAATAGTTACAATTATCCCCTCAATTCTTATACTTTTTGTTTCCCTTGCCTTCTAACAGTGGTAGATTCTCCGATGCCATGTTGAATAGAGCAACATTGTTTGAAGATTTTAATATACCTTTCTCAATATCTGACAGAAAAAGCAGACAAAACATTGGTAAAAATGTGACCTAATTGACATATAGGGAACATTCCATAATAAGTGCAGAATACATTATTTGCAAGTGGTCATAGACTCTTTACCCAAATAAATGACAGATGGGGCCACGAATCAATGCTACAAATGTTAAACCGTGAAATTAACTAGATTCTATTCTTAGACCACAGGCGAATTGAGCCACAGTCATAGCGAAAAGAAAACCAGGAAGTCCTTCAATGTTTAAAATTAAATGGAACTTTGCTACATATCGTAAAGGTGAGAGAGGGAATCTCAATGGAAATTCTGAACCTTTTCTACATGAGGGCTCACACACAATGGCACTTTCTTTGTGAAGAGCATTATAATAACCTAGACAGGAGTTGAGCCTTAAGTCAGAATTCTGCCTGCCCCAGCCACACCTGGCAGCCTTGGCCTGTGGTCCCCCTCAGCTGTCCTTTCTGGTGGCCCTGAGCTAAGGGGGTGAACATGGCCGTATGGAAATTAGAAGCTCCCCACTCTTAGTGATGACGTTGCTATCGTATTGTCCTCACCAGTCCAACAACATGATTTCTGAGTGAAACATGACACAAGAGCGACTTCTTGGCCTTCCTTCAGGTTTGAAAATCATCTGGTGAGTCATCTATTAGAAATATGGATTCAACATGTGTTATTTCTTCTAGAAAAGAAATAGACCCAATAGCAATTATGTGTTCCTTAGCACCTGTTCCTGAGAGACATCATACTGGCTCTTTGTAGCATTCTGCCTCTTAAACTTCTCAACTAGGGTGTAGATATTTTTAGGCACATTTTCAGACGGTTAGAAAGGGACTCAGATGATATGAGTCACAGAGGATTTTAGTGTCAGAAACCTAAGTGGGATCCCCAAATTGACTCCAAATCCCTTGTTGTTCCATACAGGGTACTATTTCCCTCTTATCTCTGGTCTTCTCAATCTGGAAACCTATCAAGTATCAGGATTTTCTTGTCATGTGGACAAATGGAACGAATTCAGCGGGCCTTTTCACCTCTGCCCATGGTGATCATTAAGATCATTATCTTAGTGGAGGACCTCTGGGTAAGATACTCAAAGATCCTTAGGAATACAGACAGTATAATATTTTTCTGGTATTAAAGTTACTGAAACCAACTATCTTTTTTTTGTCCATTCAGGCTCTGGTATGTTCAGAGGGTGCTGTAAAACTGGTCTGAAATAGTATTGAAAAACACTCAGCTCAGCCTCTTCTACAAAGTGAGCCAATGCTTATAAACATGGCTAAAATATTCCCTTACCTACGATGACTCCCCAGCCATCGTAGTGTTTATATGGTATGACTGTGACTTACATTAGTCAACATTTGCAGAGAAAGAACTTAGTGCATCCAGGGGGCACTTCATGTTGAAATTAGTTTGTGACAACGAGCTACTGTGTTTTATTCTGCAGTCCAAGGGAATGGTGCCAGACATCTCTAAGGAGTTCTAGCAGTTCTACAATTCTGATTTTAAGTGGTCTGTGTGCTTCAGAGATTTGGTCAGGAGAAGGGCAGGAGTCCAGAGACTGTGAACACTTCTGTTACATGTGCTGACCATGGAGCAGGTAGCTTTCTGTGGGCATCATTTTGATTTCTTGGTACTCTTGTGAAGGTGCTTTTGTCTCAAATTCCTCCATTTAGGAGTAATTATAATGATGAAAGTAATTTTTATCTTATATCATCTGTGGGCCCTGATCCTGGGATCCCAGGGAAGCTATCCTTTAACATTTTACCCGGTTCAAAATGATTGGGCAAAACCTCAAAGCATGGGCCCTATTTCTGCCCCAAGCACATGTTGTACATCTGCTTCAAGAAGAAAACAATAACCAAAAATGCCAACATGAAGATAAGAAAAAATAAAGAACCTCTTTGGCTCCCATAAGATTAAAGTCATACTGACATGTACATACTGAACATGCATGAAATCATTGCATTTCCTAAAGCCCAAGCCTTGGAGGGTCTGAGAGCCACTGATCTTGCCCAGAACCAGGCACACCCCAGCAGGGAGGTCTGGTGCAGAAAGGGAAGGGGCAGGACTCTGAGGGTGGTCTGCAGCTAGAGGGGTCCCTGGAATGGGCCAGGTGTGTGTAGGGAGCCCAGCCCAGGACCCCACCTATGCCTATGCTGGGTGTTGGGTAGAGGAGGCACCTCTTGGACCCCCTGCACTTTCAGGGTTCCAGGGGCTTGAGGGCGGCTTGCCTGGCTTCCCAGGGGCTGGGGCACCACCCTCCCTGACAAATCACCTCTTGGGAGTGGAGCTACGTCTCTGTGGGCTGTTCCAGAGTTGCAGTGGGGTGCAAACCTGGGACAGAAGAAGGGGAACTGGGAGAGAGAGAGTTGCCCTGCGGAGGTCCCGGCAGGTTAGAGAGCAGCGTGCACCGTGGGTGGGGGGGTCTGGGGGTAGGGTGCGCCCCAGGTGGGAGGCAGGGTTCTGGAAGGGCACCTGGAGAGGGTTCATTGTGGGAACTCAGGTGAGTTTTCTTTTTCCTTTTAAAGTCTCTTCTGCCCCATGTTCTCAACTGGCCTTATTCCCCATACCTGTGAACTCCAGGGCGCCCACTCACCTGAGCTTTTGTGGGATTGGTTGCAGAATTTCAGGGTTTCCCCTGTTCCCCAGGAAGAGTGCGGGTAAGGACCTCACAGAGTCCCCACCTTCAGTGATGTGTCCCACGGTTCTCTGACACTGTGCAGGTGATGCATCTTGAGAAGTACCTCAAGTTCAGCAGGGTGTGCCCTGGTCCCCCAGGCACAGGTGTGGCCATAGCAAGCCCCAGAGCCGTCCCCCAACTTCAGCATTATGCCCCGTGTGCCCCCAGGTTAGTGGTAATTGGCTGTTAGAATCATGCAGGAAAATCCTCCAGGTGGGGGCCTGAAGGAGGGCGTAAACCAGACCCCACTCTAATTGCATTGGGAATAGACGAATTGAGGGTTTCTTTAGAAGAGTAAGTCTGCTTTCCAGAAAAGGCAAGGTCATTGGTCTATTGAGAATGAAGATAATTACTGATAAACAACAAGTATGTGTTGCCCCTGCACCCAGAAACCGAAGCAGGTGTGCAGGCTATAGGTCAGAGGTGCCTTCTTCTCCCCAGCTGACAGCACTTCTCTGCTCTGGCTACAAGACACCCGAGGTTTTGAACGTCAGCATCGGAGTCAGCGAGGCAGCTTGTCACAGGACGCCAGTGTTCAGAGAAAGCACAGGTATGTTTGGCAAAATGTCCTATCTATGTCAGGGCTGGAGGTAAAACCTCTCATTATCCCAAAACCTCCTGGGCTTTTCTCTTTTCTCTAGTTGAGCCACAAAGTAAAATTGAAGTAGCTGTCAGCATTCTGGGTTTGGTGCAAGAATTACTTAGTTTCCCTGCAGGTAGAACTTTGCAGGGGATCACAATTTCTGTCCATTTATTGCTTACAAATGTATTTTGACCATCTGTTTCCTAGGAACCCTCTTTTATTAGAAAGGGAAGGTGAGATTCACTCTGTGCCTGTTTGTAACATCTAATTTGTTCCTTCATCTAACAGTGTTTATTCAATTGGGCCTAAGATATGGTTTAGTGGCCAGTATCTAGAGTTAGGTGGCTTTTTTCATCTGATACAGACTTGGATGATGTCATTTGACAAAGGTGATGTTTCATCATTGCTTAGTTTATTCACCAGAAGAGTTAAAATTAGGGTGGAGGGAAAATTCAAAATTATCCAAACCGGCCTGTTCCTGTTTAAAAGTTGAGCTTGACTTTCTAGTTTTACTAAATGTATTATCTCGATATTTTGAGGTGCCATATTCTCTCTGTAGTTTCGTTGGTGGTGGAGTCAGAAGGAGAGTCTGGGAATTCTTTTGGATAGTGGCATGCTGGTGGCTTCAAGGGGCTTGGCGTCAGGAGCCTTGGGGTGAAGTCTGCAACTGCTTGTCTGACCCTGGGTGCATCTCCCAGAGGTTTTGTTGCCTCCTATGAAATTGCCGGCAGATAATGTTCTGCTTAAAGGGGAACCCTCCCATCCTGTTGGTGGGAATGCAAAGTGGTGCAGCCAGTCTGGGAACCAGTGTGGGGGTTCCTCAAAAAGTTAAACATTGAACAACCACATGATCCAGCAATTGCTGTCCTACGTATTTACCCAAAGGATACAGAAATGCAGATTCGAAGGGGGTCCATGCACCATAATGTTTATAGCAGCAATGTCCACAGTAGCCAAACTATGGAGAGAATCCCAAAGTCCATGCACTGATGAATGGATAAAGCAGATGTGGGATACATATATATAATGGAATATGACCCAGCTTCAAAAAGAATGAAATCTTACCATTTGCAAGGATGTGGATGGATCTAGAGTGTATTAAGCTAAGCAAAATCAGTGAGGAAAGACAAATATCCTATGCTCTCACGCTTGTGGAATTTCAGAAAAAAAAACAGATGAACAGAGTTGAGGGGTGATGGAGAGGCAAACAAGGAAATAGACTCAACCTTGGAGAACAAACTGAGTGTTGCTGCAGGACATGGGCGTGGGTGTAAGAGTTAAATGGGTGAGGGGTATTAAGGAGGAATCTTGTGATGAGCACCGGGTACTGTATGCAGGTGAGGAATCACTAAATCTTACCCCTGAAGCGAATATTCCATGGCATGTGAACTAACTGGAATTTAAGTAAAAGAAGAAAGGAAAAAGTGTTCTGCTTCATGAAGAGCGAGGTAAAGTTGTAGTGATTTGGGCTGTACTCTTCTATAGATGAGAGTTGTAGAACACCCTGTTGTAGGATACACTAGTTTCTTATCACATAAGGAGTCCTCAGAAAGCTGCAATGAAAGATTCAGATCTCAGAGCATGTTCATGTTCCACTGATATGTTACAATTTGCACAGGTAGGAAAGAAGGTGGAGAGAAAGGCAACAGAAGGGGAAAGTAGGTGTGAACCTTTCATTAGTTAGTGTTATAGCTTTCTCATGAAAGCCTTGCGCCAGTGTGATTTTGGAAGAAACGGTGGAATCCGGGAGCTTTGCAGGAGATAGGGGAGTTCCAGGTCTGGGTAAACTGACAGGGGTCCCAGAGGAGTGTTGAATGCATTCTGCAGCAGGGTGTGGGCAGGGTGGGCTCCAGGGGTGGCTGTGGTCTCCTGGGTGAGAGTTGTGACAGGTGAGGGCTGTGTGCAAGTTCCTGGCTGAGGACAAGTGAGGCACAGGCAGAGAGCTGGCAGAGAACCTTCTTCTGGGCCACCAGCCTCACCCAACACACACAGCCTCATCTTCTGTCCCTGTCACTCCAATTCTGACTTCTCCGAAGGTGAGTGAGAATACATCAAGAGCATTCTTAACAGAAGGGAAAGCATGTGCAAAAGCTCTGGGGCAGGAGAATTCCAGTTATTTCCAGGAGCAGCAAGAAGGACCTGTGGCCACAGGAGACAGCTTAGGACATGAGCTTAGAGAGGTGAAAGAGGGTGACAGAAAGCTATTCCAGGGCTATAACCCCATGAGAAGCTGTTTCACTGGGCCATACTGGCTACAGTCTTGAGAACAGATTACAGAGGGTTGAAGATGGCAAAGCAGGTCAATTATGAAGCTTTTCCAGGAACTCAGGCACCGTGGAACGGACAGGTGGCTTTGGATGGAGTGGTTAGACCTCTTCTGGGTCCATTTTGAAGATGGAGCTCACAGGATTTGCTGATGGGTTAGCTATTAGGAGCAGGAGAACAGAGGAATTGGGGTAACTCTCAGGTGTTGTGGGTTGTCCTGATCGAGAGGAAGGAGAGGGTTTCTCAGGGGGTAGGAGGTAGTCGGTGTTCAGCATGCTGAGGAAGGTGCCTTTCCCAGTGGATCTGCTGAGGTTTGTGTCTGGGAGGACCTTTCACATCTCTTCCCTCAGCAATGCTCAAGTACAAGTATCCCCCACTTTTTAAACGTTCACAGTAAGACACTGGGCTTTCTTGAAAGAACTACGTTATTACCCAGCTTCAGTAAAAGGAAGAGACCTGAAGAGGATTTCAATCTTATGAAAAAAGGTGAACAGTGAGAATCGCGTTCAGCATCTGTTCTGGGGAGAAGCACGACCGAGGCGGCGTGCACCCCAACCAGCTCCTTCCTCTGTCAACCGCTCTCCGCTTCCAGCCACTAGCACTTTGAATTGTGTCTGTGAGCCTCTGCTGTGCTTCATCTTCATTTATGCTGGGCCTCCGTTAGAAACTTGTGTGCTGAGGCCTAAGAAAAGCCAAAGAGAAGGAATTTTGGAGTCTGAGCACACTGTCTAATTGTTCGTGTAAATTAATGGTCATTCCTTCTTGACACCATTTCTTCTGTGCAAGGTTTCTCAGAAGCCCTGTACTTTCAAAGAGCAGGGAAACCTATACCCCATGCTGCGGGGTTAGTTTTAGTCTCCATGCCTGACAGACCATTTCATGACTAGGATTTTCTCACTCAAACATTGAGACTTTGACCATCTTCACCCTTTTCTACCACCGCATCCCCGAATCTGGCACCTACCAACCTGCTCTCAGTATCTATGCGTTCAGTATTTGTTTATTCCACGTTGAATGTACATGAGAGCATCTGGTATTGGTCTTTCTGTGTCTGAGTTACTTGGCATAAGGCCCCCAAGGTCTGTGTTTCCATGTCTGGTTCTTGTGAATAATGCTGCAGTGAACGTGGGAGTGCATCTGTCTTTTTGAGGCAGCATTTTTGTGTTCTTAAATCAATACTCAGTAGAGCCATTACTGGGTCATGGGGTAGTTGTATTTATTTTTTCAGGAACCTCCATACCATTTGTCACAGTGGCTGCACCAATTTCCATTCCCACCAACAGTGCACAGTGTTTCCTCGTCTGCACACCCAGACCCCACCTGGTGTCTGTCTCTGGGACAATTGCTATTCCAACAGTTGTGAGAGGATAGCCGATTGTGGGTTTGACTGATGTTTCCCTAACGATGATTAGTGATGTCGAACAACTTTTTCTGTCTGTTGGCACCTGTGTGCCATCTTTGGAAAGTATCTATTCACATATTCCTCCCATTTTTTATATAGTTTTTTTTTTATTTGTATGAGTGTTGTGTGTATTTTGGATATTAGCCTCTTCTCACACATATGATTCGCAGATATGTTTTTCTTATTGGGTCAGAGGCCTTTTAAGTTTTTGATGGTTTCTTTTGCCGTGTGGAAGATTTCAGTTTGATGTTGTTCCACTTGTTTATTTTTGCTTTTGTTGCCTTTGCATTTGGTGTCCGATCTGAAAACTCTTTGCCAAAACTAATGTCAATAGACTTAGTACCTGTGTCTTCTTGGAGGTTTATGGATTCAGGTCTTATGTTCAAATCATTCATCCATTAAAAATTTTGTGTGTGGTGTAAGAAAGTGACCCAGTTATATTCTTCTGCATTTAGTGTCCCCTTTGCCTGTTACCGCTCACTGAAGAGACAGTCCTTCCCTCATGGCATATCTTCTGCTGCTGTGTCGTAAGTGAGGATCATCTACGTGTGGGTAAGTTTCTGAGCTTTCTGTACTGTTCCACTGACCTGGTGTCTTTGTTTATGCCAGTACCATCCTGTTTTGATGACATCAGCTTTATAATCCAGCTTGAAATCCAGGAGTGTGTTGACTGCACCTCTTTCTCCAGGTTGCTTTGCGGATTTGGTGTCTTTTGTGATTCCATACAAGTTTGAGGACTGTTTTCTATTTCCTCGAATAATGACACAGGAATTCAGATAGGGATTTCATCACATCTGTCGATTGCTTTGGGTACGATGGACATGTTCACATAATTAACTCTTCCAGTTAAGGAGCATGGCGTATGCTACCATTTGTTTGTGTTCCCTTCCAAATCTTTGACCCATACATTCTGCCCCCCTGGACACACATATTTTTCATTTCTTTTCTGCCATGTGTTGAGTGTACTATGTCTTTCTCATTCTTGGTTACTTTTATTCCTAGATTTTTTTTGATGCAATTTTAAATGGCGTTGCTTTTTTAATTTCTCTTTGCGAAAGTGTGTCATAAGTATACAGAAATGCAAGAAGTTGGGTCATCTGGGTGGCTCCATAAGTGAAGCGTCTACCTTCAGCTCAGGTCATGATCCCAGAGTTCTGGGATCGAGCCCCGTGTTGGGCTCCCTGATTAGCGAGGGTCTGCTTTTCCCTCTTTCTGACACTCCCACTGCTCGTGCTTTTTCTCTTCCTGTCAAATAAATAAATAATATTTGAAAAATAATGACAACAGGTCTCTGCATATTGACTTTATATCCTGCAGCTTGTTTGAATTTTTTTATTCTAACAGTTTTTTTTTTTTTTTGTGGAATCTTTCGGGATTTTATGTCATTTGCAAATTGTGCCAGTTTTCCTGTATGGATTTAATATCTTCTCTTTTTTTAAAAATTGTTATTCACCCTACAGTACTTCATTTGTTTTCGATGTAGTGTTCCATGATTCATTGTTTGCATATAACACCTAGTGCTCATTATGACAAGTGCCCTCCTTTTTTCTTAAAGAATTTATTTATTTATTCAACAGAGATAGAGACAGCCAGCGAGAGAGGGAACACTAGCAGGGGGAGTGGGAGAGGAAGAAGCAGGCTCACAGCGGAGGAGCCTGTTGTGGGGCTCGATCCCATAATGCCAGGATCACGCCCTGAGCCGAAGGCAGATGCTTAACCACTGTGCCACCCAGGTGCCCCCTGTCTTGTTAATTTTAACCATTCTAACTGGTGTAAGGTGGTATTTCATTGTCGTTTTGATTTGTATTTGCCTGATGGCAAGTGATGTGGAGCATTTTTTCATGTGTCTGTCGGCCATTTGTATGTCTTCTCTGGAGAAGTATCTCTTTGTGTCTTCTGCCCATTTTTTGGGTGTCGAGTTTGAGGAGTTCTTTATAGATCTTGGATACCAGCCCTTTATCTGTAATATCATTTGCAGATATCTTCTTCAATTCCATAGGTTGCCTTTTGTTTTGTTGATTGTTTGCTTTGCCGAGCAGAAGCTTTTTATCCTGATGAAGTGCCAATAGTTCATTTTTGCTTTTATTTCCTTTGCCTTTAGAGACGTGGCTTGCAAGAATTGTTGTGTCCAAAGTTGAAGAGTTCTTTTGATTTTGATATGAGACAGGAATCCATTATCTTTCTTTCCTGATTGTATTTGAGTCCTCTGTCTTTCTTGGTGAGTCTAGCTAAGTTTGTCAGTTTGTTTAACTTTCCAAAAAAGGCAGCTCTCATTTTCATTGGGGTTTTTTTTTGTCTTTTTAGTCTTTGTTGGATTTATTTATGCCTTCCTTTTTGTTATTTCCTTATTTCTACTAATTTGGGGCTTTGTTGGTTGTTTTTTTTTTTTCCAATTCTTTACCACATAAATCAGGTTGTTTATTGGAGAGCATTCTCATGGATTGATGAACACTTGAATTTCTATGAATGTCCTCCATAAAGCCACTTTTGCTGCATCCCATAAGTTTTTGTAGGTTGTCTTTTTCATCAGCGTCAAGGTACTTCTAAAATTTTTTTGATTTCTTCTTTGACTGTTGGTTGTTCAGTAGCATGATGTTAAATCTCCACATATTTTTTAAGATTCTTTAAGTATCTGACAGAGAGTGAGACAGCGAGAGAGGGAATGCAAGCAGCGGGGTGGGAGAGGGTGAAGCGGGCTTCCCACTGAGCAAGGAGCCTGATTCGGGGCTAGATCCCAGGATCCTGGGATCACGACCTGAGCTGAAAGCAGATCCTTAACGACTGAGCCACCCAGGCCCCAAAAATCTCCACCTATTTTTGACAGTCCCATTTTTTTCTTGAGACTGATTTCTAGTTTCATATCATTGTGGTTGGATAAGATTTGAAGCAGAAGGTGAAGAGAGCATTCAGATGAAAGGTTTGTTTCCTGGAGGGTTTTCTGTGGGCAGACCACGAGTTCAGTGGGCAGGAGGAAGGTTTTATGAGATGGGGGGTGGGGATAACCCTTGTTAGAATTACTGACTACTACCATGCAGGCTGTGTGCTACCGTTCACATCATAGTCCTGATGGACTTGTACTTCATTAGAAATATTTTCTAGGAGGTGTAGGCATAGTCTTCACTTAAAGAAAGGTGCCATGTGGGTTCAGCAACCAGGATGTATGGTACTGTGGGGGATCAGAAACAGGCTTTCTGTGGGAAGTGACAGAAATAAGATATGGTGAGCTCCATGACCATAGGTGAGGTCCCGAGTGACCCACTGGGTGTTGGGTTCTGTGGATCTGTCTCATCAGGTGCTGTGGAATTCAGGGACACCCTCCTGTCTGTGGATTTGTATGGAGACAGGTAGACATCAGTGTCTGGCCAGGCACGAAGGTCGCACTGGACCACCACCAGAAATACAGCGTGCGGTGGAGCCACTGCTTGGTTTCCCCGAAAGCTGACCAGGGTCTGTGACTGTGATTCCTAGCAGCTGCAAGGGGAGAGGAGGCCGGGGGTGGTGCACACTTCCTAGAGTTGTGGTCAGGACTAGTCTGGAGCCCACTGAAGTCAGCCACACAAGGAACAGAAGGCACCAAGTCAGTGTAGCTGTGGGCACTGCTCCCTTGGTACTTTCGGGCCAGCTCCATGCTGCCACCTCCTGCTTTTCATCATCATCTTCAAGGTCATGTGCCTCTGCTCTTGCCCCATGGCCTCCGGGGTATTGTCCGTCCTCCATCTGGCCCTCGTCCCTGGTGCCCTGTGCAGTCCGATGCCAGGGTAGCCTTCTTGAGACAAATATCTGGCCCTGATGGAACACTTCCATGGATCTCCTGTGATGCGAGGATGATGCCCTGCCCTGGAAGGGGCCTGCAGGTCCCCAATCAGGACAGCCATGTCTCCCTTTTCAGCATGGCCTGCCCTCCCCTCAGTCTTCTTCAGGGAAGCTCTCCCCACTTCCTGAGCTGACAGCTCTGAACTTAAAAATGAATGTTATTTTACATATCTCTATGCCTTAGTTCATCCATGGCATGTCTTTCAACCCCGTTAGTGGGTTTTTTTCTTTTTTAGCAGTTCTGAAGGGCTGTCTGATCAAGGAGGGGATGACGTGGGTGGGGTAGCTTTCCCTCTCATCTCCCTCAGCATGTCTCTGAGCCCTGGGGCCAGCTATTCCAGTGAGGATTGAAGAACCCGAGCCAACCCATCCTGAGCACAGGCTGTGTCAGCTCATAGACTGATGCGTGTTGGTGGGCAGCTGGCATGGGCCAGGGGCAGGCAGTGTCTCCTTCTCATTCCTTCCCTCCCTTCCTCCCAGAGGTAGCTCAGAGAAGCCTTCAACCCCTGCATCTCCAGATCCCTTGACCTATGCCTCCTGTGTTCAGCTGGTGACCTTGGAGTTTCGCATCGATTCTACCTCCCGTACCCTCTCCCGTATCAGTTCCTGCATCAGGGGAGGGGTCGGACCCTTGTCTGTTTTTGGTCTTCTTTCTGTCCCGCACCAAGCCCACCCACCTTTGCATCTTCTATGTATGTGCTTGGAAGCAAGCCCATCCACAGGGAACCTATTAGCCAAATGGATCCTGGCAATGAACATTGAAGTAGAGATCCAGGATCCATAATAAACCTGCTCTGAAACCTGTCCCAAAGTCTGTGACTCTCTCACACTGAAACAGAAACAATAGTAGCTTTCTGGACTGTGAAGTGTCATGTGTCTCTACTTACAATCTTGAATGCATAGGTGCTGAGCCTGGACTGAAAAGGACCATGTCTTCCGTGGCCTGGAATCCACGGCAAAAACTCAGTGAAATCTGAATTTGAGGCATGGAGTGAATAATTATTGTAGAGTGAATCCTCCCAAGTAGGGCTTATGCACATTGCACAGGAAAAGCTTTTTCAAAGAGCTTCCTGAAAGAAAAATCTTTTTTAAAATTTATTTTAATTCCAGTAAAACTAACATACAGTGTTACATTCGTTTCAGGTGTACAATAGAGTGATTCAGTAATTCTATATATTACTCAGTAGTCATCAAGAAAAGCGTCCTCTTAATCCCCTTCATCTATTTCACTCATCCCTCTATCCACCTCCTCTCTGGTAACCATCCGTTTGTTCTCTATTGTTAAGAGTTTGTATTTTGGTGTGTCTCCTTTTTCTCTTTTAGTTATTTATTTTTGTTTGTTTTTTAAATTCCCCATTAGAGTGACATCGTATGGGATTTTTCTTTCTCTGACTGACTGATTTTAGTTAGGATAATACTCTCTAGCTCCATCCATGTGTCTGCAAATGGCAAGGTTTCATTCTTTTTCAAGCCGAGTAATACTCCATTGTGTGTGTGTGTGTGTGTGTGTGTGTGTGTGTGTGTGTGTGTGTGTGAATACACACATCTATCATCTCATTTGTCAATTTTTCTACAGACACTTGGGTTGCTTCCATATTGTGATATTGTGAATAATGGTGCAAGAAACATAGGGGTGCACATATCCTTTTAAGTTACTGTTTTCCTATTCTTTGGGTAAATACGAGTAGTGTGATTGTTGGATCGTAGGGTAGTTCTATATTTAATTTTTTGAGGAACCTTCATACTGTTTTCCACGGTGGCCACCACAGTTTGCATTCCCACCCACAGTTCGTGAGGATTCCCCTTTATCCACATCCTCCCAACACCTGCTCTTTGTTGTGCTTTTGATGTTAGCCATTCTGACAGGTTTGAGGTATTACCTCACTGTCCTTTGGGTTTACATTTTCCTGATGATGGATGATGGTGAACATCTTTTCACGGGACTGTTGGCCATTTGTATTTCTTCTTTGGAGAAATGTCTGTCCATGTCTTCTGCCTATTTTTTAACTGGATTATTTGTTTTTGGGGGGTTGAGTAGAATCACTTGTATATGTTTTGGACACTATCCCTTTATTGCATATGATCTTTGCAAATATCTTCTCCCTTTGAGTAGGTTGTCTTATTATTTTTACGTTTTCATTGTTCTTCTGCCGTGTGGAAACTTTTTATTTTGCTGTATTCCCAATAGTTTATTTTTGTTTTCATTTCCTTTGCCTCAGGAGACAGTCTAGAAAAACGTTGGTATGGTCCATATCAAGAAGTTACTGTCTTCCCTCCTGTAGGATTTTTATGGATTCAGGTCTCATATTGAGGTCTTGAAACTGTTTTGTGTTTGTCTTTATTGTGTAAGAAAGCAGTCTAATTTCATTCTTTTGTGCATAGCTGTCTAGTTTTCCCAATACCATTTGTTGTAGAGACTGTCCTTTTCCCTTTTGATATCGTTGCTTGCTTTGTGGAAGATTCATGGACCACATAATTGTGGGTTTCTGTCTGAACTTGTATCCTGTTCCTTTGGTGGCTGTGTCTATTTTTGTGCCGTACTGTCTTGTTAGGATGACTGCAGCTTTGTAGTATAACCTGAAATCTGAAATTGTCAGTCCTCCAGCTTTGTTTTTCTTTTCCACATTGCACTGGCTGTTCAGTATCTTTAGTGGTTCCATACAAATGTGTAGGATTGTTTATTCGAGGTCTTTTGTTCTTTAATTTAAATTCAATTAGCCAACTTACAGTACATCATTCGTTTCAGATGTAGTCTTCAATAAATTTTCAGTCATGTGTAACACCCAGTGCTCATTGTATCGTGTGACCTCCTTAATGCTACTCACCCAGTTACCCCCCCCAACTTCTCCTCCAACAATCATCAGTTTCTTGCGATAGTTAAGCGTCCATTATGGGTTTTCTCCCTCTCTGATGACTTCCCATTCTATTTTCCCTTCCTTCCCCTATGGTCTTCTTCCTTGTTTCTGATATTCCACATAGGAGTGAAAGCATATGATCATTGTCTTTCTTTCATTGACTTATTCCACTCAGCATAATACCCTCCAGCTCCACCCAGGTCGGTGTGATGGTAAGTATTCATCCTTTCTGATGGCTGAGTAATATTCCATTATATATATGATCTACATCTTCTTTATCCATTCATCTATCCATGGTCATCTGCACTCCTTCCACAGTTTGTCTATTATGGATATTGCTGCTATGAACACTGGTGTGCATGTGTCCCGTCTTCACTACCTCTGTCTCTGGGGGTAAATACCCAGTAGTGCAATTGCTGGGACATCGGTAGCTTTATTTATAACTTCTTGAGGATACTCCGTACCATTTTCAAGAGTGGCTGTACCGGACTGCATTCGTACAGGGGTGTAAGAGGGTTCCCATTTCTCCACATCCTCTCCAACATGTATAGTTTCATGTCTTCTTATTTTTATATATTCGGCCTCGTGTAATATGGCATTTATAGGGGTTTAGATTTGCATTTCCCTGAAGCCAAGTGATATGAAGCATTTATGCATGTATCTTTTGGTCACCAGTACGTCGTCATAAGTGAAGTGACTTCCCATTTTAATCCATCTCAAGACCTAAAGCTGGGTAAGTCTCTGAAGCTGGATGATGCCATCGGTTGGAAGTGTGGAGAATTTCAAAAGTTCTCCATGGAGAGCAAGTTTAAAGGTCAGTGTGAAGCTACTAATTGGATCCGGGGAGATCTCTGAAAGTGGGGGTTGCCTGGGATGGGCTGAGGGGGGCCCTCCGATTTTCCTATGAATTCTTGCTGCAGCCCCAAATGGACAGTTTCCTGCTGTGGGGCAGGCTGAGTCCTCTGTCGTGCAGAGGTGAGCCCAATGCCTGGTGCCTTGGAGGCAGGCAAATGGGGAGGGACACTCAGCAGAGGACCCAGGGTTAGGTTAGACCTCAAGAGACAGCAGGTCCGAACTGCCCAGTGCTCAGAGAACTCCCAGGCCGAGTGAGATGAGGGCACAAGGGTGGGTGAGTGTGAGCCTTGG
The DNA here is from genome assembly GCF_024610735.1 of Ursus americanus. Lineage (NCBI taxonomy): Eukaryota > Metazoa > Chordata > Mammalia > Carnivora > Ursidae > Ursus > Ursus americanus. The sequence continues at coordinate 443,792 of NW_028273628.1, read as the reverse complement.
GGTTTCATCCGGAAGCGCCCACAAAGGTCGGGGTTCACCAGAAGGGGCTCTCAGGGTGTGCCCCAATTCTCTTGCCCTGAATGCTCTCTTGTTCCCCAAAATGGTGCAGTTTACTGTGGGCTGCAGGCTGAGTCCTACGGTGGGGCTTGGGTTTCCCCAATCCCCCGGAGTGTGGTGCCAGGAATCTAGGGAGGGACCTCTCTGTGGCCAACCTAGGGTAAGGGTTAGGGTCCAGGAGCCCGGCAGGGACAATCTTTAGGCTGTGGGGCGAGCTCTGTGGATGGCTGAGAGGAGGCCATGGGGGAGGGTGAGAATGGGCCTCAGGGTTGGGGAACGGGGGGCTGCCAATGATGGGGATGGGCTCCAGGGGCCTCCCCAAGTTCTCATGCCCTGTAGGCTCCGTAGAACCCCAAGGGGCATGGTTTCCTGTCGGGTGGCAAGCTGAGTCCTGCGGTGGGGCACAGATATCCCAATTCCCCGGGTCTGCGATATAAGGCTCCTGGGGAGACCCCCAAACCCGCAGCCGGCTTAGGGCTAGCGTAAGGCCCCAGGAGCCCCGCAGGCTGGATCTGCTGGCTGTATGGCGAGCTACACGGGCTGAGGTGAGGGTGTGGGGAGGGTGAGCGTGGGCCTCAGGGTTGGGGTGCGGGTGGCCGTTGAAGTTCGCTGGTGGCTCAGGAGGGCCCTCCTGGTTCTCCCGCCCTGAATGCTCTATGGCCTCCCAAGGCACACGGTTTCCTGCGGGGTGGCAGACTGAGTCCTGCTGTGGGGCTCAGGTGTCCCGAATCCCCGCAGCTGTGGCTCCAGGCTCCTGGGGAGGGGCCCCTCCACAGATGAACTAGGGTTAGGGTTGGGGCCCAGGAACCCCGCAGGCCATGTCTGCCCACTATGTGGCGAGCTCCGCCGCGGGCTGAGGTGAGGGTGCAGGGTGGGGTGAGCATGGGCTTCAAGGTTGGGTTTAGGGATCGCCGAAGTTCACCGGGGTTCTGGGGGCCCTCCTGGTTCTCCCACCCTGAATGCTCTACAGCCTCCCAAGGGGCACGGTTTCCTGCAGGCTGGCAGGCTTTGTCCTGCAGTGGAGGTCAGGTGTCCCCAGTCCCTGGGGCTTTGGCACCGGGCCCCAGGGGAGGGGCCCTACCCAGCCGACCTAGGGTCAGGGCTAGGCCCCAGGAACCCGGCAGGCCTGATCTGCCGGCTCTGCCACGAGCTCAGTGGCAAGCTGAAGGGAAGGCATGGGGCGGGATGAGCGTGGGCCTCAGGGTTGGGGTGTAGGGGGTCGCCGAGGATTGCTGGGGGCTCAGGGGGGCCCTACCAGTTCTCCTGCAGGGGATGCTCTGCAGCGCCGCAAGGGGCATGGTTTCCTGAGGGGTGGCAGGCTGAGTCCCGTAGTGGGGCTCAGGTGTACCCAATCCCCGGGGTTAGGGTACGGATTAGGGTACGGGTTAAGGTTAGGGTATGGGTTACGGTTAGGGTATGGGTTAGGGATAGGGTAAGGAGAGGGTACGGGTTAGGGTTGGGTTTAGGGGTTACAGGTTGGAGGTTATGGGTTAGGGTACAGATTAGGGTTTAGGGTACGGGTTAGGGTTTAGGGTTTAGGGTTAGGGTTGGAGTACGGGTTAGGTTTAGGGTACGGGTTAGGGTTAGGGTACGGGTTAGGGTACGCATTAGGGTACGGTTTAGGGTACGGGTTAGGGTACAGTTTAGGGTAAGTATTGGCCTACCGATTTGGGTACGGTTTAGGGTACGGGTTAGGGTTAGGGTACCGGTTAGGGTTAGGGTACAGTTTAGGGTTATGGTACAGGTTAGGTTACGGTTTAGGTTTAGGCTTAGGGTACGGGTTAGGGAACGGGTTAGGGATAGGGATAGGGTACGATTTAGGGTTAGGTTATGGGTTAGGGTACGGGTTAGGGTACAGGTTAGGGTTAGGTATGGGTTAGGGTCCGGGTTAGGGATAGGGCACGAGTTAGGGTATGGGTTAAGGTTAAGGTAAAGGTACTGGTTAGGGTTAGGGTACGGGTTACGGTTTAGGGTTTAGGGTTACAGTTAGGGTACGGGTTAGGGTTAGGGTACGGGTAGGGTTTGGGTACGGGTTATGGTACGAGTTATGGTATGGGTTAAGGTCAGGGTTTAGGGTTAAGGTTAGGGTATGGGTTAGGGTACTTGTTAGGGTTATGGTTAGGTTTAGGGTATGGTTTAAATTACGGGTTAGGATACAGTTTACGGTTAAGGTTAGGGTATGGGTTAGGGTATGGGTTAGAGTACGTGTTAGGGTTACGGTTAGGGTTAGGGTACAGGTTAGGGTTAGGTTTAGGGTACGCGTTAGAGTTAGGGTTAGAGTACGGGTTAGGGTACGGGTTAGGGTTAGGTTTAGGGTTAGGTTATGGGTTAGGGGTAGGGTTAGCTGAAGGGGTAGGGTTAGGGGTAGGGTTAGGGGTATGGTAGGTGTCTGGGTAGGGTTAGGGTTTAGGGTTAGGGTTTGGGGTTTGGGGTTAGTGGTTAAGGTTAGGGTTTCATGTTTAGGGTTTCCGGATTAAGGTTAGGGGTTAGGGTTTAGGGTTTAGTGTTAATGTCAGGGTTTAGGGTTTAAGGATTAGGGTTTAGGGTTAGGTTTAGGGTAGGGTTAGGTTTAGGGTAAGGGTTAGGGGTTAGCGTTAGGTTTAGGATTAGCGGTTAAGGTTTGGGTTTAAGGTTAGGCATTAGGGTTTAGGGTTAGGGTTAGACCCCAGTAGGCCAGCAGGACCTATGCCCCGGCTGTGCGGCAAGTGGAGGAGTGGGCCAAGGTGAGGGCGATGGCGAGCGGGAGTATGGTATCCAGCGTTTTGTCGCCGGGGGCCTTTGAAAGTCGCTAGAGGCTTGGAGGGCCCTGCCCGTTATCCCGCCCTTAATGACCAGCGGTGCCCCTAGCGGCCCGGGTGGTGGCAGTGTGGCAATGTGAGTCTGGCACTACGGTTTGGGGGTCCCCAATGCCGTGTGTTGCAGCGCCAGGCCCCTTGGGAGGGGCACCTCTGGGGCCCTCCTAGGGTTAGTGTTAGCTCCCAGGAGTCCAACAGGCATGATCCGCCAGCTGTGTGGTAGCATAGGACCGGGCCAAGGTGAAGGCGCCGGCAAGCTGGAGCGTGGGCCCAAGCATTTTGGCGCGGGGGGCCTTGGAAGGTCGCCGGGGGATTCAAGGGCCCTGCCGGTCCTCCCGCCCTGAATGGCCAGAGGCGCCCTTAGCCGCCCAGGTGGTGGCGGCATGGCATGGTGAGTACGGCGCTGGGGCTCGGGGGTCCCCAATCCCCGGTGTGGCAGCACCAGGCCCCTTGGGAGGGGCCCCTCGGGTGCGACCTAGTGTTAGGGTTAGCCCCCAGGGGGCCGACAGGCCCAATCCCATGGCTGTGTGGAGAGCGGATGGGCGCGCTGAGGTGAGGGGGCTGGCAAGTGGGAGCATGGGCCCAAACGTTTTGGTGCGGGGGGCCTTCGAATGTCGCCGGGGTCTCGGAGGGCCCTGTCCATTCTCCTGCCCTGAAGACTGGCGACGCCTCTAGCGTCGCGCATGGCGGCGGGGCATCCGGGTGATTCCGGCGCTGGGACTCGGGGTTCCCAAATCCCCGGTGTTGCGGCTCCAGGTCCCTTGGGCGGGTACCTCGGGGGCCGATCTATGGTTAGGGTTAGACCCCAGGAGGCCGGCAGGCCAGATCTGGCAGCTATGCGGCGAGTGGAGGGGCGGGCGGAGGTGAGGCCGCTGGCGAGCGGGAGTATGGGCCCAGGCGTTTTGGCGCGGAGGTCCTTCGGATGTCACCAGGGGCTTGGAGTGCCCTGCCCGTTCTCCCGCCCTGAATGACTGTCAGCTCTCCTAGCGGCCCCGGTGGTGGCAGGTCGGCATGTTGAGTCCAGCCTTGGGGCTCGGGGGTCCCTAATCCCTGGGGTTGCTGCGCCAGGCCCCTTGGGAGGGGCTCCTTGGGTGCCGCCCTAGGGTTAGGGTTAACCCCCAGGACACCAGCAGGCCCTATCTGCTGGCTGTCCAGCGAGCAGAGGGGTGGACCGAGGTGAGTGCCCTGGTGAGTGGGATCGTGGGCCCAAGCGTTTTGGCATGGGGGCCTTCAAAGGTCGCCGGGGGCTTGGAGGGCCCTGCCAGTTCTGCCCCCCTGAATGACCGGGGGCACCCCTAGCAGCCCGGGTGGTGGCATGGGGGCAGGGTGAGACCACAGTCGGGGCTCGGCTTCCCCAATCCCCGGCATTGCGGTGCCAGTCCCCTTGGGAGGGGTCCCTCTGGGGCCCAACTTGGGTTAGGGTTAGCCCCCAGGAGGGCGGCAGGCCCAATCCGCCAGCTCTGTGCCAATTGAAGTGGCGTGCTGAGTTGAGGGTGCTGGCGACCAGGAGCGTCGGCCCAAGCATTTTGGCGCGGATGGCCTTCGTAGTCGCCATAGGCTCGGAGGGCGCTGCTCGTTCTCCTGCCCTGAATGACCGGCAAAGCCCGTAGCGGCCCGGTTGGTGACGGGGCGTCAAGGTGAGTCCGGCACTGGGGAGGGGTCCCCAATCCCCGGTGTGGTGGCGCCAGGCACTTGGGTGTGGTCCCTCGGGGGCCGATCTAGGGTAGGGTTAGCCCAAAGGAGGCCGGTAGGCCCAATTCGCCAGCTGTGCTGCAAGCGGAGTGGTGGGCCAAGGTGAGGGCACTGGCCATCGGGAACGTGGGCACAAGCGTTTTGTTACGGGGGGGCTTCGAAAGTCGCTGGTGGCTCGGAGGCCCCTGCCTGTTCTCCCGCCCTGAATGAGGACGGCGCTAATAGCGGGCAGGGTCACGGCGAGGAGGCAGGGTGAGTCTTGCGCTGGTGCTCGGGGGTCCCCAAGCCCCGGCGTGGCGGTGCCAGGCCCCTTGGGAGGGGCCCCTCAAGGGGCGACGTATGGTTTGGGTTAGCTCCCAGGAGGCCGTCAGGCCCGATCAGCCAGGTGTGCGTCGAGCGGAGGGGCGGGCCGAGGTGAGGCTGCTGGCGAGTGGGAGCATGGGCCCAAGCATTTTGGCGTGGGGAGCCTTCGAAGGTCTCCGGGTGCTCTGAGGGCCTTGTCCGTTCTCCCGCCCTGAATGACCGGCAGTGCTCCTATAGGCCAGGGTGGAGGAGGGGCGGCACGTTGAGTCTTGCACAGGGGCTCGGTGGTCCCCAATCCCCACTTTGCAGCGCCAAGCCCCTTTGGAGGGGCCCTCGTGGGCCAACATACGGTTAGGTTTAACCCCCAGGAGGCCAGCAGGCCTGATCCACCAGCTGTGCCGCGAGCAGAGGCACGGGCAGAGGTGAGGGCGCTGGCGAGAAGGAGCATGGGCCTAAGCGTTTTGGGGCGGGGGGCCTTTGAATGTTGCAGGGGGCTCAGAGGGCCCTGCCCGTTCTCCCACCCTGAATGACCGGCGGCGCCCCTATCGGCCCAGGTGGAGGCGGGGCGGCAGGGTGAGTCTGGCGCTGGGGCTCGGGGGTCCAAAATCACGGGCGTTCCGGCACGAGGCCTGTTGGGAGAGGCCCCTCTGCGGCCAACTAGGGTTAGTGTTAGCCCCCAGGAGGCCTGCAGGTCTGATCCGCTGGCTGTGAGGTGAATGGAGGGGTGAGCCGAGATGAGGTCGCTGGCGAGCGAGAGCGTGCACCCAAGCGTATTGGCTTGGGGGGCCTTCGAGGTCGCCAGGGGCTCGGAGGGCCCTGCCCGTCCTTCCGTCCTGAAAGACCGACGGCGCCCATAGCGGCCCAGGTGGCGATGGGGAGGCGTGGTGAGTCCGACACTGGGTTTCATGGGTTCTCAATCCCCGGCGTTGCGGTGCAAGGCCACTTAAGAGGGGCCCCTCAGGGGTCGACCTAGGTTTAGGGTTAGCACCCAGGATGCCAGAAGGCCCGATCCGCCTGCTGTGCGGCAAGTGGAAGGGTGGCCCGAGGTGAGGGCGCTTCGAGCGGGAGCGTGGGCCCAAGCATTTTGGCATGGGGGGCCTTCAAAGGTCGCCGAAGACTCAGAGTGCCCTGCCCGTTCTCCCGCCCTGAATGACCGGTGGCGCCCCAAGCAGCCTGGGTGGTGGTGGGGCGCAGGGTGAGTCCGGCACTGGGGCTCGGGGTCCCCAACCCGGCGTTGCGGTCCCAGGCCCCTTGGGAGGGTCCCCTCGTGGGCCGACCTAGGGTTAGTGTTAGTCCCCAGGAGGCTGGCAGGCCCGATCCGCCAACTGTGTGGAGAGCGGAAGCGCTGGCCGAGGTGAGGCCGCTAGTGAGCGGGAGCGTGGGCCCTAGCGTTCTGGCGCGTGCGGCGTTCGAAATTTCCCGGGGGCTCTGAGGGCCCTGCCGGTTCTCTCGCCCTGCATGATCCTCGGTTATCCTAGGGGCCTGGGTGGAAGGGGGGGGCAGGGTGAGTCTGGTGCTTGGGCTTGGGGGTCCCAAATCCCCAGCGTCGTGGCACCAGCACCTTGGGAGGGGCCCCTCCGGGGCCGACCTAGGGTTAGTGTAAGTCCCCAGGAAGCCGGCAGGCCCGACCCGCCGGCTGTGTGGCGTCCAGAGGGGCAGGCTGAGGTGAGGGCGCTGGCGAGCGGGAGTGTGGGCCCAGGCATTTTGGCACGGGTGCCTTCGAAGGTCACCAGTGGCTCGGAGGGCCCTGCCCGTTCTCTTGCCCTGAATGACCGGCGGCGACCCTAGCAGCTCGGGTGGCCTGGGGGCGGCAAGTTGAGTCCAGCGCTGGGGCTCGTGGGTACCCAATCCCCGGCGTTGCGGTGCCAGGCCTCTTGGGAACTGACCTAGGGTTAGGGTTAGCCCCCAGGAGGCTCTCAGGCCGGATCCGCCGGCTGTGTGGAGAGCGGAAGTGTTGGCCGAGTGGAGGCCGCTGGTGAGCCGGAGCGTGGACCCAAGTGTTCTGGCGCAGGCAGCCTTCGAAGGTCGCCAGGGGCTCGGAGGGCCCTGCCCGTTCTCCCTGAATGAATGTCCGGCAGCACGCCTAGCGGCCCTGGTTGTGGCAGGGCAGCAGGGTAGAGTCTGGCGCTGGGGCTCGGGGGTCCCCAATCCCAGGCGTTGCGGCGATAAGCACCTTGGGATGGCCCCCTCGGTGGCCGACCTAGGGTTAGAGTTTGCCCCCAGGAGGCCAGCAGTCCTGATCCGCCCACTCCGCACGGAGCAGAGGGGTGGTCCGAGATGAGGGTGCTGGCGAGCAGGTGCTTGAGTCAAGCGTTTTGGTGCCGGGGGCCTTCAGAGGTCGCCGGGGGCTCAGAGGGCCCTGCACGTTCTTCCGCCCTGAATGACTGGTGGCTACCCTAGCAGCCCGGGTAGAGGACGGACAGTAGGATGAGTCAGGCGCTGGGGTTCAGGGTCCCCAATCCTCGGCGTTGGGGCACCAGGCCCCTTCGGAAGGGCTCTAGGGGACCGACCAAGCATTACTGTTAGCCCCCAGAAGGCCGGCAGACCTGATCTGCCGGCTGTGTGGCGAGCAGAGGGGCAGGCTGAGGTGAGGGCGCTGTCGAGCGGAAGCATGGGCACAAGCGTTTTGGCGTGGGGGGGAATTCGAAAGTAGTCGGGGGCTCAGAGCGTCCTTCCCCTTTCTACCACACTGAATGCCCGACGGCACACCTAGCGGCCCGGGTTGCAGAGGGGCAGCAGTGTGAGTCCGGCGCTAGGGCTCGGGGGTCCCCAATCCCCGTTGTTGCAGCGCCAGGCCCCTTGGGAGGGGCCCCTTGGGTGCGACCTAGTGTTAGGGTTAGCACCCAGGAGGCCGGCAGGCCCGATTCGCCAGCTGTACGGGGAGCGGAGTGTCGGGCGGAGGTGAGGCCACTGGCAAGCAGGAGCCCGGGCCCAGGAGTTTTCGCGGGGGGGTCCTTCGAAGGTTGCCGAGTGCTCGAAGTGCCGTACACGTTCTTCCGCCCTGAATGACAGGCGGCTACCCTAGCGGCCCAGTTAGAGGAGGGGTGGTAGGGTGAGTCTGGCGCTGGGGCTCGGGGTCCCCAGTCCTCGGCGTTGGGGTGCCAGTCCCCTTCGGAAGGGCTCTAGGGGGCCGACCAAGCATTACTGTTAGCCCACAGGAGGCCGGCAGACCCAATCCACCGGCTGTGCGGCGAGCGGAGGGGCGGACCGAGGTGAGGGCACTGGGGAACGGAAGTGTTGGGTGAAGCGTTTTGCCTGGGGGGGCTTTCGAAGGTCGCTGGGGACTTGGAGGGCCCTGCCTGTTCTCCCGCCCTAAATGACCATAGGGGCCCCTAGCGGCCCCGGTGGCAGTGGAGCAGCAAAGTGAGTCCGGCGCTGCTGCTCGGGGGTCACCAATTCCCAGCGTTGCAGCCCCAGGCCTCTTGGGAGGGCCCCCTCAGGTGCCGACCTAGGGTTAGGGTTACCCCCAGGAGGCCGGGAAGCCCGGTCTGCCGGCTGTGTGGCGAGCGGAGGGGCAGGTTGAGATGAGGGCGTTGGCGAGTGGGAATGTGGGACCAAAGTTTTAGAGGGAGGGTCCTAGAAGGTCGCCAGGGGCTCAGAGGGTCCTGCCCGTTCTCCCTCCCTGAATGACCGACGGTGCCCCTCGCAGTACTGGTGGCAGCGGGGCAGCAGGGTGAGTCTGGCACTGGGTCTCGGGGGTCCCCAATGCCCGGCGTTGTGTCGCCAGGACCTTGGGAAGGGCCATTTGGGGGTCGACCTTGGGTTAAGTTAGCCCCCAGGAGGCCCACAGGCCTGATCCGCCAGCTATGCGGCGAGCGGAGGGGTGGTCCGAGGTATGGGCACAGGCGAGCAGGAGCTTGGGCCCAATTGTTTTGGCACGGGGGTCTTCGAAGGTCACCAGGGCCTTGGAGGGCCCTGCCTGTTTTCCCGCCCTGAATGACTGATGGTGCTCCTAGCAACCGGGGGTGGCGGCGGGGTGCCACGGTTAGTCCCGCGCTGGGGCTCGGGGTCAGCAATCCCAGCCGTTGTGGCGCCAGGCCCCATCAGAGGGGCCCCTCGGGGGCTGACCTAGGGTTAGGTTTAGCCACCAGAAGGCCGGCGGGCCTGATCCACTGGCTATCCGGTGAGCTGAGGGGCAGGACAAAGTGAGGGCGCTGGCATGCGGGAGCCTGGGTTCAAGCGTTTTGGCGCGGGGTATCTTTGAAGTTCGCCGGGGGCTCAAAGGGCCCTGCCCGTTTTCCAGCCTTGAATATCCAGCGGCAACCCTAGCGGCCCGGGTGGCGGCGGGGCGGCAGGGTGAGTCCGGCGCTGGGGCACGGGGTTCCCCAATCCCCGGCGTTATGGCGCCAGGCCCCTTGGGAGGGGCCCTTTGAGGACAGAACTAGGGTTAGGGTTAGCCCCCGGTAGGCCAGCAGGCCCTATCCGCCAGCTGTGCGTTGAGCGGAGGGGTGGGCCGAGGTGAGGGCTCTGGAGAGCGGGAGCGAGGGCCCAAGTGTTTTGGCGTGGGGGGACTTCGATGGTTGCTGGGGGCTCGGAGGGCCTTGCCCATTCTGTCGCTGTGAATGACCGGCGGCGCCCCTACCAGCCCGGGTGGCAGCGGGGCAGTAGGGTGAGTCTGGCGCTGGGGATCGGGGGTTCCCGATCCCCAGCATTGCTGCGCCAGGCCCCTTGGGAAGGGCCCCTAGTGGGCCAAGCTAGGAATAGGGATAGTCCCCAGGAGGCCGGCAGGCCCGATCCGCTGGCTGTGAGTCTAGCGGAGGGACGGGCCAAGGTGAGGGCGCTGGCGCATGGGAGCATGGGCCCAAGCGTTTTGGCGCGGGGGGCCTTCGAAAGTTGCCTGGGGCTCAGAGGGCCCTGCCCCTTCTCCCGCCCTGAATGACCAATGGCACCCCTAGCGGACCGTGTGGCAACGGGGCAGCAGGGTGACTCTGGCGCTGGGGCTTGGGGGTCCACAATCCCTGGCGTTGCGGCGCCAGGTGCCTTGGGAGGGGCCCCTCGTGGGCTGACCTATGGTTAGGGTTAGCCCCCAGGAAGCCAGCAGGCCCGATCGGCCAGCTTTGCGGTGAGCGGAGGGGCAGGCCGAGGTGAGGGCGCTGACAAGTGGGAGTGTGGGCACAAGCGTTTTGTTGAGGGGGGCCTTCGAAGGTCGCCCGTGGCTCGGAGGGCCCTTCCTGTTCTCACGCCCTGAATGACCAATGGTGCCGCTAGCGGCCCGTGTGGCGGGGGGGCGGCATGGTGAGTCTGGCTCTGTGGCTCAGGGGTCAGCAATCCCAGGCGTTGTCGTGCCAGGCCCCATTGGACTGGCCCCTCGGGGGACGACCTAGGGTTAGGGTTAGCCCCCAGGAGGCCGGCAGGTCCCATCCGCCAGCTGTGCGGCGAGTGGAGGGGTGGGCCGAGTGAGGGCGCTGGCGAGCGGGAGCGTGGGCCGAAGCATTTTGTCACGGGGGGCCTTCAAAGGTCTCCAGGGGCTCAGAGGGCCCTATCTGTTCTCCCGCCCTGAATGACAATTGGCTCCCCTAGTGGCCCGGGTGTGGTGGGGCAGCAGGGTGAGTCCGGCGCTGGGGCTCAGGAGTCCTCAATCCCTGGCGTTGCGGCGCCATGCCCCTTGGGATGGGCCCCTAGGGGGCCTACCTAGGGTTAGGGTTATCCACCAGGAGTCTGGGAGGCCCGATCCGCCAGCTGTGCGGCGAGCGGAGTGGCGGACTGAGGTAAGGGCACAGGTGAGCGGGAGCGTGGGCCCAAAGCGTTTTGGTGCGGGGGGCCTTCAAAAGTCGCCGGTGGCTCGGAGGGCCCTGCCCGTTCTCCCTCCCTGAATGACTGGCGGTGCCCCTAGCGGCCCAGGGGGCGGTAGGGCGGGAGGGTGAGTCTGGCGCTGGGGCTCGGGAGTCCCCTATCCCCGGTATTGTGGCAATAGGAACCTGGGATGGGCCCCTCGGGGGCCCACCAAAGGTTAGGGTAACACCCAGGAGGCTGGCAGTCCCGATCCACAAGCTGTGCAGCGAGCGGAGGGGCGGACCGAGATAAGGGCACAGGGAGCGGGAGCATGGGCCCAAGCGTTTTGGCGCGGGGGGGCCTTCGAAGGTCGCCAGGGGCTCAGAGGGATCTGCCCTTACTCCCTCCCTGAATGACCGACGGTGCTCCTAGCGGCCCGGGTGGCGGCAGGGCAACACAGTGAGTCCAGCGCTGGGGTTCGGGGGTCCCCAATACCCGGGGTTGCGGCGCCAGGCCCCTTGGCATGGGCCCCTCGAGGGCCGACCTAGGGTTAGGCTTAGGCCCCAGGAGGTCGGCAGTCCCTATCATCCGGGTGTGCAGCGAAGGGTGGGCCAAGGTGAGGGCGCTAGCAAGTGGGAGCGTGTGTCCAAACGTTTTGGCGCGGGGGGCCTTCAAAGGTCGCCGGAGGCTCGGAGGGCCCTGCCCGTTCTCCCGCCCTGAATGACCGGCGGCACCCCTAGTGGCCCGGGTAGCAGCGGGGTGACACGGTGAGTCCGGCACTGGGGCTCGGGGGTCCCCAATGCCCTGTGTTGCGGAGCCAGGCCCCTTGGGATATGCCCCTCGGGGGCCGACCTATGGTTAGGGTTAGCCCCTAGGAGTCCAGCAGGCCCGATCCTCCCGCTGTTTGGAGAGCGGAGGGGCGGGCCGAGGTGAGGGCGCTGGCGAGCGGCAGCATTGGTCCAAGCGTTTTGGCATGGGGTCCTTCGAAAGTCGCTGGGGGCTCGGAGGGCCCCGCCCGTACTCCCACCCTGAATGACCGGCAGCGCCACTAGCGGCCCGCGTGGTGGCAGGGTGGCACGGTTAGTCCAGCGCTGGGGCTCGGGTGTCAGCAATCCCAGGCGTTGTGGCGCCAGGCCCCATCGGACGGGCCCCTCGAGGGCCGACCTAGGGTTAGGGTTAGCCCACAGGAGGCCTGCAGGCCTCATCAGCCGGTTGTGCGGTGAGCGGAGGGGAGGGCCAAGGTGATGGTGCTGGCGATGGGGAAGTTGGGCCCAAGCGTTTTAGCGAGGGAGGTATTCGAAGGTTGCCTGGGGCTCAGAGGGCCCTGCCCCTTCTCCCTCCTTGAATGACCGGTGGTGCCCCTACCATCCCAGTTGGTGGGGCAGCAGGGAGAGTCTGGCGCTGGGGCTCGGGTGTCCCCAATCCCCGGTGTTGCGGCGCAAGGCTCCTTGGGCGGGGCCCCTCGTGGGCCGACCAAGTGTTAGGGTTAGCCCCCAGGATGCCGACAGGCCTGATCTGCAGCCTGTGCGGCAAGTGGAGGAGTGGGCTAAGATGTGGATGCTGGGGAGCAGGAGCGTGGGCCCAAGCATTTTCGCAAGTGCGGCCTTCAAATGTCGCCAGGGGCTTGAAGGTCCCTGCCTGTTCTCCCGCACTGAATGACTGGTGGCGCCCCTAGCGGCTCCGGTGGTGTCGGGTCGGCAGGGTGAGTCCAGCGCTGGAGCTCGGGGGTCCCCAAAATCCGGCGTTGCTGCGCCAGGCCCCTTGGGAAGGCCCGCTCGGGGGTCGACCTAGGGTTAGGGTTACCCCCAGGAGGCCAGTAGGCCCGATCTGCCAGCTGTGCGACGAGCGGAGGGGCGGGCTGAGATGAGAGCACTGGCCAGCGGGGAATGTGGGCCCAAGCATTTTGGCACGAGGCGCCTTCAAAGGTCACCAGGGGCTTGGAGGGCCCTGCCCATTCTCCTGCTCTGAATGACCGACGGCGTCCCTTGTGGCCCAGTTGGCAGCGGGGCGGCAGGGAGAGTGTGGCACTGGGGCTCGGGGTTCCCCAATCCCCGGCTTTGCGGTGCCAGGGCCTTTGGGAGGGTCCCCTTGGGGACGGACCTAGGGTTAGGTTTAGCCCCCGGGAGGCCGGCAGGCCCGATCTGCCGGCTGTGTGGCGAGCGGAGGGGCGGGCCGAGATGAGGGTGCTGGCGAGCGGGAACATGGGCCCAAGCGTTTTGGCGCGAGTAGCCTTCGAAGGTCGCCAGGGGCTAAGGGGGCCTTGCCCGTTCTCCCTCCCTGAATGACCAGCAGCGCCTCTACCAGCCCGGTTGGTGGCGGGGAAGCAAGGTGAGTCCGGTGCTGGGGCTCAGGGGTCCACAATCCCCGGCATTGCAGCAGCAGGTGCCTTGGGAGGGGCCCCTCGTGGGCCAATCTAGGGTTAGGGTTAGCCCCCAGGAGGCCGTCAGGCCAGATCAGCCAGCTTTGCGGTGAGTGGAGGGGCGGGCCGAGGTGAGGGCGCTGACAAGCGGTAGCGTGGGCACAAGCGTTTTGATGCGGGGTGCCTTTGAAGGTCGCCCGTGGCTCGGAGGGCCCTGCCTGTTCTCACGCCCTGAATGACCGGCGGTGCAGCTAGGGGCCTGGGTGGCAGTGGGGCGGCACAGTGAGTCTGGCGCTGGGGCTCAGTTGTCCCCAATCCCTTGTGTTGCGGCTCCAGGCCCCTTGGGATGGGCCCCTAGGGGGCCTACATGGGGTTAGGGTTAGCCCCCAGGAGGCTGGGAGGCCCAATCCGCTGGCTGTGCGGTGAGCGGAGGGGCAGGCCGAGGTAAGGGCGATGGCGAGTGGGAGCGTGGTCCCAAGCGCTTTGGCGCGGGGGGCCTTCGAAAGTCGCTGGGGGCTTGGAGGGCCCTGCCGTTCTCCCGCCCTGAATGACCGGTGGTGCCCCTTGTGGCCCAGGTGGCGGTGGGGGGCATGGTGAGTCTGGCGCTGGGGCTCAGGAGTCCCCAATACTCATCATTGCGGTGCCAGGCCCCTTGGGAGGGGCCACTAGGGGGTAGGCCTAGGGTTCGGGTTAGCCCCCAGAAGGCCCGCAGGCCCGATCCGCCAGCTGTGCGGCGAGTGGAGGGGAGGGCCGAGGTAAGGGCGCTGGCGAGTGGGAGCGTGGGCCGAAGCATTTTGTCATGGGGAGCCTTCAAAGGTCTCCGGGGGCTCAGAGGGCCCTACCCGTTCTCCCGCACTGAATGACCGGCGGCTCCCCTAGCGGCCTGGGTGGTGGCGGAGCTGCAGGGTGAGTCCAGCGCTGGGGCTCGGGAGTCCTCAATCCCTGGCGGTGCGGCGCCATGCCCCTTGGGATGGGCCCCTAGGGGGCCTACCTAGGGTTAGGGTTATCCACCAGGAGTCTGGGAGGCCCGATCCGTCAGCTGTGCGGCGAGCGGAGTGGCGGACTGAGGTAAGGGCACAGGTGAGCGGGAGCATGGGCCCAAAGCGTTTTAGTGCGGGGGGCCTTCAAAAGTCGCCGGTGGCTCGGAGGGCCCTGCCCGTTCTCCCTCCCTGAATGACTGGCGGTGCCCCTAGTGGCCCAGGGAGCGGTAGGGCGGGAGGGTGAGTCCGGCGCTGGGGCTCGGGAGTCCCCTATCCCCGGTATTGTGGCAATAGGAACCTGGGATGGGCCCCTCGGGGGCCCACCAAAGTTAGGGTAACACCCAGGAGGCTGGCAGTCCCGATCCACAAGCTGTGCAGCGAGCGGAGGGGCGGACCGAGGTAAGGGCACAGGGAGTGGGAGCATGGGCCCAAGCGTTTTGGCATGGGGGGGCCTTCGAAGGTCGCCAGGGGCTCGGAGGGATCTGCCCGTACTCCCTCCCTGAATGACCGACAGTGCTCCTAGTGGCCCGGGTGGCGGCAGGGCAACACAGTGAGTCCAGCGCTGGGGTTCGGGGGTCCCCAATACCCGGGGTTGCGGCGCCAGGCCCCTTGGGACGGGCCCCTGGAGGGCCGACCTAGGGTTAGGCTTAGGCCCCAGGAGGTCGGCAGTCCCTATCAGCCGGGTGTGCAGCGAAGGGGTGGGCCGAGGTGAGGGCGCTGGCGAGTGGGAGCGTGGGCCGAAGCGTTTTGTCGTGGGGAGCCTTCAAAGGTCTCCGGGGGCTCAGAGGGCCCTACCGGTTCTCCCGCACTGAATGACCGGCGGCTCCCCTAGCAGCCCGGGTGGTGGCTGAGCTGCAGGGTGAGTCCGGCGCTGGGGCTCAGTAGTCCCAAATCCCGGCGTTGCTGCGCCAGGCCCCTTGGGATGGGCCCCTGGGGGGCCTACCTAGGGTTAGGGTTAGCCCCCAGGAGGCTGGGAGGCCTGATCCGTGGGCTGTACGGCGAGAGGAGGGTCAGGCCGAGGTAAGGGCGATGGCGAATGGGAGCGTGTTCCCAAGCGCTTTGAGGCAGGGGGCCTTCGAAAGTCGCTGGGGGCTCGGAGGGCCCTGCCGTTCTCCCGCCCTGAATGACTGGTGGTGCCCCTTGTGGCCCGGGTGGTGGTGGGAGGCATGGTGAGTCCGGCGCTGGGGCTCAGAAGTCCCCAATCCTCCTCATTGCGGCGCCAGGCCCCTTGGGAGGGGCCACTAGGGAGTCGACCTAGGGTTCGGGTTAGCCCCCAGAAGGCCCACAGGCCCGATCCGCCATCTGTGTGGCGAGCTGAGGGGATGGCCGAGGTAAGGGCGCTGGCGAGCAGGAGCGTGGGCCCTAGCGTTTTGGTGCGGGGGGCCTTCGAAGGTCGCTGGAGTCTTGGAGGGCCCTGCCCCTTCTCCCTCCCTGAATGACCGGCGGTGCCCCTAGCAGTCCAGGTGGCGGTAGAGCAGGAGGGTGAGTCGGGCGCTGGGGCTCGGGATTCCCAAATTCCCGGTGTTGGGGCAATAGGAACCTGGGATGGGCCCCTCGGGGGCCCACCAAAGGTTAGGGTAACACCCAGGAGGATGGCAGTCCCAATCCACTGGCTGTGCTGCGAATGGAGGGGCGGACCGAGGTGAGGGCATAGGCGAGCGGGAGCATGGGCCCAAGCGTTTTGGCGCGGGGGGCCTTCGAATGTCACCAGGGGCTTGGAGGGATCTGCCTGTGCTCCCTCCATGAATGACCGACAGTGCTCCTAGCGGTCCAGGTGGCGGCGGGGCAACATGATGAGTCCGGCACTGGGACTCGGGGGTCCCCAATCCCAGGCATTGCGGTGCCAAGCCCCTATGGAGGGGCCCCTCAGGGGCAAACCTAGGGTTATGGATAGCCTCCAGGAGGAGGGCAGGCCTCATCCACCAGCTCTGCACCGTGCGGGGGGTGGGCCGAGGTGAGGGCGCTGGCAAGCAGGAGTGTGGGAGCCAGAGTTTTTGCGCAGGGGGCCTTCGAAGGTTGCAGGGGGATAGGAGGGCCCTGCCCGTTCTCACTTCCTGAATGACTGGCAACGCCCCTAGCGCCCTGGGTGCTTGTGGGGTGGCAGAGTGAGTCCAGCACTGGGGCTCGGGGTTCCCAAATCCCCGGCATTGCGGTGCCAGGCTCCTTGGGAGGGGCCTCTCGGGGGCCGACCTAGGGTAAGTGTTAGCCCCCAGGAGTCCAGCAGGCCCGTTCCCCCAGCTCTACAGCAGGCGGAGGGGCAGGCCGAGGTGAAGGTGCTGGCGAGAGGGAGTGTGGGCCCAAGCGTTTTGGCGCGGGGGGCCTTCGAATGTCACCGGGGCTTGGAGGGCCCTGCCCATTCTCTCGCCCTGAATGACTGGCGGCGCCCTTAGCAGCCCGGGTTGCTGTGGGGCGGCAGGGAGACTCAGGCGCTGGCCTCGGCGGTCCCCAATACCCGGTGTTGTGGTGCCAGGCCCCTTGGGAGGGGCCCCTTGGGGGCTGACTAGGGTTAGGGTTTTCCCCAGGAGGACGGCAAGCCCAGCGCTAAGTGGTTCTGGCAATGTAACAAAAATGCCATACACTTATCTGTAAGAAATAACAGTGTACAGGAACCCTCTTAGCCCTAACATCATCCTTTCTGAATATGGAAGCCAGCCCCAAGGTGGTCCTGGAAGTCTGACGAAAGGGCTAAGCACTTTTCTCTGAGTCTCCACACTATACAGGGAAAGACCAAAGTACATCATCTTTCACGAGTAGGAAGCATTAATGAAAAGGTTCTGGAATTTCGAGGACTCTGACCCATCCTTATTGGTAATAAACCACCCTGTACAGGAAAACACCTTCAACTCTCATCAGCCTCCTCAATCCTGATTCCGATTCAACTTTGGGTGTGTAGGACTAGGGAAATGTCCACATCTTATTGCTAAGAAAGAACGATGTCAGGGTAATGCCCTTCAAGTCACCTCAGCCTTCCTGAAGATGGAAGCAGGAATCAAGGTGGTTATGTTACCATGAGGTAAGGAAGATGAGCATATAAGTGAGAAACAACAGTGGGCAGGACCTCTCTTCCAACGAACAGTATCTTTGCTTAATGTTGAATCCCTATGGTAAGTGGTTGTGGCCATTTGTGAGGTGAAAATCTTAAGTGTTTTGTAAAACCTCTTGGTCATTCACAGATGAGACTAAGGTAGTTGGGGACTCCTAGGCAGTGATTTGTCCACTGTCAAAAATATAAAAAGTTAAGAGACAGATGAGGTCTACTCAGGCATTGTCCTTTATCCTCATCCTCCGTGAGGATGGTCATCTCTGGACAGCTCAGTGACAGGGTCTCATTCACAGTGGGGGCATCTGTTCCTCACAGACATCAGGCAGGGAAATGGATTTGGTTCTCTGTGCCAGCCCAGCCACAGCTGAGTGTCACAGCACCCTCTCGTGGGCTCATAAGGGTTTCACTGTCACCAGGCAGGTCATTGTATTTGATAAACCACTGTGAGAGTTTGCAATTGCCTTCATCTGCAACCTCCTAGAAGCAAATGCAGGTGTCTGGTACCATGTGAAGTCATGTGAAGGCATTGTGAGAAAGTGTCCTTTTGCTTAAGAAAAACATGGAGCTGGGGCTCCTGGCTGGCTCAGCCAGTTAAGCATGTGCCTTTCGCTCAGGTTATGATCCCAGGGTTCTGGGATCGAGCCCGGGCTCCCTGCTGAGCAGGAAAGGAGTTAGGGAAATAGCTTAGAACCCACAGAGAATGTGAATAAAGGGGAGTGAAATGGAACTTGGTCTGTGTTTTGCTTTAGGGATTTAAGTTAGTTTTTTCTCAATTGTGATTGTTCTTGAAACAGAAAAGCTGTATTGGTTTTTTTTACCTTTAATTTTTTTCTACTAATAATTTGTTATTATGATATGTTAGTCACTATACAGTATTTCCTTAGTTTTTGATGTAGTGTTCCGTGATTCATTATTTGCATATAACACCCAGTGCTCCATGCAATATGTACCTTCCTTAATACCCATCACTGGCCCATCCCAATCCCCCACCCCTCTCCCCTCTGAAGCCCTCAGTTTGTTTCCCAGAGTCCATAGTCTCTCGTGGTTCATTCCCCCTTCTGTTTAGGGTCCATTGTCTAAAGGGACAGACAGTGGAAGTTCACCAAATATAAGATAGAAATTTCATTGTTCATTATAGATGCCGCCAAGTAGTTCCCAGACATTTCATTCTACTGTAGTAATTCATTATACCTGTGAAGGTGCACGTGGAAGACAATTGATGCATTCATAGTGGTAATAAAACACGCCCCTCAGTAGTAGAATAAGAGAGGATGCATATGTGTAAAATTATTCGACTACAGCTTCCATGCTTTCCCTTTGGTTCCTTATTATCTATGAAATTGGACAATTTTTGTTCTCTAGGCTTAAAACTCATTGTCAAGTATTCAGAGTTTTTCAATGCTGATCTTCTCCTGTATAAGTTACCAAAAACCTAAAATATGTATGAACTTTAAAAAGCGCTATATTGAAAATGACAGCAGGGAAGTTCCATTTTGTAAATATTGTGTCAATGGATCTCTATTTTGACATCAGTGTTCATTAGAAATGATGACATTTCATGTGAGTATAAATATCAATGTGAAAAAGAAAAGGTAGGAAGAACCTTGAATGTTTAAGTAATTGGGGAAATGACAGGTGTGTGTGTGTGTGTGTGTGTGTGTGTGTGTGTGTGTGTGTGTGTAATTGATTTTCAGTGAATGGTTCAGCTCCTTGTAGGGCTTCCGAGAGAGCCCAGGTGAACCTTTCAATGAGTTGGTATCTGTTTTCAGAACATGGGAATCTCTTAGTCCAATAGTCAATCAGGCAAGCTTTGAGGTCTTGAAGAGTTTCAGTCCTCAGCAATGGTGTTGCAGAACCTTGTGAGCAAACCCTAGGGTATGGTCAGAGCCCTCATTAGCTGGTACCAAGGTGTGACGATTTCAGACAGCATTTCCCAAAGAAGTACCTCTTGAGTCTCTGTCCTTGTCAGTTCCCTACACTTCCTTACACTAGTTATGTGATCAGTGTGTTTCAGGATAATCCCCACATGTGATTTTTGCTATTTCCTACTAGTCCTATCTGTTTCTCATCTTCTTCTTTTATGGTAGGGGTTGGGAAGCAACCTGTGTGGTGGAGGAAGGGGTGTGCTAGTTGTCTGCCTTCAGAGGAACAAATGATGCCTAGAAATTGTACTGTAGTTTGAGGTTAATTGTCCATCCTCTGAGTGTCAGGAATTCCATCACTTTACTTTGATGCTAGTCTGTTCTTCAAGCTGTCCTCAGAAATAAGGACGTCATACATCTAGGGAATACTGGTTTGTTTGTATGTTTTCATTTTAGGAAAGGCTTTGCTGTTCCTGAAAATAATACTGTAGAGCACCCTTTCCTGTTCTTATTGGCCATCAGTCAATCTTTTGTGAAGTATTCGTTTATAAATAGACTCTATGGTTGATGAGTAGGAATTATTTATTGACAAGTTTTTGTCAGTGTGTGTATTGCAAATCTTTACTTCCCAGCCTGCGGTTCACTTTTTCATTTTCTTATGGTCATAAGATAAGGAGAAATGTCACATTTTTATGAAGTCCCACTGAATTCTTTTAAATGGTTAGTGCACCCTATGTCCTACCCCAAGATTGACAGGTTCTACGTTTTCTTTCAGAAACTGTCCAATGGGAAGCTACAATCCATTTTCTCTGTCCATTTATTGCTTACAAATGTCACATTTTTATGAAGTCCCACTGAATTCTTTTAAATGGTTAGTGCACCCTATGTCATACCCCAAGATTGACAGGTTCTACGTTTTCTTCAGAAACTGTCCAATGGGAAGCTACAATCCAATTTCTCTGCCCATTTATTGCTTACAAATGTATTTTGACCATCTGTTTCCCAGGAAACCTCTTTTATTATTATTATTATTATTATTATTATTATTATTATTATTATTATTTTAAATTGCATTTTTAATTCTAATATGATATTTAAACACTGTTTTTGATTTTCTATGTACACAATCGTATTATCTGTGAATAGTCACAATTATCCCCTCAATTCTTATCCTTTTTGTTTCTCTTGCCTTAAAACACTGGTAGATTCTCCGATGTCACAATAAATAGAGCATCATTGTTTGAAGATTTTAATATACCTTTCTCAATATCTGAAAGAAAAAGCAGACAAAACATTGGTAACAAATGTGACCTAATTGACATATAGGGAACATTCCATAATAAGTGCAGAATACATTATTTTCAAGTGGTCATAGACTCTTTACCCAAATAGATGATAGGTGGGGCCAAGAATCAAGTCTACAAATGTTAAACCCTGAAATTAACTAGATTCTATTCTTAGACCACAGGGGAATTGAGCCACAGTCATAGCGAAAAGAAAATCAAGAAGTCCTTCAATGTTTAAAATTAAATGGAACTTTGCTACATATCCTAAAGGTCAGAGAGGGAATCTCAATGGAAATTCTGAAACTTTTCTACATGAGGGCTCACACACAATGGCACTTTCTTTGTGAAGAGCATTATAATAACCTAGACAGGAGTTGAGCCTTAAGTCAGAGTTCTGCCTACCCCAGCCACACCTGGCAGGCTTGGCCTGTGGTCCCCCTCAGCTGTCCTTTCTGGTGGTCCTGAGCTAAGGGGGTCAACATGGCCATATGGAAATGGGAAGCTGCCCACTCATAATGATGACGGTGCCCACTACCCAGCTGCCCTCTCTGGTGGCTTTGAGCTAAGGGGGTCAACATGGCCGTATGGAAATTAGAAGCTCCCCACTCTTAGTGATGACGTTGCTATCGTATCATCCTCACCAGTCCAACAACATGATTTCTGAGTGAAATATGACACAAGAGTGACTTCTTGGAATTCCTTCAGGTTTGAAAATCATCTGGTGTGTCATCTATTCGAAATATGGATTCAACATGTGTACTTTATTCTGGAAAAGCAATAGACCCAATAGCAATTATGGCTTCCTGAGATCTTGTTCTTGAGAGACATCATACTGGCTCTTTGTAGCATTCTGCCTCTTAAACTTCCCAACTAGGGTGTAGATATTTTTAGGCACATTTTCAGACGGTTAGAAAGGGACTCGGATGATATGAGTCACAGAGGATTTTAGTGTCAGAAACCTAAGTGGGATCCCCAAACTGACTCCAAATCGCTTGTTGTTCCATACAGGGTACTATTTCCCTCTTATCTCTGGTCTTCTCAATCTGGAAACCTATCAAGTATCAGGATTTTCTTGTCATGTGGACAACTGGAATGAATTCAGCGGGCCTTTTCACGTCTGCCCATGGTGATCATTAAGATCATTATCTCAGTGGAGGACCTCTGGGTAAGATACTCAAAGATCCTTAGGAATAGAGACAGTATAATATTTTTCTGGTATTAAAGTTACTGAAACCAACTATCTTTTTTAGTCCATTCAGGCTCTGGTATGTTCAGAAGGTGCTGTAAAACAGGTCTGAAATAGTATTTAAAAACACTCAGCGCAGCCTCTTCTACAAAGTGAGCCAATGCTTATAAATATGGCTAAAATATTCCCTTACCTACGATTACTTCCCAGCCATCATAGTGTTTATATGGTATGACTGTCACTTACATTAGTCAACATTTGCAGAGAAAGAACTTAGTGCATCCAGGGGGCACTTCATGTTGAAATTAGTTTGTGACAACGAGCTATTGTGTTTTATTCTGCAGTCCAAGGGAATGGTGCCAGACATCTCTAAGGTGTCTAGCAGTTCTACAATTCTGATTTTAAGTGGTCTGTGTGCTTCATAGATTTGGGCAGGAGAAGGGCAGGAGTCCAGAGACTGTGAACACTTCTGTTACCTGTGCTGACCATGGAGCAGGTAGCCTTCTGTGGGATTCATTTTGAATTCTTGGTACTCTTGGGAAAGGTGCTTTTGTCTCAAATTCCTCCATTTAGGAGTAATTATAATGATGAAAGTAATTTTTATCTTATATCATCTGTGGACCCTGATCCTGGGCTCCCAGGGAAGCTATCCTTTAACATTTTACCCGGCTCAAATTGAATGGGCAAAACCTGAAAGCATGGGCCCTATTTCTGCCCCAAGCACATGTTGTACATCTGCTTCGAGAAGAAAACAATAACCAAAAATGCCAACATAAAGATAAGAAAAAATAAAGAACCTCTTTGGCTCCCATAAGATTAAAGTCATACTGACATGTACATACTGAAAACATAAGAAAGAGTCTGTCACTTTCTAGAATCTAAGAATATCCTCATTGTGGTGTGTAACTCTGTACTTAAAAGAAAACAGAAAAAAATATATAAGCCTGCCCCAAATGTTCCTTCCCCGGAGCACTCCCTTCTTGGTGAAGATTGTGTCTCCCAGGAAGCTGTCCTGACTTGGGTTTGAATAAAGGTCTCTTCCTTTCTCTCTAAAATGTTTTTAAAAGTTCATTCACGCAATGTCGATAATAACAGTGTTTTCTATTTAAGTGAGAAATAAATGTTCCACTCTAGTTTTATTGGGAATAGACGAATTTAGGGTTTCTTTAGAAGAGTAAGTCTGCCTTCCAGAAAAGGCAAGGTCATTGGTCTATTGAGAATGAAGATAATTACTGCTAAACAACAAGTATGTGTTACCCCTTCGCCCAGAAACCGAAGCAGGTGTGCAGGCTTTAGGTCAGAGGTGACTTCTTGTCCCCAGGTGACAACACTTCTCTGGTCTGGCTCCAAGACACCCGAGGTTTTGAACGTCAGCATCGGAGTCAGCGAGGCATCTTGTCACAGGACGCCAGTGTTCAGAGAAAGCACAGGTATGTTTGGCAAAATGTCCTATCTATGTCAGGGCTGGAGGTAAAACCTCTCATTATCCCAAAACCTCCTGGGCTTTTCTCTTTTCTCTAGTTGAGCCACAAATTAAAATTGAAGTAGCTGTCAGCATTCTGCGTTTGGTGCAAGAATTACTTAGTTTCCCTGCAGGTAGAACTTTGCAGGGGATCACAATTTGTCTGTCCATTTATTGCTTACAAATGTATTTTGACCATCTGTTTCCTAGGAACCATCTTTTATTAGAAAGGGGAGGTGAGATTCACTCTGTGCCTGTTTGTAACATCTAATTTGTTCCTTCATCTAACAGTGTTTATTCAATTGGGCCTAAGATATGGTTGAGTGGCAAGCATCAAGAGTTAGGTGGCTTTTTTTCATCTGATACAGACTTGGATGATGTCATTTGACAAAGGTGATGTTTCATCATTGATTAGTTTATTCATCAGAAGAGTTAAAATTAGGGTGGAGGGAAAATTCAAAATTATCCAAAGCGGCCTGTTCCTGTTTAAAAGTTGAGCTTGACTTTCTAGTTTTACTAAATGTATTATCTCGATATTTTGAGGTGCCATATTCTCTCTGTAGTTTCTTTGGTGGTGGAGTCAGAAGGAGAGTCTGGGAATTCTTTTGGATAGTGGCATGCTGGTGGCTTCAAGGGGCTTGGCGTCAGGAGCCTTGGGGTGAAGTCTGCAACTGCTTGCCTGACCCTGGGTGCATCTCACAGAGGTTTTGCTTCATCTTATGAAATTGCCAGCAGATAATGTTCTGCTTAAAGGGGAACACTCCCATCCTGTTGGTGGCAATGCAAAGTGGTGCAGCCAGTCTAGGAAACAGTGTGGGGGTTCCTCAAAAAGTTAAACATTGAACAACCCCATGATTCAGCAATTGCTCTCCTAGGTATTTACCCAAAGGATACAAAAATGCAGATTCAAAGGGGGTACATGCACCATGATGTTTATAGCAGCAATGTCCACAGTAGCCAAACTATGGAGAGAATCCCAAAGTCTATGCACTGATGAATGGATAAAGCAGAAGTGGGATACATATATATAATGAAATATGACCCAGCTTCAAAAAGAATGAAATCTTACCCTTTGCAAGGATGTGGATGGACCTAGAGTGTATCAAGCTAAGCAAAATATTTGAGGAAAGAGAAATATCCTATGCTCCCACGCTTGTGGAATTTCAGAAAGAAAACAGATGAACAGAGTGGAGGGGTGATGAGAGAGGCAAACAAGGAAATAGACTCAAACTTGGAGAACAAACTGAGTGTTGCTGCAGGACAGGGGCATGGGGGGAAGAGTTAAATGGGTGAGGGGTATTAAGGAGGGCACTTGTGATGAGCACCGGGTACTGTATGCAGGTGAGGAATCACTAAATCCTACCCCTGAAGCGAATATTCCATGGCATGTGAACTACCTGGAATTTAAGTAAAAGAAGAAAGGAAAAAGTGTTCTGCTTCATGAAGAGTGAGGTAAAATTGTAGTGATTTGGGCTGTACTATTCTATAGATGAGAGATGTGAAACACCCTGTTGTAGGATACACTAGTTTCTTATCACATAAGGAGTCCTCAGAAAGCTGCAATGAAAGATTCAGGTCTCAGAGCATGTTAATGTTCCAATGATATTTTACAGTTTGCACAGGTAGGAAAGAAGGTGGAGAGAGAGGCAACAGAAGGGGAAAGCAGGTGTGAACCTTTCATTTGTTAGCATTATAGCTTTCTCATGAAAGCTTTATGTCAGTGTGATTTTGGAAGCAGAGGGGGAATCCGGGAGCTTTGCAGGAGACAGGGGGGAGTTCCAGGTCTGGGTAAAGCTGACAGGGGTCCCAGAGGAGAGCTGAATGCATTCTGCAGCAGGGTGTGTTCAGGGTGGGCTCCAGGGGTGGCTGTGGGTCTCCTGGGTGAGAGTTGTGACAGGTGAGGGCTGTGTGCAAGTTCCTGGCTGAGGACAAGTGAGGCACTGGCTGAGAGCTGGCAGAGAACCTTCTTCTGGGCCGCCATCCTCACCCAACACACAGCCTCATCTTCTGTTCCTGTCACTCCAATTCAGACTTCTCCAAAGTTGAGTGAGAACACATCAAGAGCATTCTTAACAGAAGGGAAAGCATGTGCAAAGGCTCTGGGGCAGGAGAATTTCAGGTATGTCCAGGAGCAGCAAGAAGGACCTGTAGCCACAGGAGACAGCTTAGGACATGACCTCAGAGAGGTGTCAGAAAGCCATTCCAGGGCTATAACCCCATGAGACCCTGTTTCACTGGGCCATCCTGGCTGCAGTGTTGAGAACAGATGACAGAGGGTTGAAGATGGCAAGGGAGTTCAATGACGAATCTTTTCCAGGATCTCAGGCACTGTGGACCAGACAGGCGCCCTTGGATGGAGTGGTTAGACCTATTCTGGGTCCATTTTGAAGATGGAGCTCGCAGGATTTGCTGATGGGTTAGCTATTAGGAGCTGGAGAACGGAGGAATTGGGGTAAATCCCATCTGTTGTGGGTTTTCCTGATCGAGGGGAAGGAGAGGTTTTCTCAGGGGGTAGGAGGTAGTCCGTGTTCCGCATGCTGAGGAAAGTGCCTTTCCCGGTGGATCTGCTGAGGTTTGTGTCTGGGAGTACCTTTCACATCTCCTCCCTCAGCAATGCTCACGTACAAGTATCCCCCACTTTTTAAACGTTCACAGTAAGACACTGGGCTTTCTTGAAAGAACTATGTTATTACCCAGCTTCAGTAAGAGGAAGAGACCTGAAGAGGATTTCCCTCTTATGAAAAAAGGTGAACAGTGAGAATCGCGTTCAGCATCTGTTTTGGGGAGAAGCACGACAGAGGCGGCGTGCACCCCAACCAGGTCCTTCCGCTGGGATCCGCTCTCCGCATCCAGCCACCAGCATTTTGAATGGTGTCTGTGAGCCTCTGCTTCTGCTTTATCTTCATTTATGCTGGGCCTCCGTTAGAAACTTGTGTCCTGAGGCCTAAGAAAAGCCAAAGAGAGGAATTTTGGAGTCTGAGCACACTGTCTAATTATTCCGTGTAAATTAATGGTCATTCCTTCTTGACACCATTTCTGCTGTGCAAGGTTTCTCAGAAGCCCTGTACTTTCAAAGAGCAGGGAAACCTATACCCCATGCTGCAGGGTTAGTTTTAGTCTCCATGCTGGACAGAACATTTCATGACTGTCGGATTTTCTCACTCAAACATTGAGACTTTGACCACCTTCACCCGTTTCTAGCACCCCATCTCCGAATCTGGCACCTACCAATCTGCTCTCAGTATCTATGCGTTCAGTATTTGTTTATTCCTCGTGGAATGTACATGAGAGCATCTGGTATTGGTCTTTCTGTGTCTGAGTTACTTGGCATAAGGCCCCCAAGGTCTGTGTTTCCATGTCTGGTTCTTGTGAATAATGCTGCAGTGAACGTGGGAGTGCATCTGTCTTTTTGAGGCAGTATTTTTGTGTTCTCCAAATCAATACTCTGTAGAGCCATTACTGGGTCATGTGGTAGTTGTATTTATTTTTTCAGGAACCTCCATACCATTTGTCACAATGGCTGCACCAATTTCCATTCCCACCAACAGTGCACAGTGTCTCCTTGTCTGCACACCCTTGACCCCACCTGGTGTCTGTCTCTGGGAAAATTGCTGTTCCAACAATTGTGAGGGGATAGCCGATTGTGGGTTTGATGATGTTTCCCTGTCGATATTAAGTGATGTCGAATAACTTTCTCTGTCTGTTGGCACCTGTGTGCCATCTTTGGAAAGTATCTATTCACATATTCTCCCATTTTTTAATACAGATTTTTTTTTGTTTTGATTTGTACGAGTGTTGTGTGTATTTTGGATATTAGCCTCTTCTCACACATATGATTCGCAGATATTTTTTCTTAATGGGTCAGTGGCCTTTTAAGTTTTTGCTGGTTTCTTTTGCCAAGTGGAAGATTTCAGTTTGAAGTTGTTCCACTTGTTTATTTTTGCTTTTGTTTCTTTGCGTTTGGTGTCGGATCTGAAGACTCTTTGCCAAAACCTATGTCGAGAGACTTAGTACCTGTGTCTTCTTGGAGGTTTATGGATTCAGGTCTTATGTTCAAATCATTCATCCATTAAAAATTTTGGTGGTGTAAGAAATTGACCCAGTTATATTCTTCTGCCTTTAGTGTCCAGTTTGCCTGTTACCGCTCACTGTAGACACAGTCCTTCCGTCATGGCATATCTTCTGCTGCTGTGTCATAAGTTAGGATCATCTACGTGTGGGTAAGTTTCTGAGCTTTCTGTTCTGTTCCACTGACCTTGGGTCTGTGTTTATGCCAGTACCATCCTGTTTTGATGACAACATCTTTGTAATCTAGCTTGAAATCCAGGAGTGTGTTGACTGCACCTTTCTTTCTTCAGGTTGCTTTGCGTTTTTGGGGCCTTTTGTGATTCCATACAAATTTGAGGACTGTTATCTATTTCCTTGAATAATGCCACTGGAATTCAGATAGGGATTTCATCACATCTGTCGATTGCTTTGGGTACGATGGACATGTTCACATAATTAACTCTTCCAGTTAAGGAGCATGGCGTATGCTTCCATTTGTTTGTGTTGCCTTCCAAATCTTTGAACCACACATTCTGCCCCCCTCGACACACATGTTTTTCATTTCTTTTCTGCCATGTGTTGAGTGTACTATGTCTTTCGCATTTTTGGTTACTTTTATTCCTAGATTTTTTTTGATGCAATTGTAAATGGCATTGCTTTTTTAATTTCTCTTTGCGAAAGTGTGTCATCAGTATATAGAAATGCAAGAAGTTGGGTCATCTGGGTGGCCCCATAGGTGACGTGTCTGCCTTCAGCTCAGGTCATGATCCCAGAGTTCTGGGATTGAGCCCCGTGTAGGGCTCCCCGCTTATCGAGGGTCTGCTTCTCCCTCTTTCTGACACTACCCCTGCATGTGCTTTTTCTCTTCCTCTCAAATAAATAAATAAAATCTGAAAAAAAGTAAAGACAACAGGTCTCTGTATATTGACTTTATATCCTGCAGCTTTCTTGAATTTGTTTAAATTAACAGGTTTTTTTTTTTTTTTGCGGAATCTTTCGGGATTTCATGTCATTTGCAAATAGTGACAGTTTTCCTGTATGGATTTCATATCTTTCTCCTTTTTTAAAATGATGTTAGTCACCCTACAGTACTTCATTTGTTTTTGATGAAGTGTTCCATGATTCATTGCTTGCATATAACCCCTAGTGCTCATTATGACACGTGCCCTCCTTAATACCCATCACCAGGATTACCCATTCCCCTACCCTCCCTTTCTGCAACCTTCAGTTTGTTTCCCAGTGTCAATAGTCTCTCATGGTTCATCTCCCCCTCTCATTCCCCCCCTTCACTTTTCCCTTCCTTCTTCTAATGTTAGATGCTATTCCTTCCATTCCACATCGGAGTCAAACCTTATGATAATTGTCTTTCTCTGCTTGACTTAATTTCACTTAGCATAATCCCCTCCTGGTCCATCCACCTTGGTGCAAATGGTGGGTATTCATCCTTTCTGATGACTGAGTAATATTCCATTGTATAGATGAACCACATCTTCTTCGTCCATTCATTTGCTGAAGGACATCTTGGCTCCTTCCACAGTTTGGCTATTATGGACATTGTTGCTATGAACTTTGGGATACAGGTGTCCCTTCTTTTCATTACTCTGTGTCTATAGGGTAAATACCCAGTAGTGCAATTGGTGGGTCATAGGATAGCTCTGTGTTTAATGTCTTGAGGAACCCCCATATTGTTCAAAAGTGCCTATACCAGCTTGAATTTTCACGAGTAGTGTAAGAGGGCTCCCCTTTCTCCATATCCTCTCTGACTTTTTGTAATTTCCTGTCTTGTTAATTTGTTTTTCAAGATTTTATTTATTTATTCCACAGAGATAGAGATGGCCAGCGAGAGAGGGAACACAAGCAGGGGGAGTGGGAGAGGAAGAAGCAGGCTCATAGCGGAGGAGCCTGATGTGGGGCTTGATCCCGTAATGCCAGGAATACGCCCTTAGCCGAAGACAGACGCTTAACCTCTGTACTACCCAGGTGCCCCCTGTCTTGTTAATTTTAACCATTCTAACTGGTATAAGGTGGTATCTCATTGTCGTTTTGATTTGTATTTGCCTGATGGCAAGTGATGTGGAGCATTTTTTCATGTGTCTGTTGGCCATTGTATGTCTTCTTTGGAGAAGTATCCCTTTGTGTCTTCTGCCCATTTTTTGGGTGTCGAGTTTGAGGAGTTCTTTATAGATCTTGGATACTAGCCCTTTATCTGTAATATCATTTGCAGATATCTTCTTCGATTCCATAGGTTGACTTTTTGTTTTGTTGATCATTTGCTTTGCCCTGCAGAAGCTTTTTATCTTGGTGAAGTGCCAATAGTTCCTTTTTTGCTTTTATTTCCTTTGCCTTTAGAGATGTGGCTTGCAAGAAGTTGTTGTGTCCAAGTTTGAAGAGTTCTTTTGATTTTGATATGAGACAGGAATCCATTATCTTTCTTTCCTGATTGTATTCGAGTCCTCTGTCTTTCTTGGTGAGTCTAGCTAAGTTTGTCAGTTTTGTTTATCTTTCCAAAAAAGGCAGCTTTCATTTTCATTGTTTTTTTTTTTTTGTCTTTTAGTCTCCGTTGGATTTATTTATGCATTCCTTTTTGTTATTTCCTTATTTCTACTAATTTGGGGCTTTGTTTGTTGTTTTATTTTCTACTTCTTTACCACATAAATCAAGTTGTTTGTTGGAGACCATTCTCATGGATTGATGAAGACTTGAGTTTCTATGAATGTCCCCCATAAAGCTACTTTTGCTGCATCCCTTATGTTTTTGTAAGTTGTCTTTTTCATCAGTGTCAAGGTACTTCTAAAATCTTTTTTGATTTCTTCTTTGACTGTTGGTTGTTCAGTAGCTTGTTGTTAAATCTCCACGTATTTTTTTAAGATTATTTAGGTATCTGACAGAGAGTGAGACAGTGAAAGAGGGAATGGAAGCAGGGGGGTGGGAGAGGGAGAAGCGGGCTTCCCGCTGAGCAAGGAGCCTGATTCCAGGCTAAATCCCAGGATCCTGGGATCAGGACCTGAGCTGAAGGCAGATCCTTAACAACTGATCCACGCAGGCCCCCCAATCTCCACCTATTTTTGACTGTCCCATTTTTTTCTTGAGACTGATTTCTAGTTTCATATCATTGTGGTTGGACAAGATTTGAAGCAGAAGGTGAAGAGAGCATTCAGATAAAGGTTTGTTTCCTGAATTGTTTTCTGAGGGCAGAGCATGAGTTCCGTGGGATGGAGGAAGGTTTTGTGAGACGGGGGTGGGGTTAACCCTTGTTAGAATTACTGACTACTACCATGCAGGCTGTGTGCTACTGTTCACACCGTAGTCCTGATGGACGTGTACTTCATTAGAAATATTTTCTAGGAGGTGTAGGCATAGCCTTCTCTTAAAGAAAGGTGCCATGTGGGTTCATGGCATGACCCCAGGTCACCAACCAGGATGTATAGTATTGTGGGTGATCAGAAACAGGCTTTCTGTGGGAAGTGACAGAAATAAGGTATGGTGAGCTCCATGACCATAGGTGAGGTCCCGAGTGACGCACTGGGTGTTGGGTTCTGTGGATCTGTCTCATCAGGTGCTGTGGAATTCAGGGACACCCTCCTCTCTGTGGATTTGTGTGGAGACAGGTAGACATCAGTGTCTGGCCAGGCATGAGGGTCGCACTGGCCCACCACCAGAGGTGCAGCGTGCAGGGGAGCCACTGCTTGGTTTCCACGAAAGCTGCCCAGCGTCTGTGACTGTGATTCCTAGCAGCTGCAAGGGGAGAGGAGGCCGGGGGTGGTGCACACTTCCTAGACTTGTGGTCAGGTCTAGTCTGGAGCCCACTGAAGTCAGCCACACCTGGCCAGGAGGCACCCAGTCAGTGTAGCTTTGGGCACTGCTCCCATGGTACTTCGTGCCAGCTCCATGCTGCCACCTCCTGCTTTTCATCATCATCTTCAAGGTCATGTGACTCTGCTCTTGCCCCATGGCCTCCGGGGTATTGTCCGTCCTCCATCTGGCCCTCGTCCCTGGTGCCCTGTGCAGTCTGATGCCAGGGTAGCCTTCTCGAGACAAACATCTGGCCCTGATGGAACACTTCCATGGATCTCGTGTGATGCGAGGATGACGCCCTGCCCTGGAAGGGGGCTGCAGGTCCCCAATCAGGAGAGCCATGTCTCCCTTTTCAGCATGGCCTGCCCTCCCCTCAGTCTTCTTCAGGGAATCTCTCCCCACTTTCTGAGCGGACAGCTCTGAACTTAAAAATGAATATTATTTTACATATCTCTATGCCTTAGTTCATCCATGGCATGTCTTTCAGCCCCGTTAGTGGGGTTTTTTTTTAGCAGTTCTGAAGGGCTGTCTGCTCATGGAGGGGATGACCTGGGTGGGACAGCTTTCCCTCTCATCTCCCTCAGCATGTCTCTGAGCCCTGAGGCCAGCTGTCCCACTGAGGATTGAGGGACCCGAGCCAGCCCATCCTGAACCCAGGCTGTGTCAGTTGTGTAGACTGATGTGTTTTGGAGCGGTGGGCAGCCGGCATGGGCCAGGGGCAGGCAGTGTCTCCTTCTCATTCCTTCCCTCCCTTCCTCCCAGAGGTAGCTCAGAGCAGCCTTCAACCCCTGCATCTCCAGATCCCTTGACTTATGCCTTCTGTGTTCAGCTGGTGACCTTGGAGTTTCGCATGGATTCTACCTCCCGTACCCTCTCCTGTAGCAGTTCCTGGATCAGGGGAGGGGTTGGACCCTTGTCTGTTTTTGATCTTCTTCCTGTCCCGCACCAAGCCCACCCACCGTTGCATCTTCCATGTATGTGCTTGGAAGCAAGCCCATCCACAGGCAACCTATTAGCCAAATGGATCCAGGCAATGAACATTGAAGTAGAGATCCAGGATCCATAATAAACCTGCTCTGAAACCTGTCCCAAAGTCTGTGACTCTCTCACACTGAAACAGAAACAATAATAGCTTTCTGGACTGTGAAGTGACATGTCTCTCTAATTCCAATCTTGAATGCATAGGTGCTAAACCTGGACAGAAAAGGACCATGGCTCCCGTGGGCTGGGATCCATAGTAAGAACTCAGTGAAATCTGAATTCGAGGCATAGAGTAAATAATTATTGTAGAGCGAATCCTCCCAAGTAGGGCTTATGCACAGTGCACAGGAAAAGCTTTTTTAAAGAGGTTCCTGAAAGAAAAATCTTTTTTAAAAATTTATTTTAATTCCAGTAGAGCTAACATACAGTGTTACATTCGTTTCAGGTGTACAATAGAGTGATTCAGTAATTCTATATATTACTCAGTGGTCATCAAGAAAAGTGTCCTCTTAATCCGCTTCATCTATTTCACTCATCCCTCTATCCACCTCCTCTCTGGTAACCATCCATTTGTTCTCTATTGTTAAGAGTTTGTATTTTCCCATGCCCATACTCAGGCAACCCTGTTTGGGTAGAGTTTCCGTGTCCCCTGCAAGGGTGAATGGGGGTGGGCATGCTCTGGGCCAGTATTTCCAGGCTTTTGTTCCCTGGCGGCTTTCTCTGGTGATCTGCTGTGCCTTTTCTGAGAGTCAGAGCAGCAGAGGCTGAATTGTCACAGAACAGAGGGAATGCGGCCCGTTCTCCACCCTTGTTCTGGCCACTTTAACTCCATTACTGTTGGTGCTGCTCAACCCTGTAGCATCCTGGGATGTGCACCCCACACCTGGTGTCCCTGGCCTCAATTCCGGGGCTAGTGCATCTCTGTCCTTTGTGTTTCTAATGCTGCCAGCCACCAGAAGACCTGATCTCTCTCTGGAAGCTCCTGGTCTCAGTCTGGATCCCCTGAGCACACCGGGATTCCAGAGTTCCATGAGAAGCCTGGTGGCTCTGGCACCTGGTTCAGGGTCTCAGTCTGCTGTTTCGCAGGTGCCTACCGCAAGTCCACCAGATCCCCTGTGCAGGTGGCCTGCCAGCCGCCAGCCGCCCAGTGGGCTCCCGGGTCTCCTGGTCTCAGTCTATGCCTGGTGAGCACACCGGGATTCCGGTGTTCCAGGAGAAGCCTGGTGGTGCACGCTCTGGGCTCACCGGTCTCAGTCCACTCTCTCCGGTGTGCCATCCATGAGTCCGCCCGCTCCCTGGTGCAGGTGGTTGCTGCTTCCGGACGCCAGAACATGGCGGCTCCCCCCCTTCCGTTTATCTTCTGATATCTGTGCCCGGTTTCAAGGCTCCCCGCTTCATACCTCAATACTCAGCGCTGGAGATGTTCATTTGTAGAGATCCAGATGTATCTTCCTGCCTCTCAGGCTGATTCCGTGGTTGTTTAGGCTGGTCTGGTACCTATCCAGCTCAACTCAGGGGACCTGCTGAAAAAGGGGTCTCCTACTCCTCCGCCATCTTAACTCCTCTCTTGTACCTGAAATAGTATTTAAAAACACTCAGCTCAGCCTCTTCTACAAAGTGAGCCAATGCTTATAAACATGGCTAAAATATTCCCTTACCTACGATGACTTCCCAGCCATCGTAGTTTTTAAATGGTATGACTGTGACTTACATTAGTCAACATTTGCAGAGAAAGAACTTAGTGCATCCAGGGGGCACTTCATGTTGAAATTAGTTTGTGACAACGAGCTACTGTGTTTTCTTCTGCAGTCCAAGGGAATGGTGCCAGACATCTCTAAGGTGTCTAGCAGTTCTACAATTCCGATTTTAAGTGGTCTGTGTGCTTTAGAGATTTGGGCAAGAGAAGGGCAGGAGTCCAGAGACTGTGAACACTTCTGTTACCTGTGCTGACCATGGAGCAGGTAGCCTTCTGTGGGCATCATTTTGATTTCTTGGTACTCTTGTGAAGGTGCTTTTGTCTCAAATTCCTCCATTTAGGAGTAATTATAATGATGAAAGTAATTTTTATCTTATATCATCTGTGGGCCCTGATCCTGGGCTCCCAGGGAAGCTATCCTTTAACATTTTACCCGGCTCAAAATGACTGGGCAAAACCTGAAAGCATGGGCCCTATTTCTGCCCCAAGCACATGTTGTACATCTGCTTCGAGAAGAAAACAATAACCAAAAATGCCAACATAAAGATAAGAAAAAATAAAGAACCTCTTTGGCTCCCATAAGATTAAAGTCATACTGACATGTACATACTGAAAATGCATAAAAACATTGCATTTCCTAAAGCCCAAGCCTTGGAGGGTCTGAGAGACTTGCCCAAAACCAGGCACACCCCAGCAGGGAGGGCTGGTGCAGAAAGGGAAGGGGCAGGACTCTGAGGGTGGTCTGCAGCTAGAGGGGTCCCTGGAAGGGGCCAGGTGTGTGGGGGGACCGCGGCCCACGACCCCACCCATGCCTGTGCTGGGTGTTGGGTCGAGCAGGCGCTTCTTGGGCCCCCTGCACTTTCAGGGTTCCAGGGGCTTGAGGGCGGGTTGCCCAGCATCCAAGGGGCTCAGGCACCACCCTCACCAACCATTCACCGCTTGGGGGTGGAGCTATGTCTCTGTGGGCAGTCCCAGACTTGCAGTGGGTTGCAGACTTGGGGCAAAGAAGGGGCACTGAGAGAGAGAGAGAGTTGCCCTGTGGAGATCCCTGCTGGTGAGTGAGCAGCGTGCACTGGGGTGGGGGTCCGGGGGTAGGGTGCGCCCCAGGTGGGAGACAGGGTTCTGGAAGGGCATGTGGAGAGGGTTCCTTGTGGGGACTCAGGTGAGTTTTCTTTTTCCCTTTAAAGTCTCTTCTGCCCCATGTCCTCAACTGACTTTATTCCCCATACCCGTGAACTCCAAGACACCCACTCACCTGAGCTTTTGTGGGATGGGTTGCAGAATTTCAAGGTTTCCCCTGTTCCCCTGGAAGAGTGCGGGTAAGGACTTCACACAATCCCCACCTTCAGTTCTCTGACACAGTGCAGGTGATGCATCTTGAGCAGTACCCTGAGTTCAGCAGGGTGTGCCCTGGTCCCCAGGCACAGGTGTGGCAGTAGCATGCCCCAGAGCCGTCCCCAACTTCAGCATTATGCCCCGTGTGCCCCCGGGTTAGTGGTAATTGGCTATTAGAATCATGCAGGAAAATCCTCCAGGTGGGGGCCTGGAGGCGGGCATAAACCAGACCCCACTCTAGTTGCATTGGGAATAGACGAATTGAGGGTTTCTTTAGAAGAGTAAGTCTGCTTTCCAGAAAAGACAAGGTCATTGGTCTATTGAGAATGAAGATAATTACTGATAAACAACAAGTATGTGTTGCCCCTTCGCCCAGAAACCGAAGCAGGTGTGCAGGCTTTAGGTCAGAGGTGCCTTCTTCTCCCCAGCTGACGGCACTTCTCTGCTCTGGCTCCAAGACACACGAGGTTTTGAACGTCAGCATCGGAGTCAGCGAGGCAGCTTGTCACAGGACACCAGTGCTCAGAGAAAGCACAGGTATGTTTGGCAAAATGTCCTATCTATGTCAGGGCTGGAGGTAAAACCTCTCTTTATCCCAAAACCTCCTGGACTTTTCTCTTTTCTCTAGTTGAGCCACAAAGTAAAATTGAAGTAGCTGTCAGCATTCTGGGTTTGGTACAAGAATTACTTAGTTTCCCTGCAGGTAGAACTTTGCAGGGGATCACAATTTCTCTGTCCATTTATTGCTTACAAATGTATTTTGCCCATCTGTTTCCTAGGAACCCTCTTTTATTAGAAAGGGAAGGTGAGATTCACTCTGTGCCTGTTTGTAACATCTAATTTGTTCCTTCATCTAACAGTGTTTATTCAATTGGGCCTAAGATATGGTTGAGTGGCCAGCATCTAGAGTTAGGTGGCTTATTTTCATCTGATACAGACTTGGATGATGTCATTTGGCAAAGGTGATGTTTCATCATTGATTAGTTTATTCATCAGAAGCGTTAAAATTAGGGTGGAGGGAAAATTAAAAATTATCCAAAGCGGCCTGTTCCTGTTTAAAAGTTGAGCTTGACTTTCTAGTTTTACTAAATGTATTATCTCGATATTTTGAGGTGCCATATTCTCTCTGTAGTTTCTTTGGTGGTGGAGTCAGAAGGAGAGTCTGGGAATTCTTTTGGATAGTGGCATGCTGGTGGCTTCAAGGGGCTTGGCGTCAGGAGCCTTGGGATGAATTCTGCAACTGCTTGCCTGTCCCTGGGTGCATCTCCCAGAGGTTTTGTTTCCTCTTATGAAATTGCCAGCAGATAATGTTCTGCTTAAAGGGGAACCCTCCCATCCTGTTGGTGGCAATGCAAAGTGGTGCAGCCAGTCTGGGAAACAGTGTGGGGGTTCCTCAAAAAGTTAAACATTGAACAACCCCATGATCCAGCAATTGCTCTCCTAGGTATTTACCCAAAGGATACAAAAATGCAGATTCAAAGGGGGTACATGCACCATGATGTTTATAGCAGCAATGTCCACAGTAGCCAAACTATGGAGAGAATCCCAAAGTCCATGCACTGATGAATGGATAAAGCAGATGTGGGATACATATATATAATGGAATATGACCCAGCTTCAAAAAGAATGAAATCTTACCATTTGCAAGGATGCGGATGGACCTAGAGTGTATTGAGCTAAGCAAAATCATTGAGGAAAGAGAAATATCCTATGCTCTCATGCTTGTGGAATTTCAGAAAGAAAACAGATGAACAGAGTGGAGGGGTGATGAGAGAGGCAAACAAGGAAATAGACTCAACCTTGGAGAACAAACTGAGTGTTGCTGCAGGACAGGGGCGTGGGGGGAAGAGTTAAATGGGTGAGGGGTATTAAGGAGGGCACTTGTGATGAGCACCGGGTACTGTATGCAGGTGAGGAATCACTAAATCCTACCCCTGAAGCGAATATTCCATGGCATGTGAACTAACTGGAATTTAAGTAAAAGAAGAAAGGAAAAAGTGTTCTGCTTCATGAAGAGTGAGGTAAAATTGTAGTGATTTGGGCTGTACTATTCTATAGATGAGAGATGTGAAACACCCTGTTGTAGGATACACTAGTTTCTTATCACATAAGGAGTCCTCAGAAAGCTGCAATGAAAGATTCAGGTCTCAGAGCATGTTCATGTTCCACTGATATGTTACAGTTTGCACAGGTAGGAAAGAAGGTGGAGAGAGAGGCAACAGAATGGGAAAGCAGGTGCGAAACTTTCAATACTTAGCATTATAGCTTTCTCATGAAAGCCTTGCGCCAGTGTGATTTTGGAAGCAGAGGGGGAATCCGGGAGCTTTGCAGGAGACAGGGGAGTTCCAGGACTGGGTAAAGCTGACAGGGGTCCCAGAGGAGAGCTGAATGCATTCTGCAGCAGGGTGTGGGAAGGGGTGGCTGTGGGTCTCCTGGGTGAGAGTTGTGACAGGTGAGGGCTGTGTGCAAGTTCCTGGCTGAGGGCAAGGGAGGCACAGGCGGCGAGCTGGCAGAGAACCTTCTTCTGTGCCACCAGCCTCACCCAACACACAGCCTCATCTTCTGTTCCTGTCACTCCAATTCAGACTTCTCCGAAGGTGAGTGAGAACACATCAAGAGCATTCTTAACAGAAGGGAAACCATGTGCAAAGGCTCTGGGGCAGGAGAATTTCAGGTATGTCCAGGAGCAGCAAGAAGGCCCTGTGGCCACAGGAGACACCTTAGGACATGACCTCAGAGAGGTGACAGAAAAAACCATTCCAGGGCTATAACCCCATGAGACCCTGTTTCACTGGGCCATCCTGGCTACAGTGTTGAGAACAGATGACAGAGGGTTGAAGATGGCAAGGCAGGTCAATGACAAAGCTTTTCCATGAACTCAGGCACTGTGGACCAGACAGGTGGCCTTGGATGGAGTGGTTAGACCTATTCTGGGTCCATTTTGAAGATGGAGCTCACAGGATTTGCTGATGGGTTAGCTATTAGGAGCAGGAGAACGGAGGAGTTGGGGTAACTCCCAGCTGTTGTGGGTTGTCCTGATCGAGGGGAAAGAGAGGGTTTCTGGGGGTAGGAAGTAGTCCGTGTTCTGAATGCTGAGGAATGTGCCTTTCCTGGTGGATCTGCTGAGGTTTGTGTCTGGGAGAACCTTTCACATCTCCTCCCTCAGCAATGCTCAAGTACAAGTATTCCCCACTTTTTAAACGTTCACAGTAAGACATTGGGCTTTCTTGAAAGAACTACGTTATTACCCAGCTTCAGTAAGAGGAAGAGACCTGAAGAGGATTTCCCTCTTATGAAAAAAGGTGAACAGTGAGAATCGCGGTCAGCATCTGTTTTGGGGAGAAGCATGACAGAGGCGGCGTGCACCCCAACCAGCTCCTTCCGCTGGGAACCGCTCTCTGCATCCAGCCACCAGCACTTTGAATTGTGTCTGTGAGCCTCAGCTGTGCTTTATCTTCATTTATGCTGGGCCTCCGTTAGAAACTTGTTTCCTGAGGCCTAAGAAAAGCCAAAGAGAAGGAATTTTGGAGTCTGAGGACACTATCTAATTGTTCCGTGTAAATTAATGGCCATTCCTTCTTGACACCATTTCTGCTGTGCAACGTTTCTCAGAAGCCCTGTACTTTCAAAGAGCAGGGAAACCTATACCCCATGCTGCGGGGTTAGTTTTAGTCTCCATGCTGGACAGAACATTCCATGACTGTCGGATTTTCTCACTCAAACATTGAGACTTTGACCACCTTCACCCGTTTCTAGCACCCCATCTCCGAATCTGGCACCTACCAATCTGCTCTCAGTATCTATGCGTTCAGTATTTGTTTATTCCTCGTGGAATGTACATGAGAGCATCTGGTATTGGTCTTTCTGTGTCTGAGTTACTTGGCATAAGGCCCCCAAGGTCTGTGTTTCCATGTCTGGTTCTTGTGAATAATGCTGCAGTGAACGTGGGAGTGCATCTGTCTTTTTGAGGCAGTATTTTTGTGTTCTCCAAATCAATACTCAGTAGAGCCATTACTTGTCCATGTGGTAGTTGCATTTATTTTTTCAGGAACCTCCATACCGTTTGTCACAGTGGCTGCACCAATTTCCATTCCCACCAACAGTGCACAGAGTCTCCTCATCTGCACACCCTTGACCCCACCTGGTGTCTGTCTCTGGGACAATTGCTGTTCCAACAGTTGTGAGGGGATAGCCGATTGTGGGTTTGATGATGTTTCCCTGACCATATTAAGTGATGTCGAACAACTTTCTCTGTCTGTTGGCACATGTGTGCCATCTTTGGAAAGTATCTATTCACATATTCCCCCCATTTTTTATACATTTTTTTTGTTTTGATTTGTATGAGTGTTGTGTGTATTTTGGATATAGGCCTCTTCTCACACATATGATTCGCAGATATTTTTTTTCTTATTGGGTCAGTGGCCATTTTAGTTTTTGCTGGTTTCTTTTGCCATGTGGTAGATTTCAGTTTGAAGTTGTTCCACTTGTTTATTTTTGCTTTTGTTGCCTTTGCATTTGGTGTCCGATCTGAAGACTCTTTGCCAAAACTAATGTCGAGAGACTTAGTACCTGTGTCTTCTTGGAGGTTTATGGATTCAGGTCTTATGTTCAAATCGTTTATCCATTAAAAATTTTGTGTGTGGTGTAAGAAAGTGACCCAGTTATATTCTTCTGCATTTAGTGTCCAGTTTGCCTGTTACCGCTCACTGAAGATACAGTCCTTCCCTCATGGTGTATCTTCTGCTGCTGTGTCGTAAGTTAGGATCATCTACGTGTGGGTAAGTTTGTGAGCTTTCTGTTCTGTTCCACTGACCTGGTGTCTGTGTTTATGCCAGTTCCATCCTGTTTTGAAGACAACAGCTTTGTAATCTAGCTTGAAATCCAGGAGTGTGTTGACTGCACCTTTCTTTCTCCATGTTACTTTGGGTATTTGGGGTCTTTTGTGATTCCATACAAGTTTGAGGACTGTTATCTATTTCCTCGAATAGTGCCGCTAGAATTCAGATAGGGATTTCATCACATCTGTCGATTGCTTTGGGTACGATGTACATGTTCACATAATTAACTCTTCCAGTTAAGGAGCATGGCGTAAGTTTCCATTTGTTTGTGTTGCCTTCCAAATCTTTGACCCATACATCCTGCGCCCCTTGACACACGTGTTTTTCATTTCCTTTCTGCCATGTGTTGAGTGTACTGTCTTTCTCATTTTTGGTTACTTTTATTCCTAGATTTTTTTTGATGCAATTGTAAATGGCATTGCTTTTTTAACTTCTCTTTGCGAAAGTGTGTCATCAGTATACAGAAATGCAAGAAGTTGGGTCATCTGGGTGGCCCCATAGGTGAAGCGTCTGCCTTCAGCTCAGGTCATGAACCCAGAGATCTGGGATCGAGCCCCCTGTTGGGCTCCCCGCTTATCGAGGGTCTGCTTCTCCCTCTTTCTGTCACTCCCCCTGCTCGTACTTTTTCTCTTCCTATCAAATAAATAAATAAAATCTGAAAAAAAGTAAAGACAACAGGTCTCTGTATATTGACTTTATATCCTGCAGCTTTCTTGAATTTGTTTATTCTAACAGATTTTTTTTGTGTGTGTGGAATCTTTCGGGATTTCATGTCCTTTGCAAATATTGATAGTATTCCTGTAAGGATTTCATATCTTTCTCTTTTTTTAAAATGATGTTAGTCACCCTACAGTACTTCATTTGTTTTTGATGTAGTGTTCCATGATTCATTGTTTGCATATAACACCTAGTGCTCATTATGACACGTGCCCTCCTTTTTTTTTAAAGAATTTACTTATTTATTCGACAGATATAGAGACAGCCAGCGAGAGAGGGAACACAAGCAGGGGGAGTGGGAGAGGAAGAAGCAGGCTCATGACGGAGGAGCCTGTTGTGGGGCTCGATCCCATAACGCCGGGATCACGCCCTGAGCCGAAGGCAGACGCTTTACCGCTGTGCCACCCAGGCGCCCCAACACGTGCCCTCCTTAATACCCATCACCAGGATTACCCATTCCCCTTCCTCTCCCTTTCTGCAACCTTCAGTTTGTTTCCCAGTGTTAGTAGTCTCTCATGGTTCATCTCCCCCTCTCATTCCCCCCTTCACTTTTCCCTTCCTTCTCCTAATGTCCTCCATGCTATTCCTTCCATTCCACATAGGAGTCAAACCATATGATAATTGTCTTTCTCTGCTTGACTTAATTTCACTTAGCATAATCCCCTCCTGATCCATCCACGTTGGTGCAAATGGTGGGTATTCATCCTTTCTGATGACTGAGTAATAGTCCATTGTATAGATGAACCACATCATCTTTGTCCATTCATCTGCTGAAGGACATCTTGGCTCCTTCCACAGTTTGGATATTATGGACACTGCTGCTATGAACATTGGGATACAGGTGCCCCTTCTTTTCATTACTCTGTGTCTATGGGGTAAATACCCAGTAGTGCAATTGGTGGGTCGTAGGATAGCTCTGTGTTTAACGTATTGAGGAACCTCCATATTGGTTTCAAAAGTGGCTGTACCAGCTTGAATTCTCACGAGTAGTGTAAGAGGGCTCCCCTTTCTTCACATCCTCTCTGACTTTTTTTTTTATTTCTGTCTTATTAATTTTTTTTCAAGATTTTATTGATTTATTCTACAGAGATAGAGACAGCCAGCGAGAGAGGGAACACAAGCAGGGGGAGTGGGAGAGGAAGAAGCAGGCTCATGATAGAGGAGCCTGATGTGGGGCTCGATCCCATAAGGCCAGGATCACGCCCTGAGCCGAAGGCAGACGCTTAACCAATGTGACACCCAGGTGCCCCCTGCCTTGTTAATTTTAACCATTCTAACTGGTGTAAGGTGGTATCTCATTGTAGTTTTGATTTGTATTTGCCTGATGGCAATTGATGTGGAGCATTTTTTCATGTGTCGGCCATTTGTATGTCTTCTCTGGAGAAGTATCTCTTTGTGTCTTCTGCCCATTTTTTGGGTGTCGAGTTTGAGGAGTTCTTTATAGATCTTGGATACCAGCCCTTTATCTGTAAAATCATTTGCAGATATCTTCTTCAATTCCATAGGTTGCCTTTTTGTTTTTTGATCATTTGCTTTGCCAAGCAGAAGCTTTTTATCCTGATGAAGTGCCCATAGTTCATTTTTGCTTTTATTTCTTTGCCTTTAGAGACGTGGCTTGCAAGAAGTTGTTGTGTTCAAAGTTGAAGAGTTCTTTTGATTTTGATATGAGACAGGAATCCATTATCTTATTTTCCTGATTGTATTCGAGTCCTCTGTCTTTCTTGGTGAGTCTAGCTAAGTTTGTCAGTTTTGTTTATCGTTCCAAAAAAGGCCGCTCTCATTTTCATTGTTTTTTTTTTTTTGTCTTTTTAGTCTCCGTTGGATTTATTTATGCATTCCTTTTTGTTATTTCCTTATTTCTACTAATTTGGGGCTTTGTTTGTTGTTTTATTTTCTACTTCTTTACCACATAAATCAGGTTGTTTATTGGAGAGCATTCTCATGGATTGATGAAGACTTGAATTTCTATGAATGTCCCCCATAAAGTTACTTTTGCTGCATCCCATAAGTTTTTGTAGGTTGTCTTTTTATCAGTGTCAAGGTACTTCTAAAAAAATTTTGATTTCTTCTTTGACTGTTGGTTGTTCAGTAGCTTGTTGTTAAATCTCCACATATTTTTTTAAGATTATTTAGGTATCTGACAGAGAGTGAGACAGCAAGAGAGGGAACGCAAGCTGGGTGGTGGGAGAGGGAGAAGCAGGCTTCTGAATGAGCAACGAGCCTGATTTGGAGCTAGATCCCAGAATCCTGGGATCAAGACCCGAGCTGAAAGGAGATCCTTAATGACTGAGCCACCCAGGCCTCAAAAATCTCCACCTATTTTTGACTGTCCCATTTTTTTCTTGAGACTGATTTCTAGTTTCATATCATTGTGGATGGACAAGATTTGAAGCAGAAGGTGAAGAGAGCATTCAGATGAAAGGTT
Source organism: Ursus americanus (assembly GCF_024610735.1). Classification (NCBI taxonomy): domain Eukaryota; kingdom Metazoa; phylum Chordata; class Mammalia; order Carnivora; family Ursidae; genus Ursus; species Ursus americanus. The sequence goes on along the minus strand of NW_028273628.1, from coordinate 401,221 downwards.
TGTTTCCTGGAGGGTTTTCTGAGGGCAGACCATGAGTTCAGTGGGGACGGAGGAAGGTTTTGTGAGACGGGGGTGGGGTTAACCCTTGTTAGAATTACTGACTACTACCATGCAGGCTGTGTGCTACCGTTCACACCGTAGTCCTGATGGACGTGTACTTCATTAGAAATATTTTCTAGGAGGTGTAGGCATAGCCTTCACTTAAAGAAAGATGGCATGTGGGTTCATGGCATGACCGCAGGTCACCAACCAGGATGTATGGTATTGTGGGTGATCAGAAACAGGCTTTCTGTAGGAAGTGACAGAAATAAGGTATGGTGAGCTCCATGACCATAGGTGAGGTCCCGAGTGACGCACTGGGTGTTGGGTTCTGTGGATCTGTCTCATCATGTTCTGTGGAAATCAGGGACACCCTCCTGTCTGTGGATTTGTGTGGAGACAGGTAGACATCAGTGTCTGGCCAGGCACGAGGGTCGCACTGGCCCACCACCAGAGGTGCAGCGTGCGGGGGAGCCACTGCTTGGTTTCCACGAAAGCTGACCAGGGTCTGTGACCGTGATTCCTAGCAGCCGCAAGGGGAGAGGAGGCCGGGGGTGGTGCACACTTCCTAGACTTGTGGTCAGGACTAGTCTGGATCCCACTGAAGTCAGCCACACCGGGCACAGAAGGTACCCAGTCAGTGTAGCTGTGGGCACTGCTCCCATGGTACTTTTGGGCCGGCTCAATGCTGCCACCTCCTGCTTTTCATCATCATCTTCAAAGTCATGTGCCTCTGCTCTTGCCCCATGGCCTCCAGGGTATTGTCCGTCCTCCATCTGGCCCTCGTCCCTGGTGCCCTGTGCAGTCCGATGCCAGGGTAGCCTTCTCGAGACAAACATCCGGCCCTGATGGAACACTTCCATGGATCTCGGGTGATGCGAGGATGATGCCCTGCCCTGGAAGGGGGCTGCAGGTCCCCAATCAGGACAGCCATGTCTCCCTTTTCAGCATGGCCTGCCCTCCCCTCAGTCTTCTTCAGGGAAGCTCTCCCCACTTCCTGAGATGACAGCTCAGAACTTAAAAATGAATGTTATTTTACATATCTCTATGCCTTAGTTCATCCATGGCATGTCTTTCAACCCCGTTAGTGGGGTTTTTTAGCAGTTCTGAAGGGCTGTCTGCTCAAGGAGGGGACGACCTGGGTGGGGCAGCTTTCCCTCTCATCTCCCTCAGCATGTCTCTGAGCCCTGAGGCCAGCTGTCCCACTGAAGATTGAGGGACTAGAGCCAGCCCATCCTGAGCTCAGGCTGTGTCAGCTCATAGACTGATACGTGTCGGAGCGGTGGGCAGCTGGCATGGGTCAGGGGCAGGCAGTGTCTCCTTCTCATTCCTTCCCTCCCTTCCTCCCAGAGGTAGCTCAGAGCAGCCTTCAACCCCTGCATCTCCAGATCCCTTGACCTGTGCCTCCTGTGTTCAGCTGGTGACCTTGGAGTTTCGCATGGATTCTACCTCCCGTACCCTCTCCCATAGCAGTTCCTGGATCAGGGGAGGGTCGGACCCTTGTCTGTTTTTGGTCTTCTTCCTTTCCCACACCAAGCCCACCCACCTTTGCATCTTCCATGTATGTGCTTGGAAGCAAGCCCATCCACAGGCAACCTATTAGCCAAATGGATCCAGGCAATGAACATTGAAGTAGAGATCCAGGATCCATAATAAACCTGCTCTGAAACCTGTCCCAAAGTCTGTGACTCTCTCACACTGAAACAGAAACAATAATAGCTTTCTGGACTGTGAAGTGATATGTCTTTCTACTTCCAATCTTGAATGCAAAGGTGCTGAGCCTGGACTGAAAAGGACCATGGCTCGCGTGGGCTGGGATCCACGGGAAGAACTCAGTGAAATCTGAATTTGAGGCATGGAGTGAATAATTATTGTAGAGTGAATCCTCCCAAGTAGGGCTTATGCACATTGCACAGGAAAAGCTTTTTCAAAGAGCTTCCTGAAAGAAAAATCTTTTTTGAAAATTTATTTTAATTCCACTAGAGCTAACATACAATGTTACATTAGTTTCAGGTATACAATAGAGTGATTCAGTAATTCTACATATTACTCAGTGGACATCAAGAAAAGTGTCCTCTTAATCCCCTTCATCTATTTCACTCATCCCTCTATCCACCTCCTCTCTGGAACCTTCCGTTTGTTCTCTATTGTTAAGAGTTTGTATTTTGGTGTGTCTCCTTTTTCTCTTTTAGTTATTTATTTTTGTTTGTTTCTTAAATTCCCCATTAGAGTGACATCGTATGGGATTTGTCTTTCTCTGACTGACTGATTTTAGTTAGGATAATACTCTCTAGCTCCATCCATATGGCTGCAAATGGCAAGGTTTCATTCTTTTTCAAGCCGAGTAATACTCCATTGTGTGTGTGTGTGTGTGTGTGTGTGTGTGTGTGTGTGTGTGTGTGAATACACACATCTATCATCTCATTTGTCAATTTTTCTACAGACACTTGGGTTGCTTCCATATTGTGATTTTGTAAATAATGGTGCAAGAAACATAGGGGTGCACGTATCCTTTTACGTTTCTGTTTTCCTATTCTTTGAGTAAATATGAGTAGTGTGAATGTTGGATCATAGGGTAGTTCTATATATAATTTTTTGAGGAACCTTCATACTGTTTTCCACGGTGGCCACCACAGTTTGCATTCCCACCCACAGTTCAGGAGGATTCCCCTTTATCCACATCCTCCCAACACCTGCTCTTTGTTGTGCTTTTGATGTTAGCCATTCTGACAGGTTTGAGGTATTACCTCATTGTCCTTTGGATTTACATTTTCCTGATGATGGGTGATGTTGAACATCTTTTCACGGGACTGTTGGCCATTTGTATTTCTTCTTTGGAGAAATGTCTGTCCATGTCTTCTGCCTATTTTTTAACTGGATTATTTGTTTTTTGGGGGTTGAGTAGTATCAGTTGTATATGTTTTGGACACTATCCCTTTATTGCATATGATCTTTGCAAATATCTTCTCCCTTTGAGTAGGTTGTCTTATTATTTTTATGTTTTCATTGTTCTTCTGCCGTGTGGAAACTTTTTATTTTGCTGTATTCCCAATAGTTTATTTTTGCTTTCATTTCCTTTGCCTCAGGAGACAGTCTAGAAAAACGTTGGTATGGTCCATGTCAAGAAGTTACTGTCTTCCCTCCTGTAGGATTTTTATGGATTCAGATCTCATATTGAGGTCTTGAAACTGTTTTGTGTTTGTCTTTATTGTGTAAGAAAGCAGTCTAATTTCATTCTTTTGTGTGTAGCTGTCTAGTTTTCCCAACACCATTTGTTGTAGAGACTGTCCTTTTCCCTTTTGATATCGTTGCTTGCTTTGTGGAAGATTCATGGACCACATAATTGTGGGTTTCTGTCTGAACTTGTATCCTGTTCCTTTGGTGGCTGTGTCTATTTTTGTGCCGTACTGTCTTGTTAGGATGACTGCAGCTTTGTAGTATAACCTGAAATCTGAAATTGTGAGTCCTCCACCTTTGTTTTTCTTTTCCACATTGCACTGGCTGTTCGGAATCTTTAGTGGTTCCATACAAATGTTTAGGATTGTTTATTCGAGGTCTTTTGTTCTTTAATTTAAATTCAATTAGCCAACTTACAGTACATCATTCGTTTCAGATGTAGTCTTCAATAAATTTTCAGTCTTGTGTATCTCCCAGTGCTCATTGTATCGTGTGACCTCCTTAATGCTACTCACCCAGTTACCCCCCCCAACTTCTCCTCCAACAATCATCAGTTTCTTGTGATAGTTAAGAGTCCATCATGGGTTTTCTCCCTCTCTGATGACTTCCCATTCTATTTTCCCTTCCTTCCCCTATGGTCTTCTTCCTTGTTTCTGATATTCCACATAGGAGTGAAAGCATATGATCATTGTCTTTCTTTCATTGACTTATTCCACTCAGCATAATACCCTCCAGCTCCACCCAGGTCGGTGTGATGGTAAGTATTCATCCTATCTGATGGCTGAGTAATATCCCATTATATATATGATCCACATCTTCTTTATCCATTCATCTATCCATGGTCATCTGCACTCTTTCCGCAGCTTGTCTATTATGGATATTGTTGCTATGAACACTGGTGTGCATGTGTCCTGTCTTCAATACCTCTGTCTCTGGGGGTAAATACCCAGTAGTGCAATTGCTGGGACATAGGGTAGCTTTATTTATAACTTCTTGAGGAAATTCTGTACCATTTTCAAGAGTGGCTGTACCGGACTGCATTCGTACAGGGGTGTAAGAGGGTTCCCGTTTCTCCATATCCTCTCCAACATATATACTTTCATGTCTTCTTATTTTTAGATATTCAGCCTCGTGTGATATGGCATCTATAGGGGTTTACATTTGTATTTCCCTGAAGCCAAGTGATATGAAGCATTTATGCATGTATCTTTTGATCACCAGTACGTCGTTATCAGTGAAATGACTTCCCATTTTAATCTATCTCAAGACCTAAAGCTGGGGAAGGCACTGAAGCTGGATGATGCCATTGGTTGGAAGTGTGGAGAATTTCAAAAGATCTCCGTGGAGAGCAAGTTTAAAGGTCAGTGTGAAGCTACTAATTGGATCCGGGGAGATCTCTGAAAGTGGGGGTTGCCTGGGATGGGCTGAGGGGGGCCCTCCGATTTTCCTATGAATCCTTGCTGCAGCCCCAAATGGACAGTTTCCTGCTGTGGGGCAGGCTGAGTCCTCTACTCGTGCAGAGGTGAGCCCAATGCCTGGTGCCTTGGAGGCAGGCAAACGGGGAGGGACCCTCAGCAGAAGACCCAGGGTTAGGTTAGGCCTCAAGAGACAGCAGGTCCGAACTGCCCAGTGCTCAGAGAACTCCCAGGCTGAGTGAGATGAGGGCACAAGGGCGGGTGAGTGTGAGCCTTGGGGTTTCATCTGGAAGGGCCCACAAAAGTTGGGGTTCACCAGAAGGGGCTCTCAGGGGGTGCCCCAATTCTCTTGCCCTGAATGCTCTGTTGTGCCCCCAAACAGTACAGTTTCCTGTGGGCTGCAGGCTGAGTCCTACAGTGGGGCTTGGGTGTCCCCAATCCCCCGGAGTGGGGTGCCAGGGCCCTGGGGAGGGGCCCCTCTGTGGCCAACCTAGGGTAAGGGTTAGGGTCCAGGAGCCTGGCAGGGACTATCTGCAAGCTGTGTGGCGAGCTCTGTGGAGGGCTGAGAGGAGGCCATGGGGGAGGGTGAGAATGGGCCTCAGGGTTGGGGCATGGGAGGCTGCCAAGGATGGGGATGGGCTCCGGGGGCCTCCCCAAGTTCTCGTGCCCTGTAGGCTCCGTAGAGCCCCAAGGGGCACGGTTTCCTGTCAGGTGGCAAGCTGAGTCCTGCAGTGGGGCACAGGTATCCCAATTCCCCCGGGCTGCGGTGTAAGGCTCCTGGGGAGGCCCCCCCACACACAGCCGACCTAGGGCTAGGTTTAGGCCCAGAAGCCCCGCAGGCCCGATCTGCTGGCTGTATGGCTAGTTACAGGGGCTGAGGTGAGGGTGTGGGGGAGGGTGAGCGTGGGCCTCAGGGTTGGGGTGCGGGAGGCCACCGAAGTTCGCTGGTGTCTCAGGAAGGCCCTACTGGTTCTCCTGCCCTGAATGCTCTATGGCCTCCCAGGGTGCACGGTTTCCTGCGGGGTGGCAGACTGAGTCCTGCTGTGGGGCTCAGGTGTCCCGAATCCCCGCGGCTGCAGCTCCAGGCTCCTGGGGAGGGGCCCCTCCACAGATGAACTAGGGTTAGGGTTGGGGCCCAGGAACCCCGCAGGCCAGATCTGCCCAGTATGTGGCGAGCTCCGCCGCGGCCTGAGGTGAGGGTGCGGGATGGGGTGAGCATGGGCTTCAATGGTGGGTTTAGGGATCGCCGAAGTTCGCCGGGGGCTCTGGGGGCCCTCCTGGTTCTCCCGCCCTGAATGCTCTACAGCCTCCCAAGTGGCACGGTTTCCTGCGGGCTGGCAGGCTTTGTCCTGCAGTGGGGCTCAGGTGTCCCCAGGCCCTGGTGCTGCGGAACTGGGCCCCAGGGGAGGGGCCCTACCCAGCGGACCTAGGGTCAGGTCTAGGCCTCAGGAACCTGGCAGGCCTGATCTGCCGGCTCTGCGTCGAGGTCGGTGGCAAGCTGAAGGGAAGGCGTGGGGCAGGATGAGCATGGGCCTCAGGGTTGGGGTGTAGGGGGCTGCCGAGGATCGCTGGTGGCTCAGGGGGGCCCTACCAGTTCTTCTGCACAGGATGCTCTGCGGCGCCCCAAGGGGCATGGTTTCCTGAGGGGTGGCAGGCTTAGTCCCGTGGTTGGGCTCAGGTGTACCCAATCCCCAGGGTTAGGGTACGGATTAGGGTATGGGTTAAGGTTAGGGTATGGGTTACGGTTAGGGCATGGGTGAGGGTAGGGGTTAGGGTTAGGGTAAGGAGAGGGTACGGGTTAGGGTTGGGTTTAGGGGTTACAGGTTAGAGGTTATGAGTTAGGGTACAGATTAGGGTTTAGGGTACGGGTTAGGGTTTAGGGTTTGGGTTTAGGGTTAGGGTTTGGGTTGGAGTACGGGTTAGGTTTAGGGTACGGGTCAGGGTTAGGGTATGGGTTAGTGTACGCATTAGGGTACGGTTTAGGGTACGGGTTAGGGTATGGTTTAGGGTAAGTGTTTGCGTACGGATTTGGGTACGGCTTAGGGTACGGGTTATGGTTAGGGTACGGGTTAGGGAACGGGTTAGGGATAGGGATTGGGTACGGTTTAGGGTTAGGGTATGGGTTAGGGTACGGGTTAGGGTACAGGTTAGGGTTAGGTATGGGTTAGGCTATGGGTTAGGGTCCGGGTTAGAGATAGGGTACGGGTTAGGGTATGGGTTAGGGTACGGGTTAGGGTATGGGTTAACGTTAAGGTAAGGGTATGGGTTCAGGTTAAGGTAAGGGTACTGGTTAGGGTTAGGGTACAGGTAGGGTTAGGGTACGGGTCATGGTACGAGTTAGGATATGGGTTAGGGTCAGGGTTTAGGGTTTAGTGTTAAAGTAAGGGTATGGGTTAGGGTACTTGTTAGGGTTACGGTTAGGTTTAGGGTATGGTTTAAATTACGGGTTAGGATATAGTTTAGGGTTAGGGTTAGGGTACGGGTTAGAGTACGTGTTAGGGTTTCGGTTAGGGTTAGGGTATAGGTTAGGGTTAGGGTTAGGGTACGGGTTAGGGTTAGGTTTAGGTTTAGGTTACGGTTTAGGGGTAGGGTTAGCTGAAGGGGTAGGGTTAGGGGTAGGGTTAGGGGTATGGTAGGTGTCGGGGTTGGGTTAGGGTTTAGGGTTAGGTTTTGGGGTTAGTGGTTAAGGTTAGGGTTTAGTGTTTAGGGTTTCGGGATTAGGGTTAGGGGTTAGGGTTTAGGGTTTAGTGTTAATGTTAGGGTTTAGGGTTTAAGGATTAGGGTTTAGGGTTAGGTTTAGGGTAGGGTTAGGGTTAGGGTAAGTGTTAGGGGTTAGGGTTAGGATTAGGGGTTAAGGTTTAGGGTTTAAGGTTAGGGCTTAGGGTTTATTTAGGGTTAGGGTTAGACCCCAGTAGGCCAGCAGGACCGATGCGCCGGCTGTGCGGCGAGTGGAGGAGTGGGACGATTGAGGGTGCTGGCGAGCTGGAGTATGGTATCCCGCGTTTTGGCACAGGGGACCTTTGAACACCACTCCTGGCTCGGAGGGCCCTGCCCATTCTCCCGCCCTGAATGACCGGCGGCGCCCCTAGCGGCCTGGGTCGTGGCGGGATGGCAGTGTGAGTCTGGCACTGCGGTTTGGGGGTCCCCAATGCCATGCGTTGCAGCCCAAGGGCCCTTGGGAGGGGCCCCTGGGGCCGTCCTAGGGTTACTGTTAGCACCCAGGAGTCCGGTAGACATGATCCGCCAGCTGTGCAGTAGCGGAGGGCCAGGCCAAGGTGAGGGCGCTGGCGAGCTGGGGCGTGGGCCCATGCAGTTTGGCGCGGGGGCCTTGGAAGGTCGCCTGGGGATTGGATGGCCCTGCCGGTTCTCCCGCCCTGAATGGCCAGAGGCGCCCCTAGCGACCCGGGTCGTGGCGGGGCAGCACGGTGAGTATGGCGCTGGGGCTCGGGGGTCCCCAATCCCTGGCGTTGCTGCGCCAGGCCCCTTGGGAGGTTCCCCTTGGGGGCCAACCTAAGGTTAGGGTTAGCCCCCAGGGGGCTGGAGGCCCGATCCGCTGGCTGTTTGGTGAGCAGAGGGGCGGGTCGAGGTGAGGGCGCTGGTGAGCGGGAGCATCAGCCCAAGCATTTTGGTGCGTGGGCCCTTAGATGTTCACCGGGACTCGGAGGGCCCTGCCCATTCTCCCGACCTGAATGACCGGTGGCGCTCCTAGTGGCCTGCGTGCCAGCGGGGTGGCAGGGTGAGTCCGGCGCTGGGGCTTGGGGGTCATCAATCCCCGGTGTTGCGGGACAGGCCCCTTGGGAGGGGCCCCTCAGGGGCCAACCTAGGGTTAGGGTTAGCCCCCAGGAGGCCGGCAGGCCCAATACGCCAGCTGTGCAGCGAGCGGAGGGGCGGGCCGAGGTGAGTGCCCTGGCGAGCTGGAAGGTGGTACCCAAAGTTTTGGCACCAGGGGCCCTCGAATGTCGCCGGGGACTCGGAGGGCCCTGCCCGTTCTCCCGCCCTGAATGAGTGGCGGCTCCCCTAGCAACCCGAGTGGTGGCGGGGCTGCAGGGTGGGTCTGGTGCTGAGGCTCGGGGGTCCCCAATGCCAGGCGTTGCGGCACCAGGCCCCTTGGGCGGGGCCCCTTGGGGGCCGAACTAGGGTAAAGGTTAGCTCCTGGAGGCCGGCAGGCACGATCCACAGTCTGGGGCGAATGGAGGTGTGGTCGAAGATCAGGGCGCTGGCGAGCAAGAGAGTGGGCCCCAGCGTTTTGGCGCTGGGGGCCTTCGAAGGTCACCGGGGCAGGGAGGGCCCTGCCCGTTCTCCCGCCCTGAATGACTGGCGGTACCCTAGCGGCCCGGGTGTGGTCGGGGCGGAACGGTGAGTCCAGCGTTGCGACTCGGGGGTCTCCAATCCCTGGCGTTCGGCGGCAGTCCCTTTGGGAGGGGCACCTTGGGGGCCGACCTAGGGTTAGGGTTATCCCCCAGGAGGCCGGCAGGCTCAATCCACCGGCTCTGTGGTGAATGGGGGGGTGGACCAAGGTGAGGTCGCTGGCGAACGGAAGCGTGGGCCCCAACATTTTGGCTCGGTGGGCTTTCAAATGTCGCAGGGGGCTCGGAGGGCCCTGCTCCTTCTCCCGCCATGAAGGACCGGCGACGCCCCTAGCTCCCCGGGTGGCAGCGGGGTGGCACGGTTAGTCCTGCACTGGTGCTTGGGTTTCCCAATCCCCAGCGTTGCGGCGCCAGGCCCCTTGGGAGGGGCCCCTCTGGGACTGTCCTAGGGTTAGGTTAACCCCCAGGAGGCCAGCAGTCCGGATCCGCAGGCTGTGCAGTGAGCGGAGGAGGGATTGACCGTGGTAGGGCGCAGTTGAGCAGTAGCGTGGTACCCAGTGTTTTGGCGTGGGGGGCCTTCTTATTTCACCGGAGGCTCGGAGGGCCCTGCCGGTTATCCCGCCCTGAATGCCCGGAGTCGCTCCTAGAGGCCCGCGTGGCGGCAGGGCGGCAGGGTGGCCCGGCGCTGGGCCTTGCGGGTCCCCAATCCCTGCCGTTGTGGCACCAAGCCTATTGGGAGGGGCCACTCTGGGGCCCATCTAGGGTTACAATTAGCCCTGAGGAGCGCAGGAGGCCAGATCCACCAGCTGTGTGGCTAGAGCAGGGGTGGGTTGAGGTGAGAGCGCTGTAGAGCGGGAGCATGGGCTTCAGCGTTTTGGCGCAGGGGACCTATAAATGTCGCTGGGGGCTCGGAGGGCCCTGCGCGTTCCCCCACCCTGAATGACCAGTGGCGCCCCAAGTGGCCCGGGTGGCGGCGGAGGGGCAGGTTGAGTACATCATTGGGGCTTGGGGGTCCTCAATCTCCAGCATCGTGGCGCCAGGCCCTTTGGGAGTGCCCTTCGGGGGCCGACCTGGGGTAAGGGTTAGCCCCCAGGAGGCCGGCAGGCCCAATAAGATGGCTGTGGGGCGAGCGGAGGAGTGGGCTGAGGTGAGGGCGATGGGGAGCAAGATTGTGGGCCCCTGCATTTTGGCACTGGAGGCTTCAAATATCTCCGGTTCCTCCAGGGCCCTGTCCCTTTTCCCGCCCTGAATGACCGGCGGCGACCCTAGCGGCCCGGGTGGCAGCGTTGTGGGAGGGTGAGTCTGGCTTTGGGGCTTGGGGTTCCAGATCCCTGGCGTAGTGGCACCAAAACCCTTGGGAGGGGCCCCTGGGGGGCCGACCTAGGGTTAGGGTTAATCCCCAGGAGACCGTCAGGCCCAACCGCACACTGTGCGGCGAGCTGAGGTGCGGCCCGAGGTGAAGGCGCTGGGGAGCGGGAGCGTGGGCACCAGCGTTTTGGCACGGGGAGCCTTTGAAGGTCACCGGGGACTCAGAAGGCCCTGCCCTTCTCTCGCCCTCTATGACCCACGGCGCCCCTAGCGGCCCAGGTGGGGACAGTGCGGCAGGGTGAGTCCGGCTCTGGGGCTCTGAGTCACCAATCCCCAGCATTGCAGAGCCAGGCCGCTTGGGATGTCCCCTCAGGGCCGACCTAGGGTTTTGGTTAGCTGCCAGGAGCCCGGCAGGCCCTATCCACCGGCTCTGAAGCAAGCGGTGGGCTGGGCCTAGGTGAGGGCGCTGGCGAGCAGGATCCTGGGAGCCAACGTTTTTGCGTGGGGAGCCTTCAAAGGTCAGCGTGGGCTCGGAGGGCCCTGCCCGATCTCTTGCCCTGATTGACCGGCAGGGCCTCTAGCGGCTCGGGTGGCTGAAGGGCAGCAGGGTGAGTGCGGCACATGAGCTCGGGGTCCCCATCCCCAGCGTTGCGACGCCAGGCCCCTTGGGAAGTGCCCCTCGGTGGCCGACCTATGGTTAGGGTTAGCCTCCAGGAGCCCCGCAGGCCCGATACACCACCTGTGCGTCGAGCGGAGAGTTGGGCCGAGGTGAGGGTGCTGGTGAACATGAGCCTGGGCCCAAGCGTTTTGGTTCGGTGCGCCTTCGAAGGTCGGCAGGGGTTCGGAGGGCCCTGCCAGTTCTCCCACCCTGAATGAATGGCGGCGCCCCTAGCAGCCTGTGTGGGTTGGGGTGGCAGCGTGCATCCGGCGCTGGGGCTTGGGGGCCCCCAATCCCTGGCGTTGCGACGCCAGGCCCCTTAGGAAGGGACCTTCAGGGGCTGTCCTAGGGTTAGGGTGAGCTCCCAGGAGGCCGGCAGGCCCGAGTCGCTGGCTCTGCGAAGAGCGGAGGTGCGGGCCGAGTTGAGGGTGATGCAGAGCGGGAGCGTGGTCCCCAGCGTTTTGGCGCCCTGGGCCTTCGACTGTTGCCATGGCTCAAAGGGCCCTGCCCGTTCTCCTGCCCTGAAGAACCAGAGGCGCCCTTAGCAGCTCCCTTGGCGGCGGAGCGGCAGGGTGAGTCCATGCTGCGGCTCGGGGATCCCCAATCCCCAGCGTTGTGGGGCCAGGCTTCTTGGGAGGGGCTCCTCTTGGGCGGACCTAGGTTTAGAGTTAGCACCCAGGAGGCCAGCAGGCCCAATCCTCTGGCTGGGCGGTGAGAGGTGGGCGGCCCGAGGTAAAGGCGCTGGCGATCGGGAGCATGGGCCCCTGCATTTTGGCGCAGGAGGCTTCAAATATCGCCGGTTTCTCCAGGGCCCTGTCCCTTCTCCCGCCCTGAATGACGGGCGGCGCCACTAGCAGCCCGGGTGGCGACGTGGCGGTACGGTGAGTCTGGCTCTGGGTCTTGGGGTCCCTGATCCCCAGTGTAGCGGCACCAGGACCCTTGGGAGGGGCCCCTGGGTGGCTGACCTAGGGTTAGGGTTAGCCCCCAGGAGGCCGGCAGGTGGGATCAGGCCACTGTCCAGGGAGCGGAGGGCGGGGCCGAGGTGAGGGCGTTGGGGAGCGGGAGCGTGGGCACCAGCGTTTTGGCACGGGGAGCCTTTGAAGGCCACCGGGGGCTCGGAAGGCCCTGCCCCTTCTCTCGCCCTGAATGACCCGCAGTGCTCCTAGCGGCCCGGGTGGCGGCGTTGCGGTAGGGTGAGTGTGGCTCTGGGGCTTGAGGTTCCCGATCCCCGGCGAAGCGGCACCAGGACCCTTGGGAGGGGCCCCTGGGTGGCCGACCTAGGGTTAGGGTTAGCACCCGGGAGGCCGGCAGGCGGGATCCGCCCGCTGTGCGTGGAGCGGAGGGGCGGGCCGAGGTGAGGGCGCTGGCGAGCAAGAGCCTGGGCCCAAGCGTTTTGGCACCGGGGGCCTTCGAATGTCTCCGGGGACTCGGCGGGCCCTGCCCATTCTCCTCCCTGAATGACCGGCGGCGCCCCTAGCAGCCCAGGTGGCGGCGGGGCGGCATGTAAGTCCGGGCATAGGGCTCGGGGGTCCCCAGTCCACCGCGTTGCGGCGCCAGGCCCCTTGGGAGGGGCCCCTCGGAGGCTGACCTAGGGTGAGGTTTAGCCCCTAGGATGCCGGCAGGCCCTATTCGCCAGCCGTGTGGAGACTGGAGTGGCGGACCGAGGTGAGGGCACTGGTGAGCGGGAGCGTGGGCCCGGGTGTTTTGGCGCGGGGGGACTTTGAAGGTCGCCGTGTCTTGGAGGGCCCTGCCCGTGCTCCCGCCCTGAATGAACGGCACCACCCCAAGCCCCCGGGTGGCGGCTGGGTGGCAGGGTGAGTCCAGTGCTGAGGCTCGGGGGTCCCCAATCCCCAGCGTTGCGGCGCCAGATCCCTTGGGAGGGGCCCCTCGGGGGTCGATCTAGGGTTGCGGTTAGCCCCCAGGAGGCCGGTGGACCCGATCAGCGGCTGTGCGGCACGCGGAGGGTTGGGCCGAGGTGAGGGCGCTGGCGAGACTGAGCATGAGCCCAAGCGTTTTAGTGCGGGGGGCCTTCGAAGGTCAGTGGGGGCTCGGAGGGACCTGCCCGTTCTCCCGCTCTGAATGACCGGCGGGGCCCCTAGAGGCTCCGGTGCCTGAAGGGCAGCAGGGTGAGACCGGCACTTGGGTTGGGGTCCCCATTCCCGGCGTTGTGGCGCCAGGCCACTTGGGAAGGGCCCCTCCGTGGCCGACCTACAGTTAGGGTTAGCCCCCAGGAGGCCAGCAGGCCCGATACACCGCCTGTGCGTCGAGCGGAGAGTTGGGCCGAGGTGAGGGTGCTGGTGAACATGAGCCCGGGCCCAAGCGTTTTGGTTCGGGGCGCCTTCGAAGGTCGGCGGGGGTTCGAAGGGCCCTGCCCGTTCTCCCACCCTGAATGAATGGCGGCGCCCCTAGCGGCACGTGTGGGGCAGGGCGGCAGGGTGCATCCAGCGCTGGGGCTTGGGGGTTCCCAATCCCCGGCGTTGCGGCGCCAGGCCCCTTAGGAAGCGACCCTCGGGGCCGTCCTAGGGTTAGGGTTAGCGCCCAGGAGGCCGGCAGGCCCGATCCGCCGGCTGTGCGAGGAGTGGAGATGCAGGCCGAGTTGAGGGCGATGGCGAGCGGGAGCTGGGCCCCAGCGATTTGGCATCCTGGGCCTTTGAATGTTGCCATGGCTCGGAGGGCCCTGCCCTTTCTCCTGCAATGAATAACCAGCAAGGCCCCTAGCGGCTCCGTTGGCAGTGGGGCGGCAGGGTGAATCCCAGGCTGCGGTTCGGGGATCCCCAATCCCCGGCGTTGTGGTGCCAGGCCCCTTGGGAGGGGCTCCTCGTGGGCCAACCCAGGGTTAGAGTTAGCCCCCATAAGGCCGGCAGGCCAGATCCTCTGGCTGGGCGGTGAGAGGTGGGCGGGCCGAGGTAAAAGCGCTGGGGTGCGGGATTGTGGGCCCCTGCATTTTGGGGTGGGAGGCTTCAAATGTCGCCGGTTTCTCCAGGGCCCTGTCAGTTCTCCCGCCCTGAATGACCGGCGGTGCCCCTCGCGGCCCGGGGGGCAGCGTTGTGGGAGGGTGAGTCTGGCTTTGGGGCTTGGGGTTCCAGATCCCTGGCGTAGTGGCACCAAAACCCTTGGGAGGGGCCCCTGGGGGGCCGACCTAGGGTTAGGGTTAGCCCCCAGGAGACCGTCAGGCCCAACCGCACACTGTGCGGCGAGCTGAGGTGCGGCCCGAGGTGAAGGCGCTGGGGAGCGGGAGCGTGGGCACCAGCGTTTTGGCACAGGGAGCCTTTGAAGGTCACCGGGGACTCAGAAGGCCCTGCCCTTCTCTCGCCCTCTATGACCCGCGGCGCCCCTAGCGGCCCAGGTGGGGACAGTGCGGCAGGGTGAGTCCGGCTCTGGGGCTCTGAGTCACCAATCCCCAGCATTGCAGAGCCAGGCCGCTTGGGATGTCCCCTCAGGGCCGACCTAGGGTTTTGGTTAGCTGCCAGGAGCCCGGCAGGCCCTATCCACCGGCTCTCAAGCAAGCGGTGGGCTGGGCCTAGGTGAGGGCGCTGGCGAGCAGGATCCTGGGAGCCAACGTTTTTGCGCGGGGAGCCTTCAAAGGTCAGCGTGGGCTCGGAGGGCCCTGCCCGATCTCTTGCCCTGATTGACCGGCGGGGCCTCTAGCGGCTCGGGTGGCTGAAGGGCAGCAGGGTGAGTGCGGCACATGAGCTCGGGGTCCCCATCCCCAGCGTTGCGATGCCAGGCCCCTTGGGAAGTGCCCCTCGGTGGCCGACCTATGGTTAGGGTTAGCCTCCAGGAGCCCCGCAGGCCCGATACACCACCTGTGCGTCGAGCGGAGAGTTGGGCCGAGGTGAGGGTGCTGGTGAACATGAGCCTGGGCCCAAGCGTTTTGGTTCGGTGCGCCTTCGAAGGTCGGCAGGGGTTCGGAGGGCCCTGCCAGTTCTCCCACCCTGAATGAATGGCGGCGCCCCTAGCGGCCTGTGTGGGTTGGGGTGGCAGCGTGCATCCGGCGCTGGGGCTTGGGGGCCCCCAATCCCTGGCGTTGCGACGCCAGGCCCCTTAGGAAGGGACCTTCAGGGGCTGTCCTAGGGTTAGGGTGAGCTCCCAGGAGGCCGGCAGGCCCGAGTCGCTGGCTCTGCGAAGAGCGGAGGTGCGGGCCGAGTTGAGGGTGATGCAGAGCGGGAGCGTGGTCCCCAGCGTTTTGGCGCCCTGGGCCTTCGACTGTTGCCATGGCTCAAAGGGCCCTGCCCGTTCTCCTGCCCTGAAGAACCAGAGGCGCCCTTAGCAGCTCCCTTGGCGGCGGAGCGGCAGGGTGAGTCCATGCTGCGGCTCGGGGATCCCCAATCCCCAGCGTTGTGGGGCCAGGCTTCTTGGGAGGGGCTCCTCTTGGGCGGACCTAGGTTTAGAGTTAGCACCCAGGAGGCCAGCAGGCCCAATCCTCTGGCTGGGCGGTGAGAGGTGGGCGGCCCGAGGTAAAGGCGCTGGCGATCGGGAGCATGGGCCCCTGCATTTTGGCGCAGGAGGCTTCAAATATCGCCGGTTTCTCCAGGGCCCTGTCCCTTCTCCCGCCCTGAATGACGGGCGGCGCCACTAGCAGCCCGGGTGGCGACGTGGCGGTACGGTGAGTCTGGCTCTGGGTCTTGGGGTCCCTGATCCCCAGTGTAGCGGCACCAGGACCCTTGGGAGGGGCCCCTGGGTGGCTGACCTAGGGTTAGGGTTAGCCCCCAGGAGGCCGGCAGGTGGGATCAGGCCACTGTCCAGGGAGCGGAGGGCGGGGCCGAGGTGAGGGCGTTGGGGAGCGGGAGCGTGGGCACCAGCGTTTTGGCACGGGGAGCCTTTGAAGGCCACCGGGGGCTCGGAAGGCCCTGCCCCTTCTCTCGCCCTGAATGACCCGCAGTGCTCCTAGCGGCCCGGGTGGCGGCGTTGCGGTAGGGTGAGTGTGGCTCTGGGGCTTGAGGTTCCCGATCCCCGGCGAAGCGGCACCAGGACCCTTGGGAGGGGCCCCTGGGTGGCCGACCTAGGGTTAGGGTTAGCACCCGGGAGGCCGGCAGGCGGGATCCGCCCGCTGTGCGTGGAGCGGAGGGGCGGGCCGAGGTGAGGGCGCTGGCGAGCAAGAGCCTGGGCCCAAGCGTTTTGGCACCGGGGGCCTTCGAATGTCTCCGGGGACTCGGCGGGCCCTGCCCATTCTCCTCCCTGAATGACCGGCGGCGCCCCTAGCAGCCCAGGTGGCGGCGGGGCGGCATGTAAGTCCGGGCATAGGGCTCGGGGGTCCCCAGTCCACCGCGTTGCGGCGCCAGGCCCCTTGGGAGGGGCCCCTCGGAGGCTGACCTAGGGTGAGGTTTAGCCCCTAGGATGCCGGCAGGCCCTATTCGCCAGCCGTGTGGAGACTGGAGTGGCGGACCGAGGTGAGGGCACTGGTGAGCGGGAGCGTGGGCCCGGGTGTTTTGGCGCGGGGGGCCTTTGAAGGTCGCCGTGTCTTGGAGGGCCCTGCCCGTGCTCCCGCCCTGAATGAACGGCACCACCCCAAGCCCCCGGGTGGCGGCTGGGTGGCAGGGTGAGTCCAGTGCTGAGGCTCGGGGGTCCCCAATCCCCAGCGTTGCGGCGCCAGATCCCTTGGGAGGGGCCCCTCGGGGGTCGATCTAGGGTTGCGGTTAGCCCCCAGGAGGCCGGTGGACCCGATCAGCGGCTGTGCGGCACGCGGAGGGTTGGGCCGAGGTGAGGGCGCTGGCGAGACTGTGCATGAGCCCAAGCGTTTTAGTGCGGGGGGCCTTCGAAGGTCAGTGGGGGCTCGGAGGGACCTGCCCGTTCTCCCCGCTCTGAATGACCGGCGGGGCCCCTAGAGGCTCCGGTGCCTGAAGGGCAGCAGGGTGAGACCGGCACTTGGGTTGGGGTCCCCATTCCCGGCGTTGTGGCGCCAGGCCACTTGGGAAGGGCCCCTCCGTGGCCGACCTACAGTTAGGGTTAGCCCCCAGGAGGCCAGCAGGCCCGATACACCGCCTGTGCGTCGAGCGGAGAGTTGGGCCGAGGTGAGGGTGCTGGTGAACATGAGCCCGGGCCCAAGCGTTTTGGTTCGGGGCGCCTTCGAAGGTCGGCGGGGGTTCGAAGGGCCCTGCCCGTTCTCCCACCCTGAATGAATGGCGGCGCCCCTAGCGGCACGTGTGGGGCAGGGCGGCAGGGTGCATCCAGCGCTGGGGCTTGGGGGTTCCCAATCCCCGGCGTTGCGGCGCCAGGCCCCTTAGGAAGCGACCCTCGGGGCCGTCCTAGGGTTAGGGTTAGCGCCCAGGAGGCCGGCAGGCCCGATCCGCCGGCTGTGCGAGGAGTGGAGATGCAGGCCGAGTTGAGGGCGATGGCGAGCGGGAGCTGGGCCCCAGCGATTTGGCATCCTGGGCCTTTGAATGTTGCCATGGCTCGGAGGGCCCTGCCCTTTCTCCTGCAATGAATAACCAGCAAGGCCCCTAGCGGCTCCGTTGGCAGTGGGGCGGCAGGGTGAATCCCAGGCTGCGGTTCGGGGATCCCCAATCCCCGGCGTTGTGGTGCCAGGCCCCTTGGGAGGGGCTCCTCGTGGGCCAACCCAGGGTTAGAGTTAGCCCCCATAAGGCCGGCAGGCCAGATCCTCTGGCTGGGCGGTGAGAGGTGGGCGGGCCGAGGTAAAAGCGCTGGGGTGCGGGATTGTGGGCCCCTGCATTTTGGGGTGGGAGGCTTCAAATGTCGCCGGTTTCTCCAGGGCCCTGTCAGTTCTCCCGCCCTGAATGACCGGCGGTGCCCCTCGCGGCCCGGGGGGCAGCGTTGTGGGAGGGTGAGTCTGGCTTTGGGGCTTGGGGTTCCAGATCCCTGGCCTAGTGGCACCAAAACCCTTGGGAGGGGCCCCTGGGGGGCCGACCTAGGGTTAGGGTTAGCCCCCAGGAGACCGTCAGGCCCAACCGCACACTGTGCGGCGAGCTGAGGTGCGGCCCGAGGTGAAGGCGCTGGGGAGCGGGAGCGTGGGCACCAGCGTTTTGGCACAGGGAGCCTTTGAAGGTCACCGGGGACTCAGAAGGCCCTGCCCTTCTCTCGCCCTCTATGACCCGCGGCGCCCCTAGCGGCCCAGGTGGGGACAGTGCGGCAGGGTGAGTCCGGCTCTGGGGCTCTGAGTCACCAATCCCCAGCATTGCAGAGCCAGGCCGCTTGGGATGTCCCCTCAGGGCCGACCTAGGGTTTTGGTTAGCTGCCAGGAGCCCGGCAGGCCCTATCCACCGGCTCTGAAGCAAGCGGTGGGGTGGGCCTAGGTGAGGGCGCTGGCGAGCAGGATCCTGGGAGCCAACGTTTTTGCGCGGGGAGCCTTCAAAGGTCAGCGTGGGCTCGGAGGGCCCTGCCCGATCTCTTGCCCTGATTGACCGGCGGGGCCTCTAGCGGCTCGGGTGGCTGAAGGGCAGCAGGGTGAGTGCGGCACATGAGCTCGGGGTCCCCATCCCCAGCGTTGCGACGCCAGGCCCCTTGGGAAGTGCCCCTCGGTGGCTGACCTATGGTTAGGGTTAGCCTCCAGGAGCCCCGCAGGCCCGATACACCACCTGTGCGTCGAGCGGAGAGTTGGGCCGAGGTGAGGGTGCTGGTGAACATGAGCCTGGGCCCAAGCGTTTTGGTTCGGTGCGCCTTCGAAGGTCGGCAGGGGTTCGGAGGGCCCTCCCAGTTCTCCCACCCTGAATGAATGGCGGCGCCCCTAGCGGCCTGTGTGGGTTGGGGTGGCAGCGTGCATCCGGCGCTGGGGCTTGGGGGCCCCCAATCCCTGGCGTTGCGACGCCAGGCCCCTTAGGAAGGGACCTTCAGGGGCTGTCCTAGGGTTAGGGTGAGCTCCCAGGAGGCCGGCAGGCCCGAGTCGCTGGCTCTGCGAAGAGCGGAGGTGCGGGCCGAGTTGAGGGTGATGCAGAGCGGGAGCGTGGTCCCCAGCGTTTTGGCGCCCTGGGCCTTCGACTGTTGCCATGGCTCAAAGGGCCCTGCCCGTTCTCCTGCCCTGAAGAACCAGAGGCGCCCTTAGCAGCTCCCTTGGCGGCGGAGCGGCAGGGTGAGTCCATGCTGCGGCTCGGGGATCCCCAATCCCCAGCGTTGTGGGGCCAGGCTTCTTGGGAGGGGCTCCTCTTGGGCGGACCTAGGTTTAGAGTTAGCACCCAGGAGGCCAGCAGGCCCAATCCTCTGGCTGGGCGGTGAGAGGTGGGCGGCCCGAGGTAAAGGCACTGGCGATCGGGAGCATGGGCCCCTGCATTTTGGCGCAGGAGGCTTCAAATATCGCCGGTTTCTCCAGGGCCCTGTCCCTTCTCCCGCCCTGAATGACGGGCGGCGCCACTAGCAGCCCGGGTGGCGACGTGGCGGTACGGTGAGTCTGGCTCTGGGTCTTGGGGTCCCTGATCCCCAGTGTAGCGGCACCAGGACCCTTGGGAGGGGCCCCTGGGTGGCTGACCTAGGGTTAGGGTTAGCCCCCAGGAGGCCGGCAGGTGGGATCAGGCCACTGTCCAGGGAGCGGAGGGCGGGGCCGAGGTGAGGGCGTTGGGGAGCGGGAGCGTGGGCACCAGCGTTTTGGCACGGGGAGCCTTTGAAGGCCACCGGGGGCTCGGAAGGCCCTGCCCCTTCTCTCGCCCTGAATGACCCGCAGTGCTCCTAGCGGCCCGGGTGGCGGCGTTGCGGTAGGGTGAGTGTGGCTCTGGGGCTTGAGGTTCCCGATCCCCGGCGAAGCGGCACCAGGACCCTTGGGAGGGGCCCCTGGGTGGCCGACCTAGGGTTAGGGTTAGCACCCGGGAGGCCGGCAGGCGGGATCCGCCCGCTGTGCGTGGAGCGGAGGGGCGGGCCGAGGTGAGGGCGCTGGCGAGCAAGAGCCTGGGCCCAAGCGTTTTGGCACCGGGGGCCTTCGAATGTCTCCGGGGACTCGGCGGGCCCTGCCCATTCTCCTCCCTGAATGACCGGCGGCGCCCCTAGCAGCCCAGGTGGCGGCGGGGCGGCATGTAAGTCCGGGCATAGGGCTCGGGGGTCCCCAGTCCACCGCGTTGCGGCGCCAGGCCCCTTGGGAGGGGCCCCTCGGAGGCTGACCTAGGGTGAGGTTTAGCCCCTAGGATGCCGGCAGGCCCTATTCGCCAGCCGTGTGGAGACTGGAGTGGCGGACCGAGGTGAGGGCACTGGTGAGCGGGAGCGTGGGCCCGGGTGTTTTGGCGCGGGGGGACTTTGAAGGTCGCCGTGTCTTGGAGGGCCCTGCCCGTGCTCCCGCCCTGAATGAACGGCACCACCCCAAGCCCCCGGGTGGCGGCTGGGTGGCAGGGTGAGTCCAGTGCTGAGGCTCGGGGGTCCCCAATCCCCAGCGTTGCGGCGCCAGATCCCTTGGGAGGGGCCCCTCGGGGGTCGATCTAGGGTTGCGGTTAGCCCCCAGGAGGCCGGTGGACCCGATCAGCGGCTGTGCGGCACGCGGAGGGTTGGGCCGAGGTGAGGGCGCTGGCGAGACTGAGCATGAGCCCAAGCGTTTTAGTGCGGGGGGCCTTCGAAGGTCAGTGGGGGCTCGGAGGGACCTGCCCGTTCTCCCGCTCTGAATGACCGGCGGGGCCCCTAGAGGCTCCGGTGCCTGAAGGGCAGCAGGGTGAGACCGGCACTTGGGTTGGGGTCCCCATTCCCGGCGTTGTGGCGCCAGGCCACTTGGGAAGGGCCCCTCCGTGGCCGACCTACAGTTAGGGTTAGCCCCCAGGAGGCCAGCAGGCCCGATACACCGCCTGTGCGTCGAGCGGAGAGTTGGGCCGAGGTGAGGGTGCTGGTGAACATGAGCCCGGGCCCAAGCGTTTTGGTTCGGGGCGCCTTCGAAGGTCGGCGGGGGTTCGAAGGGCCCTGCCCGTTCTCCCACCCTGAATGAATGGCGGCGCCCCTAGCGGCACGTGTGGGGCAGGGCGGCAGGGTGCATCCAGCGCTGGGGCTTGGGGGTTCCCAATCCCCGGCGTTGCGGCGCCAGGCCCCTTAGGAAGCGACCCTCGGGGCCGTCCTAGGGTTAGGGTTAGCGCCCAGGAGGCCGGCAGGCCCGATCCGCCGGCTGTGCGAGGAGTGGAGATGCAGGCCGAGTTGAGGGCGATGGCGAGCGGGAGCTGGGCCCCAGCGATTTGGCATCCTGGGCCTTTGAATGTTGCCATGGCTCGGAGGGCCCTGCCCTTTCTCCTGCAATGAATAACCAGCAAGGCCCCTAGCGGCTCCGTTGGCAGTGGGGCGGCAGGGTGAATCCCAGTCTGCGGTTCGGGGATCCCCAATCCCCGGCGTTGTGGTGCCAGGCCCCTTGGGAGGGGCTCCTCGTGGGCCAACCCAGGGTTAGAGTTAGCCCCCATAAGGCCGGCAGGCCAGATCCTCTGGCTGGGCGGTGAGAGGTGGGCGGGCCGAGGTAAAAGCGCTGGGGTGCGGGATTGTGGGCCCCTGCATTTTGGGGTGGGAGGCTTCAAATGTCGCCGGTTTCTCCAGGGCCCTGTCAGTTCTCCCGCCCTGAATGACCGGCGGTGCCCCTCGCGGCCCGGGGGGCAGCGTTGTGGGAGGGTGAGTCTGGCTTTGGGGCTTGGGGTTCCAGATCCCTGGCCTAGTGGCACCAAAACCCTTGGGAGGGGCCCCTGGGGGGCCGACCTAGGGTTAGGGTTAGCCCCCAGGAGACCGTCAGGCCCAACCGCACACTGTGCGGCGAGCTGAGGTGCGGCCCGAGGTGAAGGCGCTGGGGAGCGGGAGCGTGGGCACCAGCGTTTTGGCACAGGGAGCCTTTGAAGGTCACCGGGGACTCAGAAGGCCCTGCCCTTCTCTCGCCCTCTATGACCCGCGGCGCCCCTAGCGGCCCAGGTGGGGACAGTGCGGCAGGGTGAGTCCGGCTCTGGGGCTCTGAGTCACCAATCCCCAGCATTGCAGAGCCAGGCCGCTTGGGATGTCCCCTCAGGGCCGACCTAGGGTTTTGGTTAGCTGCCAGGAGCCCGGCAGGCCCTATCCACCGGCTCTGAAGCAAGCGGTGGGGTGGGCCTAGGTGAGGGCGCTGGCGAGCAGGATCCTGGGAGCCAACGTTTTTGCGCGGGGAGCCTTCAAAGGTCAGCGTGGGCTCGGAGGGCCCTGCCCGATCTCTTGCCCTGATTGACCGGCGGGGCCTCTAGCGGCTCGGGTGGCTGAAGGGCAGCAGGGTGAGTGCGGCACATGAGCTCGGGGTCCCCATCCCCAGCGTTGCGACGCCAGGCCCCTTGGGAAGTGCCCCTCGGTGGCCGACCTATGGTTAGGGTTAGCCTCCAGGAGCCCCGCAGGCCCGATACACCACCTGTGCGTCGAGCGGAGAGTTGGGCCGAGGTGAGGGTGCTGGTGAACATGAGCCTGGGCCCAAGCGTTTTGGTTCGGTGCGCCTTCGAAGGTCGGCAGGGGTTCGGAGGGCCCTGCCAGTTCTCCCACCCTGAATGAATGGCGGCGCCCCTAGCGGCCTGTGTGGGTTGGGGTGGCAGCGTGCATCCGGCGCTGGGGCTTGGGGGCCCCCAATCCCTGGCGTTGCGACGCCAGGCCCCTTAGGAAGGGACCTTCAGGGGCTGTCCTAGGGTTAGGGTGAGCTCCCAGGAGGCCGGCAGGCCCGAGTCGCTGGCTCTGCGAAGAGCGGAGGTGCGGGCCGAGTTGAGGGTGATGCAGAGCGGGAGCGTGGTCCCCAGCGTTTTGGCGCCCTGGGCCTTCGACTGTTGCCATGGCTCAAAGGGCCCTGCCCGTTCTCCTGCCCTGAAGAACCAGAGGCGCCCTTAGCAGCTCCCTTGGCGGCGGAGCGGCAGGGTGAGTCCATGCTGCGGCTCGGGGATCCCCAATCCCCAGCGTTGTGGGGCCAGGCTTCTTGGGAGGGGCTCCTCTTGGGCGGACCTAGGTTTAGAGTTAGCACCCAGGAGGCCAGCAGGCCCAATCCTCTGGCTGGGCGGTGAGAGGTGGGCGGCCCGAGGTAAAGGCGCTGGCGATCGGGAGCATGGGCCCCTGCATTTTGGCGCAGGAGGCTTCAAATATCGCCGGTTTCTCCAGGGCCCTGTCCCTTCTCCCGCCCTGAATGACGGGCGGCGCCACTAGCAGCCCGGGTGGCGACGTGGCGGTACGGTGAGTCTGGCTCTGGGTCTTGGGGTCCCTGATCCCCAGTGTAGCGGCACCAGGACCCTTGGGAGGGGCCCCTGGGTGGCTGACCTAGGGTTAGGGTTAGCCCCCAGGAGGCCGGCAGGTGGGATCAGGCCACTGTCCAGGGAGCGGAGGGCGGGGCCGAGGTGAGGGCGTTGGGGAGCGGGAGCGTGGGCACCAGCGTTTTGGCACGGGGAGCCTTTGAAGGCCACCGGGGGCTCGGAAGGCCCTGCCCCTTCTCTCGCCCTGAATGACCCGCAGTGCTCCTAGCGGCCCGGGTGGCGGCGTTGCGGTAGGGTGAGTGTGGCTCTGGGGCTTGAGGTTCCCGATCCCCGGCGAAGCGGCACCAGGACCCTTGGGAGGGGCCCCTGGGTGGCCGACCTAGGGTTAGGGTTAGCACCCGGGAGGCCGGCAGGCGGGATCCGCCCGCTGTGCGTGGAGCGGAGGGGCGGGCCGAGGTGAGGGCGCTGGCGAGCAAGAGCCTGGGCCCAAGCGTTTTGGCACCGGGGGCCTTCGAATGTCTCCGGGGACTCGGCGGGCCCTGCCCATTCTCCTCCCTGAATGACCGGCGGCGCCCCTAGCAGCCCAGGTGGCGGCGGGGCGGCATGTAAGTCCGGGCATAGGGCTCGGGGGTCCCCAGTCCACCGCGTTGCGGCGCCAGGCCCCTTGGGAGGGGCCCCTCGGAGGCTGACCTAGGGTGAGGTTTAGCCCCTAGGATGCCGGCAGGCCCTATTCGCCAGCCGTGTGGAGACTGGAGTGGCGGACCGAGGTGAGGGCACTGGTGAGCGGGAGCGTGGGCCCGGGTGTTTTGGCGCGGGGGGCCTTTGAAGGTCGCCGTGTCTTGGAGGGCCCTGCCCGTGCTCCCGCCCTGAATGAACGGCACCACCCCAAGCCCCCGGGTGGCGGCTGGGTGGCAGGGTGAGTCCAGTGCTGAGGCTCGGGGGTCCCCAATCCCCAGCGTTGCGGCGCCAGATCCCTTGGGAGGGGCCCCTCGGGGGTCGATCTAGGGTTGCGGTTAGCCCCCAGGAGGCCGGTGGACCCGATCAGCGGCTGTGCGGCACGCGGAGGGTTGGGCCGAGGTGAGGGCGCTGGCGAGACTGAGCATGAGCCCAAGCGTTTTAGTGCGGGGGGCCTTCGAAGGTCAGTGGGGGCTCGGAGGGACCTGCCCGTTCTCCCGCTCTGAATGACCGGCGGGGCCCCTAGAGGCTCCGGTGCCTGAAGGGCAGCAGGGTGAGACCGGCACTTGGGTTGGGGTCCCCATTCCCGGCGTTGTGGCGCCAGGCCACTTGGGAAGGGCCCCTCCGTGGCCGACCTACAGTTAGGGTTAGCCCCCAGGAGGCCAGCAGGCCCGATACACCGCCTGTGCGTCGAGCGGAGAGTTGGGCCGAGGTGAGGGTGCTGGTGAACATGAGCCCGGGCCCAAGCGTTTTGGTTCGGGGCGCCTTCGAAGGTCGGCGGGGGTTCGAAGGGCCCTGCCCGTTCTCCCACCCTGAATGAATGGCGGCGCCCCTAGCGGCACGTGTGGGGCAGGGCGGCAGGGTGCATCCAGCGCTGGGGCTTGGGGGTTCCCAATCCCCGGCGTTGCGGCGCCAGGCCCCTTAGGAAGCGACCCTCGGGGCCGTCCTAGGGTTAGGGTTAGCGCCCAGGAGCCGGCAGGCCCGATCCGCCGGCTGTGCGAGGAGTGGAGATGCAGGCCGAGTTGAGGGCGATGGCGAGCGGGAGCTGGGCCCCAGCGATTTGGCATCCTGGGCCTTTGAATGTTGCCATGGCTCGGAGGGCCCTGCCCTTTCTCCTGCAATGAATAACCAGCAAGGCCCCTAGCGGCTCCGTTGGCAGTGGGGCGGCAGGGTGAATCCCAGGCTGCGGTTCGGGGATCCCCAATCCCCGGCGTTGTGGTGCCAGGCCCCTTGGGAGGGGCTCCTCGTGGGCCAACCCAGGGTTAGAGTTAGCCCCCATAAGGCCGGCAGGCCAGATCCTCTGGCTGGGCGGTGAGAGGTGGGCGGGCCGAGGTAAAAGCGCTGGGGTGCGGGATTGTGGGCCCCTGCATTTTGGGGTGGGAGGCTTCAAATGTCGCCGGTTTCTCCAGGGCCCTGTCAGTTCTCCCGCCCTGAATGACCGGCGGTGCCCCTCGCGGCCCGGGGGGCAGCGTTGTGGGAGGGTGAGTCTGGCTTTGGGGCTTGGGGTTCCAGATCCCTGGCCTAGTGGCACCAAAACCCTTGGGAGGGGCCCCTGGGGGGCCGACCTAGGGTTAGGGTTAGCCCCCAGGAGACCGTCAGGCCCAACTGCACACTGTGCGGTGAGCTGAGGTGCGGCCCGAGGTGAAGGCGCTGGGGAGCGGGAGCGTGGGCACCAGCGTTTTGGCACAGGGAGCCTTTGAAGGTCACCGGGGACTCAGAAGGCCCTGCCCTTCTCTCGCCCTCTATGACCCGCGGCGCCCCTAGCGGCCCAGGTGGGGACAGTGCGGCAGGGTGAGTCTGGCTCTGGGGCTCTGAGTCACCAATCCCCAGCATTGCAGAGCCAGGCCGCTTGGGATGTCCCCTCAGGGCCGACCTAGGGTTTTGGTTAGCTGCCAGGAGCCCGGCAGGCCCTATCCACCGGCTCTGAAGCAAGCGGTGGGGTGGGCCTAGGTGAGGGCGCTGGCGAGCAGGATCCTGGGAGCCAACGTTTTTGCGCGGGGAGCCTTCAAAGGTCAGCGTGGGCTCGGAGGGCCCTGCCCGATCTCTTGCCCTGATTGACCGGCAGGGCCTCTAGCGGCTCGGGTGGCTGAAGGGCAGCAGGGTGAGTGCGGCACATGAGCTCGGGGTCCCCATCCCCAGCGTTGCGACGCCAGGCCCCTTGGGAAGTGCCCCTCGGTGGCCGACCTATGCTTAGGGTTAGCCTCCAGGAGCCCCGCAGGCCCGATACACCACCTGTGCGTCGAGCGGAGAGTTGGGCCGAGGTGAGGGTGCTGGTGAACATGAGCCTGGGCCCAAGCGTTTTGGTTCGGTGCGCCTTCGAAGGTCGGCAGGGGTTCGGAGGGCCCTGCCAGTTCTCCCACCCTGAATGAATGGCGGCGCCCCTAGCGGCCTGTGTGGGTTGGGGTGGCAGCGTGCATCCGGCGCTGGGGCTTGGGGGCCCCCAATCCCTGGCGTTGCGGCGCCAGGCCCCTTAGGAAGGGACCTTCAGGGGCTGTCCTAGGGTTAGGGTGAGCTCCCAGGAGGCCGGCAGGCCCGAGTCGCTGGCTCTGCGAAGAGCGGAGGTGCGGGCCGAGTTGAGGGTGATACAGAGGGGGAGCGTGGTCCCCAGCGTTTTGGCACCCTGGGCCTTCGACTGTTGCCATGGCTCAAAGGGCCCTGCCCGTTCTCCTGCCCTGAAGAACCAGCGGCGCCCTTAGCAGCTCCCTTGGCGGTGGAGCGGCAGGGTGAGTCCATGCTGCGGCTCGTGGATCCCCAATCCCCAGCGTTGTGGGGCCAGGCCTCTTGGGAGGGGCTCCTCGTGGGTGGACCTAGGTTTAGAGTTAGCACCCAGGAGGCCAGCAGGCCCAATCCTCTGGCTGGGCGGCGAGAGGTGGGCGGCCCGAGGTAAAGGCGCTGGCGATCGGGAGCATGGGCCCCTGCATTTTGGCGCAGGAGGCTTCAAATATCGCCGGTTTCTCCAGGGCCCTGTCCCTTCTCCCTCCCTGAATGACTGGCGGCGCCACTAGCAGCCCGGGTGGCGACGTGGCGGCAGGGTGAGTCTGGCTCTGGGTCTTGGGGTCCCTGATCCCCAGTGTAGCGGCACCAGGACCCTTGGGAGGGGCCCCTGGGTGGCTGACCTAGGGTTAGGGTTAGTCCCCAGGAGGCCGGCAGGTGGGATCCGGCCACTGTCCAGGGAGCGGAGGGCGGGGCCGAGGTGAGGGCGTTGGGGAGCGGGAGCGTGGGCACCAGCGTTTTGGCACGGGGAGCCTTTGAAGGCCACCGGGGGCTCGGAAGGCCCTGCCCCTTCTCTCGCCCTGAATGACCCGCAGTGCTCCTAGCGGCCCGGGTGGCGGCGTTGCGGTAGGGTGAGTGTGGCTCTGGGACTTGAGGTTCCCGATCCCTGGCGAAGCGGCACCAGGACCCTTGGGAGGGGCCCCTGGGTGGCCGACCTAGGGTTAGGGTTAGCACCCGGGAGGCCGGCAGGCGGGATCCGCCCGCTGTGCGTGGAGCGGAGGGGCGGGCCGAGGTGAGGGCGCTGGCGAGCAAGAGCCTGGGCCCAAGCGTTTTGGCACCGGGGGCCTTCGAATGTCTCCGGGGACTCGGCGGGCCCTGCCCATTCTCCTCCCTGAATGACCGGCGGCGCCCCTAGCAGCCCAGGTGGCGGCGGGGCGGCATGTAAGTCCGGGCATAGGGCTCGGGGGTCCCCAGTCCACCGCGTTGCGGCGCCAGGCCCCTTGGGAGGGGCCCCTCGGAGGCTGACCTAGGGTGAGGTTTAGCCCCTAGGATGCCGGCAGGCCCTATTCGCCAGCCGTGTGGAGACTGGAGTGGCGGACCGAGGTGAGGGCACTGGTGAGCGGGAGCGTGGGCCCGGGTGTTTTGGCGCGGGGGGCCTTTGAAGGTCGCCGTGTCTTGGAGGGCCCTGCCCGTGCTCCCGCCCTGAATGAACGGCACCACCCCAAGCCCCCGGGTGGCGGCTGGGTGGCAGGGTGAGTCCAGTGCTGAGGCTCGGGGGTCCCCAATCCCCAGCGTTGCGGCGCCAGATCCCTTGGGAGGGGCCCCTCGGGGGTCGATCTAGGGTTGCGGTTAGCCCCCAGGAGGCCGGTGGACCCGATCAGCGGCTGTGCGGCACGCGGAGGGTTGGGCCGAGGTGAGGGCGCTGGCGAGACTGAGCATGAGCCCAAGCGTTTTAGTGCGGGGGCCCTTCGAAGGTCAGTGGGGGCTCGGAGGGACCTGCCCGTTCTCCCGCTCTGAATGACCGGCGGGGCCCCTAGAGGCTCCGGTGCCTGAAGGGCAGCAGGGTGAGACCGGCACTTGGGTTGGGGTCCCCATTCCCGGCGTTGTGGCGCCAGGCCACTTGGGAAGGGCCCCTCCGTGGCCGACCTACAGTTAGGGTTAGCCCCCAGGAGGCCAGCAGGCCCGATACACCGCCTGTGCGTCGAGCGGAGAGTTGGGCCGAGGTGAGGGTGCTGGTGAACATGAGCCCGGGCCCAAGCGTTTTGGTTCGGGGCGCCTTCGAAGGTCGGCGGGGGTTCGAAGGGCCCTGCCCATTCTCCCACCCTGAATGAATGGCGGCGCCCCTAGCGGCACGTGTAGGGCAGGGCGGCAGGGTGCATCCAGCGCTGGGGCTTGGGGGTTCCCAATCCCCGGCGTTGCGGCGCCAGGCCCCTTAGGAAGCGACCCTCGGGGCCGTCCTAGGGTTAGGGTTAGCGCCCAGGAGGCCGGCAGGCCCGATCCGCCGGCTGTGCGAGGAGTGGAGATGCAGGCCGAGTTGAGGGCGATGGCGAGCGGGAGCTGGGCCCCAGCGATTTGGCATCCTGGGCCTTTGAATGTTGCCATGGCTCGGAGGGCCCTGCCCTTTCTCCTGCAATGAATAACCAGCAAGGCCCCTAGCGGCTCCGTTGGCAGTGGGGCGGCAGGGTGAATCCCAGTCTGCGGTTCGGGGATCCCCAATCCCCGGCGTTGTGGTGCCAGGCCCCTTGGGAGGGGCTCCTCGTGGGCCAACCCAGGGTTAGAGTTAGCCCCCATAAGGCCGGCAGGCCAGATCCTCTGGCTGGGCAGTGAGAGGTGGGCGGGCCGAGGTAAAGGCGCTGGGGTGCGGGATTGTGGGCCCCTGCATTTTGGGGTGGGAGGCTTCAAATGTCGCCGGTTTCTCCAGGGCCCTGTCAGTTCTCCCGCCCTGAATGACCGGCGGTGCCCCTCGTGGCCCGGGGGGCAGCGTTGTGGGAGGGTGAGTCTGGCTTTGGGGCTTGGGGTTCCAGATCCCTGGCGTAGTGGCACCAAAACCCTTGGGAGGGGCCCCTGGGGCGCCGACCTAGGGTTAGGGTTAGCCCCCAGGAGACCGTCAGGCCCAACCGCACACTGTGCGGCGAGCTGAGGTGCGGCCCGAGGTGAAGGCGCTGGGGAGCGGGAGCGTGGGCACCAGCGTTTTGGCACAGGGAGCCTTTGAAGGTCACCGGGGACTCAGAAGGCCCTGCCCTTCTCTCGCCCTCTATGACCCGCGGCGCCCCTAGCGGCCCAGGTGGGGACAGTGCGGCAGGGTGAGTCCGGCTCTGGGGCTCTGAGTCACCAATCCCCAGCATTGCAGAGCCAGGCCGCTTGGGATGTCCCCTCAGGGCCGACCTAGGGTTTTGGTTAGCTGCCAGGAGCCCGGCAGGCCCTATCCACCGGCTCTCAAGCAAGCGGTGGTGTTGGCCTAGGTGAGGGCGCTGGCGAGCAGGATCCTGGGAGCCAACGTTTTTGCGCGGGGAGCCTTCAAAGGTCAGCGTGGGCTCAGAGGGCCCTGCCCGATCTCTTGCCCTGATTGACCGGCGGGGCCTCTAGCGGCTCGGGTGGCTGAAGGGCAGCAGGGTGAGTGCGGCACATGAGCTCGGGGTCCCCATCCCCAGCGTTGCGACGCCAGGCCCCTTGGGAAGTGCCCCTCGGTGGCCGACCTATGCTTAGGGTTAGCCTCCAGGAGCCCCGCAGGCCCGATACACCACCTGTGCGTCGAGCGGAGAGTTGGGCCGAGGTGAGGGTGCTGGTGAACATGAGCCTGGGCCCAAGCGTTTTGGTTCGGTGCGCCTTCGAAGGTCGGCAGGGGTTCGGAGGGCCCTGCCAGTTCTCCCACCCTGAATGAATGGCGGCGCCCCTAGCGGCCTGTGTGGGTTGGGGTGGCAGCGTGCATCCGGCGCTGGGGCTTGGGGGCCCCCAATCCCTGGCGTTGCGGCGCCAGGCCCCTTAGGAAGGGACCTTCAGGGGCTGTCCTAGGGTTAGGGTGAGCTCCCAGGAGGCCGGCAGGCCCGAGTCGCTGGCTCTGCGAAGAGCGGAGGTGCGGGCCGAGTTGAGGGTGATACAGAGCGGGAGCGTGGTCCCCAGCGTTTTGGCACCCTGGGCCTTCGACTGTTGCCATGGCTCAAAGGGCCCTGCCCGTTCTCCTGCCCTGAAGAACCAGCGGCGCCCTTAGCAGCTCCCTTGGCGGTGGAGCGGCAGGGTGAGTCCATGCTGCGGCTCGTGGATCCCCAATCCCCAGCGTTGTGGGGCCAGGCCTCTTGGGAGGGGCTCCTCGTGGGCGGACCTAGGTTTAGAGTTAGCACCCAGGAGGCCAGCAGGCCCAATCCTCTGGCTGGGCGGCGAGAGGTGGGCGGCCCGAGGTAAAGGCGCTGGCGATCGGGAGCATGGGCCCCTGCATTTTGGCGCAGGAGGCTTCAAATATCGCCGGTTTCTCCAGGGCCCTGTCCCTTCTCCCGCCCTGAATGACTGGCGGCGCCACTAGCAGCCCGGGTGGCGACGTGGCGGCAGGGTGAGTCTGGCTCTGGGTCTTGGGGTCCCTGATCCCCAGTGTAGCGGCACCAGGACCCTTGGGAGGGGCCCCTGGGTGGCTGACCTAGGGTTAGGGTTAGCCCCCAGGAGGCCGGCAGGTGGGATCTGGCCACTGTCCAGGGAGCGGAGGGCGGGGCCGAGGTGAGGGCGTTGGGGAGCGGGAGCGTGGGCACCAGCGTTTTGGCACGGGGAGCCTTTGAAGGCCACCGGGGGCTCGGAAGGCCCTGCCCCTTCTCTCGCCCTGAATGACCCGCAGTGCTCCTAGCGGCCCGGGTGGCGGCGTTGCGGTAGTGTGAGTGTGGCTCTGGGACTTGAGGTTCCCGATCCCTGGCGAAGCGGCACCAGGACCCTTGGGAGGGGCCCCTGGGTGGCCGACCTAGGGTTAGGGTTAGCACCCGGGAGGCCGGCAGGCGGGATCCGCCCGCTGTGCGTGGAGCGGAGGGGCGGGCCGAGGTGAGGGCGCTGGCGAGCAAGAGCCTGGGCCCAAGCGTTTTGGCACCGGGGGCCTTCGAATGTCTCCGGGGACTCGGCGGGCCCTGCCCATTCTCCTCCCTGAATGACCGGCGGCGCCCCTAGCAGCCCAGGTGGCGGCGGGGCGGCATGTAAGTCCGGGCATAGGGCTCGGGGGTCCCCAGTCCACCGCGTTGCGGCGCCAGGCCCCTTGGGAGGGGCCCCTCGGAGGCTGACCTAGGGTGAGGTTTAGCCCCTAGGATGCCGGCAGGCCCTATTCGCCAGCCGTGTGGAGACTGGAGTGGCGGACCGAGGTGAGGGCACTGGTGAGCGGGAGCGTGGGCCCGGGTGTTTTGGCGCGGGGGGCCTTTGAAGGTCGCCGTGTCTTGGAGGGCCCTGCCCGTGCTCCCGCCCTGAATGAACGGCACCACCCCAAGCCCCCGGGTGGCGGCTGGGTGGCAGGGTGAGTCCAGTGCTGAGGCTCGGGGGTCCCCAATCCCCAGCGTTGCGGCGCCAGATCCCTTGGGAGGGGCCCCTCGGGGGTCGATCTAGGGTTGCGGTTAGCCCCCAGGAGGCCGGTGGACCCGATCAGCGGCTGTGCGGCACGCGGAGGGTTGGGCCGAGGTGAGGGCGCTGGCGAGACTGAGCATGAGCCCAAGCGTTTTAGTGCGGGGGCCCTTCGAAGGTCAGTGGGGGCTCGGAGGGACCTGCCCGTTCTCCCGCTCTGAATGACCGGCGGGGCCCCTAGAGGCTCCGGTGCCTGAAGGGCAGCAGGGTGAGACCGGCACTTGGGTTGGGGTCCCCATTCCCGGCGTTGTGGCGCCAGGCCACTTGGGAAGGGCCCCTCCGTGGCCGACCTACAGTTAGGGTTAGCCCCCAGGAGGCCAGCAGGCCCGATACACCGCCTGTGCGTCGAGCGGAGAGTTGGGCCGAGGTGAGGGTGCTGGTGAACATGAGCCCGGGCCCAAGCGTTTTGGTTCGGGGCGCCTTCGAAGGTCGGCGGGGGTTCGAAGGGCCCTGCCCATTCTCCCACCCTGAATGAATGGCGGCGCCCCTAGCGGCACGTGTAGGGCAGGGCGGCAGGGTGCATCCAGCGCTAGGGCTTGGGGGTTCCCAATCCCCGGCGTTGCGGCGCCAGGCCCCTTAGGAAGCGACCCTCGGGGCCGTCCTAGGGTTAGGGTTAGCGCCCAGGAGGCCGGCAGGCCCGATCCGCCGGCTGTGCGAGGAGTGGAGATGCAGGCCGAGTTGAGGGCGATGGCGAGCGGGAGCTGGGCCCCAGCGATTTGGCATCCTGGGCCTTTGAATGTTGCCATGGCTCGGAGGGCCCTGCCCTTTCTCCTGCAATGAATAACCAGCAAGGCCCCTAGCGGCTCCGTTGGCAGTGGGGCGGCAGGGTGAATCCCAGTCTGCGGTTCGGGGATCCCCAATCCCCGGCGTTGTGGTGCCAGGCCCCTTGGGAGGGGCTCCTCGTGGGCCAACCCAGGGTTAGAGTTAGCCCCCATAAGGCCGGCAGGCCAGATCCTCTGGCTGGGCAGTGAGAGGTGGGCGGGCCGAGGTAAAGGCGGGGGTGCGGGATTGTGGGCCCCTGCATTTTGGGGTGGGAGGCTTCAAATGTCGCCGTTTTCTCCAGGGCCCTGTCAGTTCTCCCGCCCTGAATGACCGGCGGTGCCCCTCGTGGCCCGGGGGGCAGCGTTGTGGGAGGGTGAGTCTGGCTTTGGGGCTTGGGGTTCCAGATCCCTGGCGTAGTGGCACCAAAACCCTTGGGAGGGGCCCCTGGGGCGCCGACCTAGGGTTAGGGTTAGCCCCCAGGAGACCGTCAGGCCCAACCGCACACTGTGCGGCGAGCTGAGGTGCGGCCCGAGGTGAAGGCGCTGGGGAGCGGGAGCGTGGGCACCAGCGTTTTGGCACAGGGAGCCTTTGAAGGTCACCGGGGACTCAGAAGGCCCTGCCCTTCTCTCGCCCTCTATGACCCGCGGCGCCCCTAGCGGCCCAGGTGGGGACAGTGCGGCAGGGTGAGTCCGGCTCTGGGGCTCTGAGTCACCAATCCCCAGCATTGCAGAGCCAGGCCGCTTGGGATGTCCCCTCAGGGCCGACCTAGGGTTTTGGTTAGCTGCCAGGAGCCCGGCAGGCCCTATCCACCGGCTCTGAAGCAAGCGGTGGGGTGGGCCTAGGTGAGGGCGCTGGCGAGCAGGATCCTGGGAGCCAACGTTTTTGCGCGGGGAGCCTTCAAAGGTCAGCGTGGGCTCGGAGGGCCCTGCCCGATCTCTTGCCCTGATTGACCGGCGGGGCCTCTAGCGGCTCGGGTGGCTGAAGGGCAGCAGGGTGAGTGCGGCACATGAGCTCGGGGTCCCCATCCCCAGCGTTGCGACGCCAGGCCCCTTGGGAAGTGCCACTCGGTGGCCGACCTATGGTTAGGGTTAGCCTCCAGGAGCCCCGCAGGCCCGATACACCACCTGTGCGTCGAGCGGAGAGTTGGGCCGAGGTGAGGGTGCTGGTGAACATGAGCCTGGGCCCAAGCATTTTGGTTCGGTGCGCCTTCGAAGGTCGGCAGGGGTTCGGAGGGCCCTGCCAGTTCTCCCACCCTGAATGAATGGCGGCGCCCCTAGCGGCCTGTGTGGGTTGGGGTGGCAGCGTGCATCCGGCGCTGGGGCTTGGGGGCCCCCAATCCCTGGCGTTGCGGCGCCAGGCCCCTTAGGAAGGGACCTTCAGGGGCTGTCCTAGGGTTAGGGTGAGCTCCCAGGAGGCCGGCAGGCCCGAGTCGCTGGCTCTGCGAAGAGCGGAGGTGCGGGCCGAGTTGAGGGTGATACAGAGCGGGAGCGTGGTCCCCAGCGTTTTGGCGCCCTGGGCCTTCGACTGTTGCCATGGCTCAAAGGGCCCTGCCCGTTCTCCTGCCCTGAAGAACCAGCGGCGCCCTTAGCAGCTCCCTTGGCGGTGGAGCGGCAGGGTGAGTCCATGCTGCGGCTCGTGGATCCCCAATCCCCAGCGTTGTGGGGCCAGGCCTCTTGGGAGGGGCTCCTCGTGGGCGGACCTAGGTTTAGAGTTAGCCCCCAGGAGGCCAGCAGGCCCGATACACCGCCTGTGCGTCGAGCGGAGAGTTGGGCCGAGGTGAGGGTGCTGGTGAACATGAGCCCGGGCCCAAGCGTTTTGGTTCGGGGCGCCTTCGAAGGTCGGCGGGGGTTCGAAGGGCCCTGCCCGTTCTCCCACCCTGAATGAATGGCGGCGCCCCTAGCGGCACGTGTGGGGCAGGGCGGCAGGGTGCATCCAGCGCTGGGGCTTGGGGGTTCCCAATCCCCGGCGTTGTGGCGCCAGGCCCCTTAGGAAGCGACCCTCGGGGCCGACCTAGGGTTAGCGTTAGCGCCCAGGAGGCCGGCAGGCCCGATCCGCGGGCTGTGCGAGGAGTGGAGATGCAGGCCGAGTTGAGGGCGATGGCGAGTGGGACCTGGGCCCCAGCGTTTTGGCGTCCTGGGCCTTTGAATGTTGCCATGTCTCGGAGGGCCCTGCCCTTTCTCCTGCCCTGACGAACCAGCAAGGCCCCTAGCGGCTCCGTTGGCGGTGGGGCGGCAGGGTGAATCCCAGGCTGCGGCTCGGGGATCCCCAATCCCCGGCGTTGTGGTGCCAGACCCCCTGGGAGGGGCTCCTCGTGGGCCGACCCAGGGTTAGAGTTAGCCCCCATAAGGCCGGCAGGCCAGATCCTCTGGCTGGGCAGTGAGAGGTGGGCGGGCCGAGGTAAAGGCGCTGGGGTGCGGGATTGTTGGCCCCTGCATTTTGGGGTGGGAGGCTTCAAATGTCGCCGGTTTCTCCAGGGCCCTGTCAGTTCTCCCGCCCTGAATGACCGGCGGCGCCCCTCGCAGCCCGGGTGGCAGCGTTGTGGGAGGGTGAGTCTGGCTTTGGGGCTTGGGGTTCCAGATCCCTGGCGTAGTGGCACCAAAACCCTTGGGAGGGGCCCCTGGGGGGCCGACCTAGGGTTAGGGTTAGCCACCAGGAGACCGTCAGGCCCAACCGCACACTGTGCGGCGAGCTGAGGTGCGGCCCGAGGTGAAGGCGCTGGGGAGCGGGAGCGTGGGCACCAGAGTTTTGGCATGGGGAGCCTTTGAAGGTCACCGGGGACTCAGAAGGCCCTGCCCTTCTCTCGCCCTCTATGACCCGCGGCGCCCCTAGCGGCCCAGGTGGGGACAGTGCGGCAGGGTGAGTCAGGCTCTGGGGCTCTGAGTCACCAATCCCCAGCATTGCAGAGCCAGGCCGCTTGGGTTGTCCCCTCAGGGCCGACCTAGGGTTTTGGTTAGCTGCCAGGAGCCCGGCAGGTCCTATCCACCGGCTCTGAAGCAAGCGGTGGGCTGGGCCTAGGTGAGGGCGCTGGCGAGCAGGATCCTGGGAGCCAACGTTTTTGCGAGGGGAGCCTTCAAAGGTCAGCGTGGGCTCAGAGGGCCCTGCCCGATCTCTTGCCCTGATTGACCGGCGGGGCCTCTAGCGGCTCGGGTGGCTGAAGGGCAGCAGGGTGAGTGAGGCACATGAGCTCGGGGTCCCCATCCCCAGCGTTGCGACGCCAGGCCCCTTGGGAAGTGCCCCTCGGTGGCAGACCTATGCTTAGGGTTAGCCTCCAGGAGCCCCGCAGGCCCGATACACCACCTGTGCGTCGAGCGGAGAGTTGGGCCGAGGTGAGGGTGCTGGTGAACATGAGCCTGGGCCCAAGCGTTTTGGTTCGGTGCGCCTTCGAAGGTCGGCAGGGGTTCGGAGGGCCCTGCCAGTTCTCCCACCCTGAATGAATGGCGGCGCCCCTAGCGGCCTGTGTGGGTTGGGGTGGCAGCGTGCATCCGGCGCTGGGGCTTGGGGGCCCCCAATCCCTGGCGTTGCGGCGCCAGGCCCCTTAGGAAGGGACCTTCAGGGGCTGTCCTAGGGTTAGGGTGAGCTCCCAGGAGGCCGGCAGGCCCGAGTCGCTGGCTCTGCGAAGAGCGGAGGTGCGGGCCGAGTTGAGGGTGATACAGAGGGGGAGCGTGGTCCCCAGCGTTTTGGCACCCTGGGCCTTCGACTGTTGCCATGGCTCAAAGGGCCCTGCCCGTTCTCCTGCCCTGAAGAACCAGCGGCGCCCTTAGCAGCTCCCTTGGCGGTGGAGCGGCAGGGTGAGTCCATGCTGCGGCTCGTGGATCCCCAATCCCCAGCGTTGTGGGGCCAGGCCTCTTGGGAGGGGCTCCTCGTGGGCGGACCTAGGTTTAGAGTTAGCACCCAGGAGGCCAGCAGGCCCAATCCTCTGGCTGGGCGGCGAGAGGTGGGCGGCCCGAGGTAAAGGCGCTGGCGATCGGGAGCATGGGCCCCTGCATTTTGGCGCAGGAGGCTTCAAATATCGCCGGTTTCTCCAGGGCCCTGTCCCTTCTCCCTCCCTGAATGACTGGCGGCGCCACTAGCAGCCCGGGTGGCGACGTGGCGGCAGGGTGAGTCTGGCTCTGGGTCTTGGGGTCCCTGATCCCCAGTGTAGCGGCACCAGGACCCTTGGGAGGGGCCCCTGGGTGGCTGACCTAGGGTTAGGGTTAGTCCCCAGGAGGCCGGCAGGTGGGATCCGGCCACTGTCCAGGGAGCGGAGGGCGGGGCCGAGGTGAGGGCGTTGGGGAGCGGGAGCGTGGGCACCAGCGTTTTGGCACGGGGAGCCTTTGAAGGCCACCGGGGGCTCGGAAGGCCCTGCCCCTTCTCTCGCCCTGAATGACCCGCAGTGCTCCTAGCGGCCCGGGTGGCGGCGTTGCGGTAGGGTGAGTGTGGCTCTGGGA
Source organism: Ursus americanus (assembly GCF_024610735.1). Taxonomy (NCBI): domain Eukaryota; kingdom Metazoa; phylum Chordata; class Mammalia; order Carnivora; family Ursidae; genus Ursus; species Ursus americanus. The sequence continues at coordinate 364,585 of NW_028273628.1, read as the reverse complement.
CTTGAGGTTCCCGATCCCTGGCGAAGCGGCACCAGGACCCTTGGGAGGGGCCCCTGGGTGGCCGACCTAGGGTTAGGGTTAGCACCCGGGAGGCCGGCAGGCGGGATCCGCCCGCTGTGCGTGGAGCGGAGGGGCGGGCCGAGGTGAGGGCGCTGGCGAGCAAGAGCCTGGGCCCAAGCGTTTTGGCACCGGGGGCCTTCGAATGTCTCCGGGGACTCGGCGGGCCCTGCCCATTCTCCTCCCTGAATGACCGGCGGCGCCCCTAGCAGCCCAGGTGGCGGCGGGGCGGCATGTAAGTCCGGGCATAGGGCTCGGGGGTCCCCAGTCCACCGCGTTGCGGCGCCAGGCCCCTTGGGAGGGGCCCCTCGGAGGCTGACCTAGGGTGAGGTTTAGCCCCTAGGATGCCGGCAGGCCCTATTCGCCAGCCGTGTGGAGACTGGAGTGGCGGACCGAGGTGAGGGCACTGGTGAGCGGGAGCGTGGGCCCGGGTGTTTTGGCGCGGGGGGCCTTTGAAGGTCGCCGTGTCTTGGAGGGCCCTGCCCGTGCTCCCGCCCTGAATGAACGGCACCACCCCAAGCCCCCGGGTGGCGGCTGGGTGGCAGGGTGAGTCCAGTGCTGAGGCTCGGGGGTCCCCAATCCCCAGCGTTGCGGCGCCAGATCCCTTGGGAGGGGCCCCTCGGGGGTCGATCTAGGGTTGCGGTTAGCCCCCAGGAGGCCGGTGGACCCGATCAGCGGCTGTGCGGCACGCGGAGGGTTGGGCCGAGGTGAGGGCGCTGGCGAGACTGAGCATGAGCCCAAGCGTTTTAGTGCGGGGGCCCTTCGAAGGTCAGTGGGGGCTCGGAGGGACCTGCCCGTTCTCCCGCTCTGAATGACCGGCGGGGCCCCTAGAGGCTCCGGTGCCTGAAGGGCAGCAGGGTGAGACCGGCACTTGGGTTGGGGTCCCCATTCCCGGCGTTGTGGCGCCAGGCCACTTGGGAAAGGGCCCCTCCGTGGCCGACCTACAGTTAGGGTTAGCCCCCAGGAGGCCAGCAGGCCCGATACACCGCCTGTGCGTCGAGCGGAGAGTTGGGCCGAGGTGAGGGTGCTGGTGAACATGAGCCCGGGCCCAAGCGTTTTGGTTCGGGGCGCCTTCGAAGGTCGGCGGGGGTTCGAAGGGCCCTGCCCATTCTCCCACCCTGAATGAATGGCGGCGCCCCTAGCGGCACGTGTAGGGCAGGGCGGCAGGGTGCATCCAGCGCTGGGGCTTGGGGGTTCCCAATCCCCGGCGTTGCGGCGCCAGGCCCCTTAGGAAGCGACCCTCGGGGCCGTCCTAGGGTTAGGGTTAGCGCCCAGGAGGCCGGCAGGCCCGATCCGCCGGCTGTGCGAGGAGTGGAGATGCAGGCCGAGTTGAGGGCGATGGCGAGCGGGAGCTGGGCCCCAGCGATTTGGCATCCTGGGCCTTTGAATGTTGCCATGGCTCGGAGGGCCCTGCCCTTTCTCCTGCAATGAATAACCAGCAAGGCCCCTAGCGGCTCCGTTGGCAGTGGGGCGGCAGGGTGAATCCCAGTCTGCGGTTCGGGGATCCCCAATCCCCGGCGTTGTGGTGCCAGGCCCCTTGGGAGGGGCTCCTCGTGGGCCAACCCAGGGTTAGAGTTAGCCCCCATAAGGCCGGCAGGCCAGATCCTCTGGCTGGGCAGTGAGAGGTGGGCGGGCCGAGGTAAAGGCGCTGGGGTGCGGGATTGTGGGCCCCTGCATTTTGGGGTGGGAGGCTTCAAATGTCGCCGGTTTCTCCAGGGCCCTGTCAGTTCTCCCGCCCTGAATGACCGGCGGTGCCCCTCGTGGCCCGGGGGGCAGCGTTGTGGGAGGGTGAGTCTGGCTTTGGGGCTTGGGGTTCCAGATCCCTGGCGTAGTGGCACCAAAACCCTTGGGAGGGGCCCCTGGGGCGCCGACCTAGGGTTAGGGTTAGCCCCCAGGAGACCGTCAGGCCCAACCGCACACTGTGCGGCGAGCTGAGGTGCGGCCCGAGGTGAAGGCGCTGGGGAGCGGGAGCGTGGGCACCAGCGTTTTGGCACAGGGAGCCTTTGAAGGTCACCGGGGACTCAGAAGGCCCTGCCCTTCTCTCGCCCTCTATGACCCGCGGCGCCCCTAGCGGCCCAGGTGGGGACAGTGCGGCAGGGTGAGTCCGGCTCTGGGGCTCTGAGTCACCAATCCCCAGCATTGCAGAGCCAGGCCGCTTGGGATGTCCCCTCAGGGCCGACCTAGGGTTTTGGTTAGCTGCCAGGAGCCCGGCAGGCCCTATCCACCGGCTCTCAAGCAAGCGGTGGTGTTGGCCTAGGTGAGGGCGCTGGCGAGCAGGATCCTGGGAGCCAACGTTTTTGCGCGGGGAGCCTTCAAAGGTCAGCGTGGGCTCAGAGGGCCCTGCCCGATCTCTTGCCCTGATTGACCGGCGGGGCCTCTAGCGGCTCGGGTGGCTGAAGGGCAGCAGGGTGAGTGCGGCACATGAGCTCGGGGTCCCCATCCCCAGCGTTGCGACGCCAGGCCCCTTGGGAAGTGCCCCTCGGTGGCCGACCTATGCTTAGGGTTAGCCTCCAGGAGCCCCGCAGGCCCGATACACCACCTGTGCGTCGAGCGGAGAGTTGGGCCGAGGTGAGGGTGCTGGTGAACATGAGCCTGGGCCCAAGCGTTTTGGTTCGGTGCGCCTTCGAAGGTCGGCAGGGGTTCGGAGGGCCCTGCCAGTTCTCCCACCCTGAATGAATGGCGGCGCCCCTAGCGGCCTGTGTGGGTTGGGGTGGCAGCGTGCATCCGGCGCTGGGGCTTGGGGGCCCCCAATCCCTGGCGTTGCGGCGCCAGGCCCCTTAGGAAGGGACCTTCAGGGGCTGTCCTAGGGTTAGGGTGAGCTCCCAGGAGGCCGGCAGGCCCGAGTCGCTGGCTCTGCGAAGAGCGGAGGTGCGGGCCGAGTTGAGGGTGATACAGAGCGGGAGCGTGGTCCCCAGCGTTTTGGCACCCTGGGCCTTCGACTGTTGCCATGGCTCAAAGGGCCCTGCCCGTTCTCCTGCCCTGAAGAACCAGCGGCGCCCTTAGCAGCTCCCTTGGCGGTGGAGCGGCAGGGTGAGTCCATGCTGCGGCTCGTGGATCCCCAATCCCCAGCGTTGTGGGGCCAGGCCTCTTGGGAGGGGCTCCTCGTGGGCGGACCTAGGTTTAGAGTTAGCACCCAGGAGGCCAGCAGGCCCAATCCTCTGGCTGGGCGGCGAGAGGTGGGCGGCCCGAGGTAAAGGCGCTGGCGATCGGGAGCATGGGCCCCTGCATTTTGGCGCAGGAGGCTTCAAATATCGCCGGTTTCTCCAGGGCCCTGTCCCTTCTCCCGCCCTGAATGACTGGCGGCGCCACTAGCAGCCCGGGTGGGCGACGTGGCGGCAGGGTGAGTCTGGCTCTGGGTCTTGGGGTCCCTGATCCCCAGTGTAGCGGCACCAGGACCCTTGGGAGGGGCCCCTGGGTGGCTGACCTAGGGTTAGGGTTAGCCCCCAGGAGGCCGGCAGGTGGGATCTGGCCACTGTCCAGGGAGCGGAGGGCGGGGCCGAGGTGAGGGCGTTGGGGAGCGGGAGCGTGGGCACCAGCGTTTTGGCACGGGGAGCCTTTGAAGGCCACCGGGGGCTCGGAAGGCCCTGCCCCTTCTCTCGCCCTGAATGACCCGCAGTGCTCCTAGCGGCCCGGGTGGCGGCGTTGCGGTAGTGTGAGTGTGGCTCTGGGACTTGAGGTTCCCGATCCCTGGCGAAGCGGCACCAGGACCCTTGGGAGGGGCCCCTGGGTGGCCGACCTAGGGTTAGGGTTAGCACCCGGGAGGCCGGCAGGCGGGATCCGCCCGCTGTGCGTGGAGCGGAGGGGCGGGCCGAGGTGAGGGCGCTGGCGAGCAAGAGCCTGGGCCCAAGCGTTTTGGCACCGGGGGCCTTCGAATGTCTCCGGGGACTCGGCGGGCCCTGCCCATTCTCCTCCCTGAATGACCGGCGGCGCCCCTAGCAGCCCAGGTGGCGGCGGGGCGGCATGTAAGTCCGGGCATAGGGCTCGGGGGTCCCCAGTCCACCGCGTTGCGGCGCCAGGCCCCTTGGGAGGGGCCCCTCGGAGGCTGACCTAGGGTGAGGTTTAGCCCCTAGGATGCCGGCAGGCCCTATTCGCCAGCCGTGTGGAGACTGGAGTGGCGGACCGAGGTGAGGGCACTGGTGAGCGGGAGCGTGGGGCCCGGGTGTTTTGGCGCGGGGGGCCTTTGAAGGTCGCCGTGTCTTGGAGGGCCCTGCCCGTGCTCCCGCCCTGAATGAACGGCACCACCCCAAGCCCCCGGGTGGCGGCTGGGTGGCAGGGTGAGTCCAGTGCTGAGGCTCGGGGGTCCCCAATCCCAGCGTTGCGGCGCCAGATCCCTTGGGAGGGGCCCCTCGGGGGTCGATCTAGGGTTGCGGTTAGCCCCCAGGAGGCCGGTGGACCCGATCAGCGGCTGTGCGGCACGCGGAGGGTTGGGCCGAGGTGAGGGCGCTGGCGAGACTGAGCATGAGCCCAAGCGTTTTAGTGCGGGGGCCCTTCGAAGGTCAGTGGGGGCTCGGAGGGACCTGCCCGTTCTCCCGCTCTGAATGACCGGCGGGGCCCCTAGAGGCTCCGGTGCCTGAAGGGCAGCAGGGTGAGACCGGCACTTGGGTTGGGGTCCCCATTCCCGGCGTTGTGGCGCCAGGCCACTTGGGAAGGGCCCCTCCGTGGCCGACCTACAGTTAGGGTTAGCCCCCAGGAGGCCAGCAGGCCCGATACACCGCCTGTGCGTCGAGCGGAGAGTTGGGCCGAGGTGAGGGTGCTGGTGAACATGAGCCCGGGCCCAAGCGTTTTGGTTCGGGGCGCCTTCGAAGGTCGGCGGGGGTTCGAAGGGCCCTGCCCATTCTCCCACCCTGAATGAATGGCGGCGCCCCTAGCGGCACGTGTAGGGCAGGGCGGCAGGGTGCATCCAGCGCTAGGGCTTGGGGGTTCCCAATCCCCGGCGTTGCGGCGCCAGGCCCCTTAGGAAGCGACCCTCGGGGCCGTCCTAGGGTTAGGGTTAGCGCCCAGGAGGCCGGCAGGCCCGATCCGCCGGCTGTGCGAGGAGTGGAGATGCAGGCCGAGTTGAGGGCGATGGCGAGCGGGAGCTGGGCCCCAGCGATTTGGCATCCTGGGCCTTTGAATGTTGCCATGGCTCGGAGGGCCCTGCCCTTTCTCCTGCAATGAATAACCAGCAAGGCCCCTAGCGGCTCCGTTGGCAGTGGGGCGGCAGGGTGAATCCCAGTCTGCGGTTCGGGGATCCCCAATCCCCGGCGTTGTGGTGCCAGGCCCCTTGGGAGGGGCTCCTCGTGGGCCAACCCAGGGTTAGAGTTAGCCCCCATAAGGCCGGCAGGCCAGATCCTCTGGCTGGGCAGTGAGAGGTGGGCGGGCCGAGGTAAAGGCGGGGGTGCGGGATTGTGGGCCCCTGCATTTTGGGGTGGGAGGCTTCAAATGTCGCCGTTTTCTCCAGGGCCCTGTCAGTTCTCCCGCCCTGAATGACCGGCGGTGCCCCTCGTGGCCCGGGGGGCAGCGTTGTGGGAGGGTGAGTCTGGCTTTGGGGCTTGGGGTTCCAGATCCCTGGCGTAGTGGCACCAAAACCCTTGGGAGGGGCCCCTGGGGCGCCGACCTAGGGTTAGGGTTAGCCCCCAGGAGACCGTCAGGCCCAACCGCACACTGTGCGGCGAGCTGAGGTGCGGCCCGAGGTGAAGGCGCTGGGGAGCGGGAGCGTGGGCACCAGCGTTTTGGCACAGGGAGCCTTTGAAGGTCACCGGGGACTCAGAAGGCCCTGCCCTTCTCTCGCCCTCTATGACCCGCGGCGCCCCTAGCGGCCCAGGTGGGGACAGTGCGGCAGGGTGAGTCCGGCTCTGGGGCTCTGAGTCACCAATCCCCAGCATTGCAGAGCCAGGCCGCTTGGGATGTCCCCTCAGGGCCGACCTAGGGTTTTGGTTAGCTGCCAGGAGCCCGGCAGGCCCTATCCACCGGCTCTGAAGCAAGCGGTGGGGTGGGCCTAGGTGAGGGCGCTGGCGAGCAGGATCCTGGGAGCCAACGTTTTTGCGCGGGGAGCCTTCAAAGGTCAGCGTGGGCTCGGAGGGCCCTGCCCGATCTCTTGCCCTGATTGACCGGCGGGGCCTCTAGCGGCTCGGGTGGCTGAAGGGCAGCAGGGTGAGTGCGGCACATGAGCTCGGGGTCCCCATCCCCAGCGTTGCGACGCCAGGCCCCTTGGGAAGTGCCACTCGGTGGCCGACCTATGGTTAGGGTTAGCCTCCAGGAGCCCCGCAGGCCCGATACACCACCTGTGCGTCGAGCGGAGAGTTGGGCCGAGGTGAGGGTGCTGGTGAACATGAGCCTGGGCCCAAGCATTTTGGTTCGGTGCGCCTTCGAAGGTCGGCAGGGGTTCGGAGGGCCCTGCCAGTTCTCCCACCCTGAATGAATGGCGGCGCCCCTAGCGGCCTGTGTGGGTTGGGGTGGCAGCGTGCATCCGGCGCTGGGGCTTGGGGGCCCCCAATCCCTGGCGTTGCGGCGCCAGGCCCCTTAGGAAGGGACCTTCAGGGGCTGTCCTAGGGTTAGGGTGAGCTCCCAGGAGGCCGGCAGGCCCGAGTCGCTGGCTCTGCGAAGAGCGGAGGTGCGGGCCGAGTTGAGGGTGATACAGAGCGGGAGCGTGGTCCCCAGCGTTTTGGCGCCCTGGGCCTTCGACTGTTGCCATGGCTCAAAGGGCCCTGCCCGTTCTCCTGCCCTGAAGAACCAGCGGCGCCCTTAGCAGCTCCCTTGGCGGTGGAGCGGCAGGGTGAGTCCATGCTGCGGCTCGTGGATCCCCAATCCCCAGCGTTGTGGGGCCAGGCCTCTTGGGAGGGGCTCCTCGTGGGCGGACCTAGGTTTAGAGTTAGCCCCCAGGAGGCCAGCAGGCCCGATACACCGCCTGTGCGTCGAGCGGAGAGTTGGGCCGAGGTGAGGGTGCTGGTGAACATGAGCCCGGGCCCAAGCGTTTTGGTTCGGGGCGCCTTCGAAGGTCGGCGGGGGTTCGAAGGGCCCTGCCCGTTCTCCCACCCTGAATGAATGGCGGCGCCCCTAGCGGCACGTGTGGGGCAGGGCGGCAGGGTGCATCCAGCGCTGGGGCTTGGGGGTTCCCAATCCCCGGCGTTGTGGCGCCAGGCCCCTTAGGAAGCGACCCTCGGGGCCGACCTAGGGTTAGCGTTAGCGCCCAGGAGGCCGGCAGGCCCGATCCGCGGGCTGTGCGAGGAGTGGAGATGCAGGCCGAGTTGAGGGCGATGGCGAGTGGGACCTGGGCCCCAGCGTTTTGGCGTCCTGGGCCTTTGAATGTTGCCATGTCTCGGAGGGCCCTGCCCTTTCTCCTGCCCTGACGAACCAGCAAGGCCCCTAGCGGCTCCGTTGGCGGTGGGGCGGCAGGGTGAATCCCAGGCTGCGGCTCGGGGATCCCCAATCCCCGGCGTTGTGGTGCCAGACCCCCTGGGAGGGGCTCCTCGTGGGCCGACCCAGGGTTAGAGTTAGCCCCCATAAGGCCGGCAGGCCAGATCCTCTGGCTGGGCAGTGAGAGGTGGGCGGGCCGAGGTAAAGGCGCTGGGGTGCGGGATTGTTGGCCCCTGCATTTTGGGGTGGGAGGCTTCAAATGTCGCCGGTTTCTCCAGGGCCCTGTCAGTTCTCCCGCCCTGAATGACCGGCGGCGCCCCTCGCAGCCCGGGTGGCAGCGTTGTGGGAGGGTGAGTCTGGCTTTGGGGCTTGGGGTTCCAGATCCCTGGCGTAGTGGCACCAAAACCCTTGGGAGGGGCCCCTGGGGGGCCGACCTAGGGTTAGGGTTAGCCACCAGGAGACCGTCAGGCCCAACCGCACACTGTGCGGCGAGCTGAGGTGCGGCCCGAGGTGAAGGCGCTGGGGAGCGGGAGCGTGGGCACCAGAGTTTTGGCATGGGGAGCCTTTGAAGGTCACCGGGGACTCAGAAGGCCCTGCCCTTCTCTCGCCCTCTATGACCCCGCGGCGCCCCTAGCGGCCCAGGTGGGGACAGTGCGGCAGGGTGAGTCAGGCTCTGGGGCTCTGAGTCACCAATCCCCAGCATTGCAGAGCCAGGCCGCTTGGGTTGTCCCCTCAGGGCCGACCTAGGGTTTTGGTTAGCTGCCAGGAGCCCGGCAGGTCCTATCCACCGGCTCTGAAGCAAGCGGTGGGCTGGGCCTAGGTGAGGGCGCTGGCGAGCAGGATCCTGGGAGCCAACGTTTTTGCGAGGGGAGCCTTCAAAGGTCAGCGTGGGCTCAGAGGGCCCTGCCCGATCTCTTGCCCTGATTGACCGGCGGGGCCTCTAGCGGCTCGGGTGGCTGAAGGGCAGCAGGGTGAGTGAGGCACATGAGCTCGGGGTCCCCATCCCCAGCGTTGCGACGCCAGGCCCCTTGGGAAGTGCCCCTCGGTGGCAGACCTATGCTTAGGGTTAGCCTCCAGGAGCCCCGCAGGCCCGATACACCACCTGTGCGTCGAGCGGAGAGTTGGGCCGAGGTGAGGGTGCTGGTGAACATGAGCCTGGGCCCAAGCGTTTTGGTTCGGTGCGCCTTCGAAGGTCGGCAGGGGTTCGGAGGGCCCTGCCAGTTCTCCCACCCTGAATGAATGGCGGCGCCCCTAGCGGCCTGTGTGGGTTGGGGTGGCAGCGTGCATCCGGCGCTGGGGCTTGGGGGCCCCCAATCCCTGGCGTTGTGGCGCCAGGCCCCTTAGGAAGGGACCTTCAGGGGCTGTCCTAGGGTTAGGGTGAGCTCCCAGGAGGCCGGCAGGCCCGATCGCTGGCTCTGCGAAGAGCGGGGTGCGGGCCGAGTTGAGGGTGATGCAGAGCGGGAGCATTGTCCCCAGCGTTTTGACGCCCTGGGCCCTCGACTGTTGCCATGGCTCAAAGGGCCCTGCCCGTTCTCCTGCCCTGAAGAACCAGCGGCGCCCTTAGCAGCTCCCTTGGCGGTGGAGCAGCAGGGTGAGTCCATGCTGCGGCTCGGGGATCCCCAATCCCCAGCGTTGTGGGGCCAGGCTTCTTGGGAGGGGCTCCTCTTGGGCGGACCTAGGTTTAGAGTTAGCACCCAGGAGGCCAGCAGGCCCAATCCTCTGGCTGGGCGGCGAGAGGTGGGCGGCCCGAGGTAAAGGCGCTGGCGATCGGGAGCGTGGGCCCCTGCATTTTGGCTCGGGAGGCTTCAAATGTCACTCGTTTCTCCAAGGCCCTGTCCATTCTCCCTCCCTGAATGAGCGGCGGCGCCCCAAGCGGCCTAGGTTGCGATGGTGCTGCAGGGTGAGTCTGGCTCTGGGGCTCTGAATCACCAATCCCCAGCGTTGCAGAGCCAGGCCTCTTGGGTTGTGCCCCACGATGCCTACCTAGGATTTCAGTTAGCCCCCACGACCCTTGCAGGCACTATCCACTGGCTCTGCAGCAAGCGGAGGGGCAGGCCAGGCTGAGGGCGCTCGGGAGCAGGAGGAATGGAGCCAATGTTTTTGTGCGGGGCGCCTTTGAAGGTCAGCGGGGACTCCGGGGGCCCTGCCCATTCTCCCACCCTGATTGACCAGTGGTCTCTAGCGGCTCGGGTGGCTGAAGGGCAGCAGGGTGAGACCGGCACTTGGGCTCGGGGTCCCCATCCGCAGCGTTGTCACGCCAGGCCCCTGGGAAGTGCCCCTCGGGGGCCGAACTATGGTTAGGGGTAGCCCCCAGGAGGCCGGCAGGCCCGATACACCACCTGGGCATCGAGCAGAGAGTTGGGCTGAGGTGAGGGTGCTGGTGAATATGAGCCTGGGCCCAAGTGTTTTGATTCGGGGCGCCTTCGAAAATTGGCGGGGATTCGGAGGGCCCTGTCCATCCTTCCAAGGTGAATGAACAGCGGCGCCCCTAGCGGCCCAGGTGGGGAGGGGCGTCAGGGTGCATGGGGCGCTGGGGCTTGGGGGTCCCCAATCCCTGGTGTTGCGGCACCAGGCCCCTTGGGAGGGGCCCTTCGGGCGCCAACCTAGAGTTAGGTTTAGCCCCTAAGAGGCCAGCAGGCCCTATTCGCCAGCTGTGTGGAGAGCAGAGTGGCAGACCTAGGTGAGGGCGCTGGTGAGTGGGAGGGTGGGCCTGGGCGTTTTGGCGTGCGGGGCCTTTGAAGGTCGCCATGTCTCTGAGGGCCCTGCCCCTTCTCCTGCCCTGAATGAACGGCAGCACCCCAAGCCCCCGAGTGGCGGCTGGGCGGCAGGTGAGTCAGGTGCTGAGTCTTGGGGTCCCCAATCCCCGGCATTGTGGCGTCAGGCCCCTTGGGAGGGGCCCCTCGGGTCCGACCTAGGGTTAGGGTTAGCCCCCAGGTGGCTGGCAGGCCCGATCCGCCTGCTGTGCGGGGAGCGGAGGGGCAGGCCGAGGTGAGGGCGCTGGGGAGTGGAAGCATGGGCACCAGCGTTTTGGCTCCAGGAGCCTTTGAAGGTCACCGGGAACTCGGAAGGACCTGCCACTTCTCTCACCCTGAATGACCGGCGGCGCCCCTAGCTGCCCAGGTGGCGACAGTGTGGAAGGGCGAGTCCGGCTCTGGGGTGCTGAGTCACCAATCCCAAGCATAGCAGAGCCATACCCCTTGGGATGTGCCCCACGGGGCCGACCTAGGTTTTCAGTTAGCCCCCAGGAGCCCGGCAGGCACTATCCACTGGCTCTGCAGCAAACGGAGGGGCGGGTCGAGGTGAGGGCGCTGGGGAGCGGGAGCGTGGGCACCAGCATTTTGGCGTGGTGAGCCTTTGAAGGTCACCGGGGACTCCAAAGGCCCTGCCCTTCTCTCGCCCTGAATGACCGGCGGCGCCCCTAGAGGCCCGGGTGGCAACAGTGCGGCAGGGTGAGTCTGGCTCTGGGGTCTGAGTCACCAATCCCCAGCGTTGCAGAGCCAGGCCCCTTGGGATGTGCCCCACGGGGCCGACCTAGGGTTTTCATTAGAACCAAGAGCCCGGCAGGCCCTATCCAATGGGTCTGAATCAAGGGGAGAGTTGGGCCAAGGTGAGGATGCTGGTGATCATGAGCCTGGGCCCAAGCGTTTTGGTTCAGAACTCCTTCAAAGGTCAGCGGGGGTTCGAAGGGCTCTGCCCATTCTCCCACCCTGCAGGAACGGCGGCGCCCCTAGCGGCCCGGGTCCTGAGGGGTGGCAGGGTGAGTCAGGCCCTGCGGCTCAGGTATCTCCAATCCCCAGCGATGAGGCGCCAGGCCCCTTGGGAGGGGCCCCTTGGATGCAACTTAGGTTTTGGTTTAGCCCCTAGGAACTCGGCAGGTCCTATTCGCCAGCTGTGTGGAGAGTGGAGTGGCGGACCGAGGTGAGTTCACTGGTGTTTGGGAGCGTGGGCTCGGGCGTTTTGGCGCGGGGGGGATTCGAAAGTCACCGTGTCTCAGAGGGCCCTGCCCGTTCTCCCGCCCTGAATGAATGGCAGCACCCCAAGCCCCTGGGTGGCGGCTGGGCGGCAGGGTGAGTCAGGTGCTGAGGCTCAGGGTCCCCAATCCCTGGCGTTGCGGCGCCAGGCCCCTTGGGATGGGCCTCTCGGTGGTCGATCTAGGGTTACAGTTAGCCCCCCGGAGACCGGTGGACCAGATCAGCGTCTGTGCAGCACGCGGCAGGGTGGGCCGAGGTGCGGGCGCTGGCGAGCCTGAGCATGAGCCCAAGCGTTTTAGCGTGGGGGGCCTTCGAAGGTTGGTGGTGGCTGGAGGGACCTGCCCATTCTCCCGCTCTGAATGACCAGCGGGGCCCCTAGTGGCTCAGGTGGCTGAAGGGCAGCAGGGTGAGTCCGGCACTTGGGCTCGGTTGCCCCATCCCCGGCGTTGGGGCACCAGGCCACTTGAGAAGGGCCCCTCGGGGGCCGACCTACAGTTACGGTTAGCACCCAGGAGGCTGGCAGGCCCTATACACTGCCTGTGCGTGGAGCGGAGAGTTGGGCCGAGGTGAGGATGCTGGTGAACATGAGCCTGGGCACAAGCATTTTGGTTCTGGGCGCCATTGAAGGTGGGCGGGGGTTCGGAGGCCCCTGCCAGTTCTCCCACCCAGAATGAATGGCAGTGCCCCTAGCGGGCCGTGTGGGGCAGGGCGGCAGGGTGCACTCGGCCCTGGGGCTTGGGGGTCGCCAATCCCCGGCTTTGCGCAGCAAGGCTCCTTAGGAAGGGACCCTCAGGGGCCGTCCTAGGGTTAGGGTTAGCACCCAGGAGGCCGGCAGGCCCGATCCGCCGGCTGTGCGAGGAGTGGAGGTGTGGGCCGAGTTGAGGGGGATGCAGAGCGGGAGCGTGGGCCCCAGCGTTTTGGCACCCTGGGCCTTCGAATGTTGCCATGTCTCCAAGGGCCCTGCCCATTCTCCTGCCCTGAATAACCAGCGGCGCCCCTAGCGGCTCCGTTGGTGGTGGGGCTGCAGGGTGAGTCCTGAGCTGCGGCTCAGGGATCCCCAATCCCCAGCATTGTAGGGCCAGGCCTCTTGGGAGGGGCTCCTCGTGGGCCGACCTAGGGTTAGAGTTAGCACCCAGGAGGCCGGCAGGCCCAATCCTCTGGCTGGGCTGAGAGAGGTGGGCGGGTCGAGGTAAAGGCGCTGGTGAGCGGGAGCGTGGGCCCCTGCATTTTTGCGCGGGAGTCTTCAAATGTCGCTGGTTTCTCCAGGGCCCTGTCCGTTCTCCCGCCCTGCATGAGCGGCGGCGCCCCTAGTGGCCTGGGTGGCGGCGTTGTGGCAGCATGAGTCTGGTTCTGGGGCTTGGGGTCCCAGATCCCTGGCGTATAGGCAACAGAATCCTTGGGAGGGACCCTGGAGGGCCGACCTAAGGTTAGGGTTAGCCCACACAAGGCCGGCATGCCGGATCCGCCCTCTGTGCAGGGAGCAGAGGGGCGGGCTGAGGTGAGGGCGCTGGGGAGCGGGAGCATGGTCACCCGGGTTTTGGCACGGAGAGCCTTTGAAGGTCGCCAGTGGCTCGGAAGACCCTGTCCATTCTTGTGCCCTGAATGACCAGCGGCGCCCCTAGTGGCCGGAGTGGCAGCAGGGAGGCAGGGTGAGTTTGGCGATGGGGCCTATGGTCCTAGTCTCAGGCTTGGTGGCGCCAGGCCCCTTGGGAGGGGCCCCTCTGGGTCCTGCCTAGCTTTAGGGTTATCCCCAGGAGTCCGGCGGCCTGATCCGCTGGCTGTGCATGGAGCGGAAGGGCGGGCTGACGTGAATGCGCTGGCGAGCGGGAGTGAGGGCCCAAGCGTTTTGGCACGGGGAGCCTTCGAAGGTCACCGGAGGCTCAGAGGGCCCTGCCTATTCTCTCGCCCTGTGAGGACGTTGCCCCTAGTGGGCCGGGTCATGGCGGGGCGGCAGGGTGAGTCTGGAGCTAGGGCTCGTGGGTCCCCAATCCCCAGCGTGGTGTCGCCAGGCACTTGGGAGTGATACCTTGGGGGCCTACCTAGGGTTAGGGTTAGCCCAAAGGAGGCCGGCAGCCCCATTCTGTCGGCTGTGCGGCGAGAGGAGTGGTGGGCAGAGGTGAGGGCGCTGGCGAGCGGGAGCGTGGGCCCAAGCGTTTTGGCGCGGGGGGCCTTCGAAAGTCACCGGGGGCTCAGAGATCCATGCCCCTTCTCCCGCCCTGAATGAGTGGCGGCGCCCCTAGAAGCCCGGGTGGCGGCGGGGCGGCTGGGTGAGTCTGGTGCTCATGCTCATGTGTCCCCAATCCCCGGCGTGGCGGAGCCAGGACCCTTGGAAAGGGCCCCTCGGGGGCCGACCTAGGTTTAGGGTTAGCCCCCAGGAGCCCAGCAGGCCCTATCCGCCAGCTGTGTGTTCGAGCGGAGGGGCGGGCTGAGGTGAGGGCAATGGTGAGCGGGAGCGTGGGCCCAAGCGTTTTGGCGCAGGGGGCCTTCGAAGGTCACGGGGGGCTTGGAGGGCCCTGCCCCTTCTCCTGCCCCGAAGGACTGGCGGTGCCCCTAGCAGCCCGGGTGGCGACCGGGTGGCAGTGAAAGTCCAGCACTGGGGCTCGATTGTCCCCAATCCCCGGCGTGATGGCGCCAGTCCCCTTGGGAGGGGCTCCTCAGGGGCTGAACTAGGGTTAGGGTTAACCCCCAGGAGGCTGGCAGGCCCGATCTGACGGCTGTGTGGCGAGCGGAGGGTGGGTCCCAGGTGAGGGCAATGGTGAGCGGGAGCGTGGGCCCTAGCGTTTTGGCGTGGGTTGCCTTCGAAGGTCGCAGGGGGCACGGAGGGCCCTGCAAGTTCTCCCACTCTGAATGAGGATGGCGACCCTAGCAGGCCGGGTCTCGGCAGGGCAGCAGGGTGAGTCCGGCGCTGGTGCTCGGGGGTCCCCAATCCCCGGCGTGTTGGTGCCAGACCCCTTTGGAGGGGCCCCTCGACAGCCAACCTAGGGTGAGGGTTAGACCCCAGTAGGCTGCCAGGCCCGATCCGCTGGGTGTGCGGCTTGCGGAGGGGCTGGCCGAGGTGTGGGCACTGGTGAGCAGAAGCGTGGGCCGAAGCATTTTGGCACGGGGGGCCTTCAAATGTCACCGGTGGCTCGGAGGGCCCTGCCCATTCTCCCGCCCTGAATGACCGGCGGTGCCCCTAGTGACCCGGGTGGCAGTGGGGGGCATGGTGAGTCCGGTGCTGGGGCTCAGGAGTCCCCTTTCCCCATCGTTGCGGCACCAGGCCCCTTGGGAGGGGCCACTAGGGGGCCGACATAGGTTTAGGGTTAGCCCCCAGAAGGCCCACAGACCCGATCCGCCAGCTGTGCGGCGAGTGGAGGGGAGGGCCGAGGTAAGGGTGCTGGCCAGCGGGAGCGTGGGGCCAAGCGTTTTGGTGCGGGGGGCCTTCGAAGGTTGCAGGTTGCTCGGAGGGCCCTGCCTGTTCTCCCTCCCTGAATGAACGGCGGCGCCCCTAGCGGCCCAGGTGGCGGTAGGGCGGGAGGGTGAGTCAGGCGCTTGGGCTCGGGAGTCCCCAATCCCTGGTGTTGCGGCAATAGGAACCTGGGATGGGCCCCTCGGGGGCCCACCAATGGTTAGGGTAACACCCAGGAGGCCTGCAGTCCAGATCCACTGGCTCTACAGCGAGCGGAGGGGCGGACCGAGGTGAGGGCGCAGGCGAGCGGGAGCATGGGCCCAAGCGTTTTGGCACAGGGGGGCCTTCGAATGTCATCAGGGGCTCGGAGGAATCTGCCCGTTCTCCCTCCCTGAATGACCGACGGTGCTCCTAGCGGCCTGGGTGGCGGGGGGGGCGACACGGTGAGTCCGGCGCTGGGGCTCGGGGGTCCCCAATCCCAGGCATTGCAGTGCCAGGCCCCTTCGGAGGGGCACCTCAGGGGACAACCTAGGGTTCTGCGTAGCCCCCAGGAGGAGTGCAGGCCTCATCCGCCGGCTCTGTGGCGAGCGGAGGGGCGGGCCGAGGTGAGGGCGCTGAGGAGCAGGAGCGTGGGCTCAAGCATTTTGGATGGGGGGGCCTTCGAAGTTCGCCCCGGGCTCAGAGGGCCCTGCCCGTTCTACCGCCCTGAATGACCAGCGGCACCCCTAGAGGCCCGGGTGGTGATGGGGCGGCAGGGAGACTCTGGCGCTGGGGATTGGGGCTCCCTAATACCCGGCGTTGCAGCCTCAGGCCCCTTGGGACGGGCCCCTCGGTGGCAGACCTAGGGTTAGGGTTAGCCCCCAGGAGGCTGGCAGGCTCGTTCCGCCCATGTGCGGTGAATGGAGGTGTGGGTTGAGGTGAGGATGCTGGCGAGTGGGGGCGTGGGCCAGAGCATTTACGCTTTGGCTTGGGGTGCCTTCGAAGGTCACAGGAGGCTTGCAGGGTCCTGCCCGTTCTGTCGCCCTGAAGGACTGGTGACGCCCCTAGTGCCCCATGTGGCGGCAGGGCGGCACGGTGCGTCCGGCGGTGGGACTTGGGGGTCCCCAATCCCTGGCATGCAGCGTCAGGCCACTTGGGAGGGGCCCTTCGGGGGCAACATGGCATAGGGTTAGCCCCCAGGAATCCCGCAGGCCCGATCCGCCAGCTCTGCCACGAGAGGACGGGTGGGCCGAGGTTAGGGCGCTGGGAAGCAGGAGCGAGGGAGCCAGAGTTTTTGCACGGGGGGCCTTTGAAGGTCACAGGGGGATCGGAGGGCCTTGCCCGTTCTCCCTTCTTGAATGAGTGGCAACGCCCGTAGCACCCTGGGTGCTTGCGGGGTGGCAGAGTCCAGCACTGGGGCTCGGGGGTCCCAAATCCCTGGCATTGTGGTGCCAGGCTCCTTGGGAGGGGCCCCTCGGGGGCCGACCTCGGGTTAGGGTTCTTCCCCAGGAGGCTGGCAAGCCTGGCGCTAAGTGGCTCTGGCAATGTAACAAAAATGCCATACACTTATCTGAAAGAAATAACAGTGTACAGGAACCCTCTTAGCCCTAACATCATCCTTTCTGAATATGGAAGCCAGCCCCAAATTGCTCGTGGAAGTCTGACGAAAGGGCTAAGCACTTTTCTCTGAGTCACCACACTGTACAGGGAAAGACCAATGTACATCATCTTTCACGAGTAGGAAGCATTAAAGAAAAGGTTCTGGAATTTCGAGGACTCTGACCCATCCTTATTGGTAATAAACCATCGTGTACAGGAAAACACCTTCAACTCTCATCAGCCTCCTCAATCCTGATTCCGATTCAACTTTGGGTGTGTAGGACTAGGGAAATGTCCACATCTTATTGCTAAGAAAAACGATGTCAGGGTAATGCCCTTCAAGTCACCTCAGCCTTCCTGAAGACGGAAGCAGGAATCAAGGTGGTTATGTTACCATGAGGTAAGGAAGATGAGCATATAAGTGAGAAACAACAGTGGGCAGGACCTCTCTTCCAAGGAACAGTATCTTTGCTTAATGTTCAATCCCTATGGTAAGTGGTTGTGGGCATTTGTGAGGTCAAAATCTTAAGTGTTTTGTAAAACCTCTTGGTCATTCACAGATGAGACTAAGGTAGTTGGGGACTTCTAGGCAGTGATTTGTCCACTGTCGAAAATATGAAAAGATAAAAGAGACAGATGAGGTCTCCTCAGGCATTGTCCTTTATCCTCATCCTCCGTGAGGATGGCCATCTCTGGACAGCTCAATGGCAGGGTCTCATTCACAGTGGGGGCATCTGTTCCTCACAGACATCAGGCAGGGAAATGGATTTGGTTCTCTGTGCCAGCCCAGCCACAGCTGAGTGTCACAGCACCCTCTTGTGGGCTTATAAGAGTTCCGCTGACACCAGGCAGGTCATTGTATTTGATAAACCACTGTGAGAGTTTGCAATTGCCTTCATCTGCAACCTCCTAGAGGCAAATGCAGGTGTCTGGTACCATGTGAAGTCATGTGAAGGCATTGTGAGAAAGTGTCCTTTTGCTTAAGAAAAACATGGCTGGGGCTCCTGGCTGGCTCAGCCAGTTAAGCATGTGCCTTTGGCTCAGGTTATGATCCCAGGGTTCTGGGATCGAGCCGAGGCTCCCTGCTCAGCAGGAAAGGAGGTAGGGAAATAGCTTAGAACCCACAGAGAATGTGAATGAAGGGGAGTGAAATGGAATTTGGTCTGTGTTTTGCTTTAGGGATTGGAAGTTAGTTTTTTCTCAATTGTGATTGTTCTTGAGACAGAAAAGCTGTATTGGTTTTTTTTTTACCTTTAATTTTTTTCTAATAATAATTTTTTATTATGATATGTTAGTCACTATACAGTATTTCCTTAGTTTTTGATGTAGTGTTCCGTGATTCATTATTTGCATATAACACCCAGTGCTCCATGCAATATGTACCTTCCTTAATACCCATCACTGGCCCATCCCAATCCCCCACCCCTCTCCCCTCTGAAGCCCTCAGTTTGTTTCCCAGAGTCCATAGTCTCTCGTGGTTCATTCCCCCTTCTGTTTAGGGTCCATTGTCTAAAGGGACAGACAGTGGAAGTTCACCAAATATAAGATCGAAATTGAATTGTTCATTATAGATGCCGCCAAGTAGTTCCCAGACATTTCATTCTACTGTAGTAATTCATTATACCTGTGCAGGTGCACGTGGAAGATAAATGATGAATGTATACTGGTAATAAAACACGCCCCTCAGTAGTAGAATAATAGAGGATGAACATGTGTAAAATTATTCGACTACAGTGTCCATGCTTTCCCTTTGGTTCCTTATTACTATGAATTTGGACAATTTTTGTTCTCTAGGCTTAAACCTCATTGTCAGTATTCAGAGTTTTTCAATGCTGATCTTCTCCTGTATAAATTACCAAAAACCTAAAATATGTATAAACTTGAAAAAATGCTATATTGAAAATTATAGCAGGGAAGTTCCATTTTGTGAATATTGTGTCAATGGATCTCTATTTTGACATCAGTGTTCATTAGAAATGATGACATTTCATGTGAGTATAAATATCAATGTGAAAAAGAAAAGGTAGGAAGAACCTTGAATGTTTAAGTAATTGGTGAAATGACAGGTGTGTGTGTGTGTGTGTGTGTGTGTGTGTGTGTGTGTGTGTGTGTAATTGATTTTCAGTGAATGGTTCAGCTTCTTGTAGGGCCTCCGAGAGAGCCCAGGTGAACCTTTCAATTAGTTGGTATCTGTTCTCAGAACATGGGAATCTCTTAGTCCAAACAGGCAAGCTTTGAGGTCTTGAAGAGTTTCAGTCCTCAGCGATGGTGTTGCAGACCCTTGTGTGCAAACCCTAGGGTATGCTCAGAGCCCTCATTAGCAGGTACCAACTTGTGAGGATTTCAGACAGCATTTCCCAAAGAAGTACCTCTTGAGTCTCTGTCCTTGTCAGTTCCCTACACGTCCTTACACTAGTTATGTGATCAGTGTGTTTCAGGATAATCCCCACATGTGATTTTTGCTATTTCCTACTAGTCCTATCTGTTTCTCATCTTGTTCTTTTATGGTAGGTGTTGGGAAGCAACCTGTGTGGTGTAGGAGGGGGTGTGGAAGTTGTCTGCCTTCAGAGGACCCAATGATGCCTAGAAATTGTACTGTAGTTTGAGGTCAATTATCCATCCTCTGAGTGTCAGGAATTCCATCACTTTACTTTGATGCTAGTCTGTTCTTCAAGCTGTCCTCAGAAATAAGGACGTCATCCATCTAGGGAATACTGGTTTGTGTGTATGTTTTCATTTTAGGAAAGGCCTTGCTGTTCCTGAAAATAATACTGTAGAGCACCCTTTCCTGTTCTTATTGGCCATCAGTCAATCTTTTGTGAAGTATTCGTTTGTACATAGACTTTTTATGGTTGATGAGCAGGAATTCTTTATTGACAAGTCTTTGTCAGTGTGTATATTGCAAATCTTTACTTCCCAGACTGTGGTTCACTTTTTCATTTTCTTATGGTCATAAGATAAGGAGAAATGTCACATTTTTATGAAGTCCCACTGAATTCTTTTAAATGGTTAGTGCACCCTATATCCTACCCCAAGATTGACAGGTTCTGCATTTTCTTTCAGAAACTGTCCAATGGGAAGCTACAATCCATCTCAAATTTATAAATTGCATTTTAATTCTAATAGGGTATTTATAGACAGTTTTGGATTTTCTATGTACACAATCGTATTATCTGTGAATAGTCACAATTATCCCCTCAATTCTTATACTTTTTGTTTCTCTTGCCATAAAACACTTGTAGATTCTCTGATGCCACGTTGAATAGAGCAGCATTGTTTGAAGATTTAATATACCTTTCTCAATATCTAACAGAAAAAGCAGACAAAACATTGGTAACAAATGTGACCTAATTGACATATAGGGAACATTCCATAATAAGTGCAGAATACATTATTTTCAAGTGGTCATAGACTCTTTACCCAAATAGATGATAGGTGGGGCCACGAATCAAGTCTACAAATGTTAAACCCTGAAATTAACTAGATTCTATTCTTAGACCACAGGGGAATTGAGCCACAGTCATAGCGAAAAGAAAACCAGGAAGTCCTTCAATGTTTAAAATTAAATGGAAGTTTGCTACATATCCTAAAGGTCAGAGAGGGAATCTCAATGGAAATTCTGAACCTTTTCTACATGAGGGCTCACACACAATGGCACTTTCTTTGTGAAGAGCATTATAATAACCTAGACAGGAGTTGAGCCTTAAGTCAGAGTTCTGCCTACCCCAGCCACACCTGGCAGCCTTGGCCTGTGGTACTCCTCAGCTGTCCTTTCTGGCGGCCCTGAGCTAAGGGGGTCAACATGGCCATATGTAAATGGGAAGCTCCCCACTCATAGTGATGATGGTGCCCCCTCCCCAGCTGCCCATTCTGGTGGCTCTGAGCTAAGGGGGTCAACATGGCCGTATGGAAATTAGAAGCTCCCCACTCTTAGTGATGACGTTGCTATCGTATCATCCTCACCAGTCCAACAATATGATTTCTGAGTGAAATATGACACAAGAGCGATTTCTTGGCCTTCCTTCAGGTTTGAAAATCATCTGGTGAGTCATCTATTAGAAATATGGATTCAACATGTGTTCTTTCTTCTGGAAAAGAAATAGACCCAATAGCAATTAGGGCTTCCTGAGCACCTGTTCTTGAGAGACATCATACTGGCTCTTTGTAGCATTCTGCCTCTTAAACTTCTCAACTAGGGTGTAGATATTTTTAGGCACATTTTCAGACGGTTAGAAAGGGACTCAGATGATATGAGTCTCAGAGGATTTTAGTGTCAGAAACCTAAATGGGATCCCCAAATTGACTCCAAATCGCTTGTTGTTCCATACAGGGTACTATTTCCCTCTTATCTCTGGTCTTCTCGATCTGGAAACCTATCAAGTATCAGGATTTTCTTGTCGTGTGGACAACTGGAATGAATTCAGCGGGCCTTTTCACGTCTGCCCATGGTGATCATTAAGATCATTATCTCAGTAGAGGACCTCTGGGTAAGATACTCAAAGATCCTAAGGAATACAGACAGTATAATATTTTCCTGGTATTAAAGTTACTGAAACCAACTATCTTTTTTAGTAGATTCAGGCTCTGGTATGTTCAGAGGGTACTGTAAAACAAGTCTGAAATAGTATTTAAAAACACTCAGCTCAGCCTCTTCTACAAAGTGAGCCAATGCTTATAAACATGGCTAAAATATTCCCTTACCTACGATGACTTCCCAGCCATCCTAGTGTTTATATGGTATGACTGTGACTTGCATTAGTCAACATTTGCAGAGAAAGAACTTAGTGCATCCAGGGGTCACTTCATGTTGAAATTAGTTTGTGACAACGAGCTACTGTGTTTTATTCTGCAGTCCAAGGGAATGGTGCCAGACATCTCTAAGGTGTCTAGCAGTTCTACAATTCTGATTTTACGTGGTCTGTGTGCTTCAGAGATTTGGTCAGGAGAAGGGCAGGAGTCCAGAGACTGTGAACA
Source organism: Ursus americanus (assembly GCF_024610735.1). Taxonomy (NCBI): domain Eukaryota; kingdom Metazoa; phylum Chordata; class Mammalia; order Carnivora; family Ursidae; genus Ursus; species Ursus americanus. The sequence goes on along the minus strand of NW_028273628.1, from coordinate 343,282 downwards.
CTTCTGTTACATGTGCTGACCATGGAGCACGCAGGATTCCGTGGGCATCATTTTGATTTCTTGGTACTCTTGTGAAAGGTGCTTTTGTCTCAAATTCCTCTATTTAGGAGTAATTATAATGATAAAAGGAATTTTTATTGTATATCATCTGTGGGCCCTGATCCTGAGCTCCCAGGGAAGCTATCCTTTAACAATTACCCAGCTCAAAATGACTGGGCAAAACCTCAAAGCATGGGCCTTGTTTCTGCCCCAAGCACATGTTGTACATCTGCTTCGAGAAGAAAACAATAACCAAAAAATGCCAACATAAATATAAGAAAAAATAAAGTACCTCTTTGGCTCCCATAAGATTAAAGACATACTGACATGTACACACTGAAAACATAAGAAAGAGTCTGTCACTTTCTGGAATCTAAGAAGATCCTCATTGTGGTGTGTAACTCTGTACGTAAAACAAAACAGAAAAAAATATATAAGCCTGCCCCAAATGTTCCTTCTCCGGAGCACTCACTTCTTGGTGAAGATTGTGTCTCTGAGGCAGCTGTCCTGACTTGGGTTTGAATAAAGGTCCCTTCCTTTCTCTCTAAAATGTTTTTAAAAGTTCAGTCACGCAGTGTCGACTTTAACAGTGTTTTCTATTTAAGTGAGAAATAAATGTTCCACTCTATTTGCATTGGGAATAGACGAATTGAGGGTTTCTTTAGAAGAGTAAGTCTGCTTTCCAGAAAAGGCAAGGACATTGGTCTATTGAGAATGAAGATAATTACTGCTAAACAACAAGTATGTGTTGCCCCTTTGCCCAGAAACCGAAGCAGGTGTGCAGGCTTTAGGTCAGAGGTGCCTTCTTCTCCCCAGCTGACGGCACTTCTCTGCTCTGGCTCCAAGACACCCGAGGTTTTGAACGTCAGCATCGGAGTCAGCGAGGCAGCTTGTCACAGGACGCCAGTGTTCAGAGAAAGCACAGGTATGTTTGGCAAAATGTCCTATCTATGTCAGGGCTGGAGGTAAAACCTCTCATTATCCCAAAACCTCCTGGGCTTTTCTCTTTTCTCTAGTTGAGCCACAAAGTAAAATTGAAGTAGCTGCCAGCATTCTGGGTTTGGTGCAAGAATTACTTAGTTTCCCTGCAGGTAGAACTTTGCAGGGGATCACAATTTGTCTGTCCATTTATTGCTTACAAATGTATTTTGACCATCTGTTTCCTAGGAACCCTCTTTAATTAGAAAGGGAAGGTGAGATTCACTCTGTGCCTGTTTGTAACATCTAATTTGTTCCTTCATCTAACAGTGTTTATTCAATTGGGCCTAAGATATGGTTGAGTGGCCAGCATCTAGATTTAGGTGGTTTTTTTTCATCTGATACAGACTTGGATGATGTCATTTGACAAAGGTGATGTTTCATCATTGATTAGTTTATTCATCAGAAGAGTTAAAATTAGGGTGGAGGGGAAATTGAAAATTATCCAAAGCGGCCTGTTCCTGTTTAAAAGTTGAGCTTGACTTTCTAGTTTTACTAAATGTATTATCTCAATATTTTGAGGTGCCATATTCTCTCTGTAGTTTCTTTGGTGGTGGAGTCAGAAGGAGAGTCTGGGAATTCTTTTGGATAGTGGCATGCTGGTGGCTTCAAGGGGCTTGGCGTCAGGAGCCTTGGGGTGAAGTCTGCAACTGCTTGCCTGACCCTGGGTGCATCTCCCAGAGGTTTTGTTTCCTCTTATTAAATTGCCCGCAGATAATGTTCTGCTTAAAGGGGAACCCTCCCATCCTATTGGTGGGAATGCAAAGTGGTGCAGCCAGTCTGGGAAAAGTCTGGGGGTTCCTCAAAAAGTTAAACATTGAACAACCACATGATTCAGCAATTGCTCTCCTAGGTATTTACCCAAAGGATACAGAAATGCAGATTCGAAGGGGGTCCATGCACCATAATGTTCATGGCAGTAATGTCCGCAGTAGCCAAACTATGGAGAGAATCCCAATGTCCATGCACTGATGAATGGATAAAGCAGATGTGGGATACATATAAATAATGGAATATGACCCAGCTTCAAAAAGAATGAAATCTTACAATTTGCAAGGATGTGGATGGATCTAGAGTGTATTAAGCTAAGCAAAATCAGTGAGGAAAGACAAATATCCTATACTCTCACGGTTCTGGAATTTCAGAAAAAAAACAGATGAACAGAGTGGAGGGGTGATGAGAGAGGCAAACAAGGAAATAGACTCAACCGTAGAGAACAAACTGAGTGTTGCTGCAGGGCAAGGGTGTGGGGGGAAGTGTTAAATGGGTGAGGGGTATTAAGGAGGGCACTTGTGATGAGCACCGGGTACTGTATGCAGGTGAGGAATCACTAAATCCTACTCCTGAAGCAAATATTCCATGGCATGTGAACTAACTGGAATTTAAGTAAAAGAAGAATGGAAAAAGTGTTCTGCTTCATGAAGAGTGAGGTAAAATTGTAGTGATTTGGGCTGTACTATTCTATAGAGGATAGATGTAAAACACCCTGTTGTAGGATACAATAGAGTCTTATCACATAAGGAGTCCTCAGAAAGCTGCAATGAAAGATTCAGATCTCAGAGCATGTTCGTGTTCCACTGATATGTTACAGTTTGCACAGGTAGGAAAGAAGGTGGAGAGAAAAGAAACAGAAGGGGAAAGTAGGTATGAACCTTTCATTAATTAGCGTTATAGCTCTCTCATGAAAAACTTGCACCAGTGTGATTTTGGAAGCAGCGGGGGAATCGGGAGCTTTGCAGGAGACAGGGGGGAGTTCCAGGTCTGGGTAAAGCTGACAGGGGTCCCAGAGGAGAGCTGAATGCATTCTGCAGCAGGGTGTGTTCAGGGTGGGCTCCAGGGGTGGCTGTGGGTCTCCTGGGTGAGAGTTGTGACAGGTGAGGGCTGTGTGCAAGTTCCTGGCTGAGGACAAGTGAGGCACAGGTGGAGAGCTGGCAGAGAACCTTCTTCTGAGCCACCAGCTTCACCCAACACACACAGCCTCATCTTCTGTCCCTGTCACTCCAATTCAGACTTCTCCGAAGGTGAGTGAGAACAAATCAAGAGCATTCTGAAAAGAAGGGAAAGCATGTGCAAAGGCTCTGGGGCAGGAGAATTCCAGGTATGTCCAGGAGCAGCAAGAAGGCCCTGTGGCCACAGGAGACAGCTTAGGACATGAGCTCAGAGAGGTGACAGAGGGTGACAGAAAGCTATTCCAGGGCTATAACCCCATGAGACGCTGTTTCACTGGGCCATCCTGGCTACAGTGTTGAGAACAGATGACAGAGGGTTGAAGATGGCAAGGCAGGTCAATGACGAAGCTTTTCCAGGAACTCAGACACTATGGACCAAACAGGTGGCCTTGGATGGAGTGGTTAGACCTATTCTGGGTCCATTTTGAAGATGGAGCTCACAGGATTTGCTGATGGGTTAGCTATTAGGAGCAGGAGAACAGAGGAATTGGGGTAACTCCCAGCTGTTGTGTGTTGTCCTGATGAAGGGGAAGGAGAGGGTTTCTCAGGGGGTAGGAGGTAGTCCGTGTTCTGCATGCTGAGGAAGGTGCCTTTCCGGTGGATCTGCTGAGGGTTGTGCCTGGGAGGACCTTTCACATCTACTCCCTCAGCAATGCTGAAGTACAAGTATCCCCCACTTTTTAAACGTTCACAAAGACACTGGGCTTTCTTGAAAGAACTACATTATTACCCAGGATCAGTAAGAGGAAGAGACATGAAGAGGATTTCCCTCTTATGAAAAAAGGTGAACAGTGAGAATCGCGTTCAGCATCTGTTTTGGGAAGAAGCACAACAGAGGCAGCGTGCACCCCAACCAGCTCCTTCCTCTGGGAACCGCTCTCCGCATCCAGCCACCAGCACTTTGAATTGTGTCTGTGAGCCTCTGCTGTGCTTTATCTTCATTTATGCTGGGCCTCCATTGGAAACTTGTGTGCTGAGGCCTAAGAAAAGCCAAAGAGAAGGAATTTTGGAGTCTGAGCACACTGTCTAATTGTTCGTGTAAATTAATGGTCATTCCTTCTTGACACCATTTCTGGTGTGCATGGTTTCTCAGAAGCCCTGTACTTTCAAAGAGCAGGGAAACCTATACCCCATGCTGCATGGTTAGTTTAGTTTCCATGCTGGACAGAACATTTCATGACTGTCGGATTTTCTCACTCAAACATTGAGACTTTCACCGCCTTCACCAGTTTCTACCACCCCATCCCCGAATCTGGCACCTACCAATCTGCTCTCATTATCTATGCGTTCAGTATTTATTTATTCCACGTGGAATGTACATGAGAGCATCTGGTATTGGTCTTTCTGTGTCTGAGTTACTTGGCATAAGGCCCCCAAGGTCTGTGTTTCCATGTCTGGTTCTTGTGAATAATGCTGCAGTGAACGTGGGAGTGCATCTGTCTTTTTGAGGCAGCATTTTTGTGTTCTTCAAATCAATTCTCAGTAGAGCCACTACTGGGTCATGGGGTAGTTGCATTAAATTTTTCAGGAACCTCCATACCATTTGTCACAGAGGCTGCACCAATTTCCATTCCCACCAACAGTGCACAGTGTCTCCTCGTCTGCACACCCTTGACCCCACCTGGTGTCTGTCTCTGGCACAATTGCTGTTCCAACAGTTGAGAGAGGATAGCCGATTGTGGGTTTGACTGATGTTTCCCTGACGATGATTAGTGATGTCGAACAACTCCTTCTGTCTGTTGGCACCTGTGTGCCATCTTTGGAAAGTATCTATTCACATATTCCTCCCATTTTTTTAATAGTTTTTTTGTTTTGATTTGTATGAGTGTTGTGTGTATTTTGGATATTAGCCTCTTCTCACACATATGATTCACAGATAATTTTTTCTTATTGGGTCAGTGGCCTTTTAAGCTTTTGATGGTTTCTTTTGCTGTGTGGAAGATTTCAGTTTGATGTTGTTCCACTTGTTTATTTGTGCTTTTGTTGCCTTTGCATTTGGTGTCCGATCTGAAGACTCTTTGCCAAAACCAATGTCGAGAGACTTAGTACCTGTGTCTTCTTGGAAGTTTATGGATTCAGGTCTTATGTTCAAATCATTCATCATTAAAAATTTTGTGTGTGGTGTAAGAAAGTGACCCAGTTATATTCTTCTGCATTTAGTGTCCAGTTTGCCTGTTACCGCTCACTGAAGACACAGTCCTTCCCTCATGTCATATCTTCTGCTGCTGTGTCGTAAGTTAGGATCATCTACGTGTGGGTAAGTTTCTGAGCTTTCTGTTCTGTTCCACTGACCTGGTGTCTGTGTTTATGCCAGTACCATCCTGTTTTGATGACAACAGCTTTGTAATCTACCTTGAAATCCAGGAGTGTGTTGACTGCACCTTTCTTTCTTCACGTTGCTTTGGGTATTTGGGGTCTTTTGTGATTCCATACAAGTTTGAGGACTGTTTTCTATTTCCTCGAGTAATGCCACTGGAATTCAGACAGGCATTTCATCACATCTGTCGATTGCTTTGGGTACGATGGACATGTTCACATAATTAACTCTTCCAGTTAAGGAGCATGGCGTATGCTACCATTTGTTTGTGTTGCCTTCCAAATCTTTGACCCATACATTCTGCCCCCCTGGACACACATATTTTTCATTTCTTTTCTGCCATGTGTTGAGTGTACTATGTCTTTCTCATTCTTGGTTACTTTTATTTCTAGATTTTTTGTTGCAATTGTAAATGGCATTGTTTTTTTAATTTCTCTTGGCGAAAGTGTGTCATCAGTATACAGAAATGCAAGAAGTTGGGTCATCTGGGTGGCTCTATATGTGAAGCGTCTGCCTTCAGCTCAGGTCATGATCCCAGAGTTCTGGGATTGAGCCCCGTGTTGTGCTCCCCGCTTAGTGAGGGTCTGCTTCTCCCTCTTTCTGACACTCCCCCTGCTCGTGCTTTTTCTCTTCCTGTCAAATAAATAAATAAAATCTGAAATAAATAAAGACAACAGATCTTTGTATATTGACTTTATATCCTGCAGCTTTCTTGAATTTGTTTATTCTAACAGGTTTTTTTGTTTTTTTTTTGAGGAATCTTTCCGGATTTCCTGTCATTTGCAAATTGTGACAGTTTCCTTATGGATTTCATATCTTTCCCTTTTTTAAAAATTGTTATTCACCCTACAGTACTTCATTTGTTTTTGATGTAGTGTTCCATGATTCATTGTTTGCATATAACACCTAGTGCTCATTATGACACGTGCCCTCCTTTTTTCTTTTAAAGAATTTATTTATTTATTCGACAGAGATAGAGACAGCCAGCAAGAGAAGGAACACAAGCAGGGGAGTGGGAGAGGTAGAAGCAGGCTCATAACGGAGGAGCCTGATGTGGGGCTCAATCCCATAATGCCAGGATCACGCCCTGAGTCAAAGGCAGACGCTTAACCACGGTGCCACCCAGGTGCCCCCTGCCTTGTTAAATTTAACCATTCTAACTGGTGTAAGGTGGTATCTCATTGTCGTTTTGATTTGTATTTGCCTGATGGCAAGTGATGTGGAGCATTTTTTCATATGTCTGTTGGCCATTTGTATCTCTTTGTGTCTTCTGCCCATTTTTTGGGTGTTGAGTTTGAGGAGTTCTTTATAGATCTTGGATACCAGCCCTTTATCTGTAATATGATTTGCAGATATCTTCTTCGATTTCATAGGTTGCCTTTTTGTTTTGTTGATCATTTGCTTTGCCGAGCAGAATCTTTTTATCCTGATGAAGTTCCAATACTTCATTTTTGCTTTTATTTCCTTTGCCTTTAGAGACGTGGCTTGCAAGAAGTTGTTGTGTCCAAGGTTCAAGAGTTCTTTTGATTTTGATATGAGACAGGAATCCATTATATTTCTTTCCTGATTGTATTCGAGCCCTCTGTCTTTCTTGGTGAGTCTACCTAAGTGTCAGTTTTGTTTCTCTTTCCAAAAAAGGCAGCTCTCATTTTCATTGTTTGTTTTTTTTTTTTTTGTCTTTTTAGTCTCCGTTGGATTTATTTATGCATCCTTTTTGTTATTTCCTTATTTCTACTAATTTGGGGCTTTGTTGTTTTATTTTCTACTTCTTTACCAAATAAATCAGGTTGTTTTTTGGAGAGCATCATATGGATTGATGAAGACTTGAGTTTCTATGAATGTCCCCCATAAAGCTACTTTTGCTGCATCCCATAAGTTTTGTAGGTTGTCTTTTTCATCAGTGTCAAGGTACTTCTAAAATTTTTTGATTTCTTCTTTGACTGTTGGTTGTTCTGTAGCATGTTGTTAAATCTCCACATATTTATTTAAGATTCTTTAAGTATCTGACAGAGAGTGAGACAGCAAGAGAGGGAACGCAAGCATGGGGGTGGGAGAGGGAGAAGCGGGCTTCCCACTGAGCAAGGATCCTGGGATCACGACCTGAGCTGAAAGCAGATCCTTAACGACTGAGCCACCCAGGCCCCAAAAATCTCCACCTATTTTTGACTGTCTCATTTTTTTCTTGAGACTGATTTCTATTTTCATAGCATTGTGGTTGGACAAGATTTGAAGCAGAAGGTGAAGAGAGCATTCAGATGAAAGGTTTGTTTCCTGGAGGGTTTTCTGCGGGCAGACCATGAGTTCCGTGGGACGGAGGAAGGTTTTGTGAGACGGGGGTGGGGTTAACCCTTGTTAGAATTACTGACTAGTACCATGCAGGCTGTATGCCAATGTTCACACCATAGTCCTGATGGACTTGTACTTCATTAGAAATATTTTCTAGGAGGTGTAGGCATAGCCTTCACTTAAAGAAAGGTGCCATGTGGGTTCATGGCATGACCCCAGGTCAGCAACAAGGATGTATGGTATTGTGGGTGATCAGAAACAGGCTTTCTGTGGGAAGTGACAGAAATAAGGTATGGTGAGCTCCATGACCATAGGTGAGGTCCCGAGTGACCCACTGGGTGTTGGGTTCTGTGGATCTGTCTCATCATGTGCTGTGGAATTCAGGGACACCCTCCTCTCTGTGGATTTGTGTGGAGACAGGTAGACATCAGTGTCTGGCCAGGCACGAGGGTTGCACTGGACCACCACCAGAGGTGCAGCGTGCAGGGGAGCCACTGCTTGGTTTCCACGAAAGCTGACCAGGGTCTGTGACCATGATTCCTAGCAGCTGCAAGGGGCGAGGAGGCCGGGGGTAGTGCACACTTCCTAGACTTGTGTTCAGGACTAGTCTGGAGCACACTGAAGTCAACCACACCGAGCACAGAAGGCATCCAGTCAGTGTAGCTGTGGGCACTGCTCCCATGGTACTTTCGGGCCGGATCCATGCTGCCACCTCCTGCATTTCATCATCATCTTCAAGGTCATGTGCCTCTGCTCTTGCCCCATGGCCTCCGCGGTATTGTCCGTCCTCTATCTGTCCCTCGTCCCCGGTGCCCTGTGCAGTCCGATGCCAGGGTAGCCTTCTTGAGACAAACATCTGGCCCTGATGGAACACTTCCATGGATCTCGTGTGATGCGAGGATGATGCCCTTCCCTAAAAGGGGGCTGCAGATCCCCATCAGGAGAGCCATGTCTCCCTTTTCAGCATGGCCTGCCCACCCCTCAGTCTTGTTCAGGGAAGCTCTCCCCACTTCCTGAGATGACAGCTCTGAACTTAAAAATGAATGTTATTTTACATAAATCTATGCCTTAGTTCATCCATGGCATGTCTTTCAACCCCATTAGTGGGGTTTTTTTTTTTTTAGCAGTTCTGAAGGGCTGTCTGCTCAAGGAGCGGATGACCTGGGCAGGGCAGCTTTCCCTCTCATCTCCCTCAGCATGTCTCTGAGCCCTGGGGCCAGCTGTCCCACTGAGGATTGAGGGACCCGAACCAGCCCATCCTGAGCCCAAGCTGTGTCAGCTCATAGACGGATGTGTGTTGGAGCGGTGGGCAGCTGGCATGGGCCAGGGGCAGGCAGTGTCTCCTTCTCATTCCTTCCCTCCCTTCCTCCCAGAGGTAGCTCAGAGCAGCCTTCAACCCCTACATCTCCAGATCCCTTGACCTGTGCTTCCTGTGTTCAGCTGGTGACCTTGGAGTTTCCCATGGATTCTACCTCCTGTACCCTCTCCTGTAGCAGTTCGTGGATCAGAGGAGGGGTCGGACCCTCTCTGTTTTAGGTCTTCTTCCTGTCCCGCACCAAGCCCACCCACCTTTGCATCTTTCATGTATGTGCTTGGAAGCAAGCCCATCCACAGGGAACCTATTAGCCAAATGGATCCAGGCAATGAACATTGAAGTAGAGATCCAGGATCCATAATAAACCTGCTCTGAAACCTGTCCCAAAGTCTGTGACTCTCTCACACTGAAACAGAAACAATAATAGCTTTCTGGACTGTAAAGTGACATGTGTCTCTACTTCCAATCTTGAATGCATAGGTGCTGAGCCTGGACAGAAAAGGACCATGGCTCCCGTGGGCTGGGATCCATGGTAAGAACTCAGTGAAATCTGAATTCAAGGCATAGAGTGAATAATTATTGTAGAGTGAATCCTCCGAAGTACGGCTTATGCACAGTGCACAGGGAAAGCTTTTTCAAAGAGGTTCCTGAAAGAAAAATCTTTTGTTAAAATTTATTTTAATTCCAGTAGAGCTAACATACAGTGTTACATTCGTTTCAGGTGTCCAATAGTGATTCAGTAATTCCATATATTACTCAGTGGTCGTCAAGAAAAGCGTCCTCTTAATTCCCTTCATCTATTTCACTCATCCCTCTATTCACCTCCTCTCTGGTAACCATCCGTTTGTTCTCTGTTGTTAAGAGTTTGTATTTTGGTGTGTCTCCTTTTTCTCTTTTAGTTATTTATTTTTGTTTGTTTCTTAAATTCCCTATTAGAGTGACATCGTATGGGATTTGTCTTTCTCTGACTGACTGACTTTAGTTAGGATAATACTCTCTAGCTCCATCCATGTGGCTGCAAATGGCAAGGTTTCATTCTTTTTCAAGCCAAGTAATACTCCATTGTGTGTGTATGTGTGTGTGTCTCTCTGTGTGTGTGTGTGTGTGAATACACACATCTATCATCTCATTTGTAAATTTTTCTACAGACACTTGGGTTGCTTCCATATTGTGATATTGTAAATAATGGTGCAAGACACATAGGGGTGCACGTATCCTTTTAAGTTACTGTTTTCCTATTCTTTGGGTAAATATGTGTAGTGTGATTGTTGGATCATAGGGTAGTTCTATTTTTAATTTTTTGAGGAACCATCATACTGTTTTCCACGGTGGCCACCACAGTTTGCATTCCCACCCACAGTTCAGGAGGATTCCCCTTTATCCACATCCTCCCAACACCTGCTCTTTGTTGTGCTTTTGATGTTAGCCATTCTGACAGGTTTGAGGTATTACCTCATTGTCCTTTGGAATTACATTTTCCTGATGATGGGTGATGGTGAACATCTTTTCACGGGACTGTTGGCCATTTGTATTTCTTCTTTGGAGAAATGTCTGTCCATGTCTTCTGCCTATTTTTTAACTGAATTATTTGTTTTTTGGGGGTCGAGTAGTATCAGTTCTATATGTTTTGGACACTATCCCTTTATTGCATATGATGTTTGCAAATATCTTCTCCCTTTGAGTAGGTTGTCTTATGATTTTTACGTTTTCATTGTTCTTCTGCCATGTGGAAACTATTTATTTTGCTGTATTCCCAATAGTTTATTTTTGCTTTCATTTCCTTTGCCTCAGGACACAGTCTAGAAAAACGTTGGTATGGTCCATGTCAAGAAGTTACTGTCTTCCCTCCTGTAGGATTTTAATGGATTCAGGTCTTATATTGAGGTCTTGAAACTGTTTTGTGTTTGTCTGTATTGTGTAAGAAAGCAGTCTAATTTCATCCTTTTGTGCGTAGCTGTCTAATTTTCCCAACACCATTTGTTGTAGTGACTGTCCATTTCCCTTTTGATATCGTTGCTTGCTTTGTGGAAGATTCATGGACCACATAATTATGGGTTTCTGTCTGAACTTGTGTCCTGTTCCTTTGGTCGCTGTGTCCAGTTTTGTGCCGTACTGTCTTGTTAGGATGACTGCAGCTTTGTAGTATAACCTGAAATCTGAAATTGTGAGTCCTCCAGCTTTGTTTTTCTTTTCCACATTGCACTGGCTGTTTGGAATCTTTAGTGGTTCCATACAAATGTTTAGGATTGTTTATTCGAGGTCTTTTGTTCTTTAATTTAAATTCAATTAGCCAACTTACAGTACATCATTAGTTTCAGATGTAGTCTTCAATAAATTTTCAGTCGTGTGTAACACCCAGTGCTCATTGTACCGTGTGACCTCCTTAATGCTACTCACCCAGTTACCCCTCCCAACTTCTCTTCCAGCAATCATCAGTTTCTTGTGATAGTTAAGAGTCCATCATGGGTTTTCTCCCTCTCTGATGACTTCCCATTCTATTTTCCCTTCCTTGCCCTATGGTCATCTTCCTTGTTTCTGATATTCCACATAGGAGTGAAAGCATATGATCATTGCCTTTCTTTCATTGACTTATTCCACTCAGCATAATACCCTCCAGCTCCACCCAGGTCGGTGTGATGGTAAGTACTCATCCTTTCTGAAATCTGTGTAATATTCTATTATATATATGATCCACATCTTCTTTATCCATTCATCTGTCCATGATCATCTGCACTCCTTCCACAGTTTGTCTATGATGGATATTGCTGCTATGAATACTGGGGTGCATGTGTCCCGTCTTCACTACCTCTGTCTCTTTGGGGTCGATACCCAGTAGGGCAATTGCTGGGACATAGGGTAGCTTTATTTATAACTTCTTGAGGAAACTCCGTACCATTTTCAAGAGAGGCTGTACCGGACTGCATTCGCACAGGGGTGTAAGAGGGTTCCCGTTTCTCCACATCCTCTCCAAGATGTGTAGTTTCATTTCTTCTTATTTTTAGATATTCGGCCTCATGTGATATGGCATCTATAGTGGTTTAGATTTGCATTTCCCTGAAGCCAAGTGATATGAAGCATTTATGCATGTATCTTTTGGTCACCGCTACCTCATCATTAGTGAAGTGACTTCTCATTTTAATCCATCTCAAGACCTAAAGCTGGGTAAGTCTCTGAAGCTGGATGATGCCATCGGTTGGAAGTGTGGAGAATTTCAAAAGATCTCCATGGAGAGCAAGTTTAAAGGTCAGTGTGAAGCTACTAATTGGACCCGGGGAGATCTCTGAAAGTGGGGATTGCCTGGGATGGGCTGAGGGGGGCCCTCCGATTTTCCTATGAATCCTTGCTGCAGCCCCAAATGGACAGTTTCCTGCTGTGGGGCAGGCTGAGTCCTCTAGTCGTGCAGAGGTGAGCCCAATGCCTGGTGCCTTGGAGGCAGGCAAACGGGGAGGGACCCTCAGCAGAAGACCCAGGGTTAGGTTAGGCCTCAAGGACAGCAGGTCTGAACTGCCCAGTGCTCAGAGAGCTCCCAGGCCGAGTGAGATGAGGGCACAAGGGCGGGTGAGTGTGAGCCTTGGGGTTTCATCCGGAAGGGCCCACAAAGGTCGGGGTTCACCAGAAGGGGCTCTCAGGGGTTGCCCCAATTCTTGCCCTGAATGCTCTGTTCCCCAAAATGGTGCAGTTAACTGTGGGCTGCAGGCTGAGTCCTACGGTGGGGCTTGGGTGTCCCCAATCCCCCAGAGTGGGGTGCCAGGACCCTGGGGAGGGACCCCTCTGTGGCCAACCTAGGGTAAGGGTTAGGGTCCAGGAGCCTGGCAGGGACATACTGCAGGCTGTGCGGCGAGCTCTGTGGAGGGCTGAGAGGAGGCCATGGGGGAGGGTGAGCATGGGCCTCAGGGTTGGGGCACGGGGGACTGCCAAAAGTGGGGACGGGCTCCGGGGGCCTCCCCAAATTCTCGTGCCCTGTAGGCTCCGTAGAGCCCCCAGGGGCACGGTTTCCTGTCGGGTGGCAAGCTGAGTCCTGCGGTGGGGCACAGGTATCCCAATTCCCCAGGGCTGCAGTGTAAGCCTCCTGGGGAGGCCCCCACACCCTCGGCCGAGCTAGGGCTAGGGTTAGGCCCCAGGAACCCGCAGGCCTGATCTGCTGGCTGTATGGCTAGTTACCCGGGCTGAGGTGAGGGTGTGGGGAGGGTGAGCATGGGCCTCAGGGTTGGGGTGCGGGAGGCCGCCGTTGTTCGCTGGTGGCTCAGGAGGGCCCTCCTGGTTCTCCCACCCTGAATGCTCTATGGCCTCCCAAGGTGCACGGTTTCCTGCGTGGTGGCAGACTGATTCCTGCTGTGGGGCTCAGGTGTCCCGAATCCCCGCGGCTGCGACTTCAGGCTCCTGGGGAGGGGCCCCTCCACAAATGAACTAGGGTTAGGGTTGGGGCCCAGGAACCCCGCAGGCCAGATCCGCCCGCTATGTGGCGAGCTCCGCCGCGGTCTGAGGTGAGGGTGCGGGGTGGGGTGAGCATGGGCTTCAAGGTTGGGTTTAGGAATCGCCGAAGTTCGCCTGGGGCTCTGGGAGCCCTCCTGGTTCTCCCGCCCTGAATGCTCTACAGCCTCCCAAGGGGCACTGTTTCCTGTGAGCTGGCATGCTTTATCCTGCAGTGGGGCTCAGGTGTCCCCAGTCCCTGGGGCTGTGGCACCGGGCCCCAGGGGAGGGGCCCTACCCAGCCGACATAAGGACAGGTCTAGGCCCCAGGAACCCGACAGGCCTGATCTGCCAGCTCTGCGACGAGCTCGGTGGCAAGCTGAAGGGAAGGCGTGGGGCGGGATGAGCCTGGGCCTCAGGGTTGGGGTGTAGGGGGCCACCGAGGATCGCTTGGGTCTCAGGGGGGCCCTACCAGTTCTCTTGCACGGGATGCTCTGTGGCGCCCCAAGGGGCATGGTTTCCTGAGGGGTGGCAGGCTGAGTCCCGTGGTGGGGCTCAGGTGTACCCAATCCCCGGGGTTAGGGTACGGATCAGGGTATGGATTAAGGTTAGGGTATGGGTTACGGTTAGAGTACGGGTGAGGGTAGGGGTTAGGGTTAGGGTAAGGAGAGGGTACGGGTTAGGGTTGAGTTTAGGGGTTACAGGTTAGAGGTTATGGGTTAGGGTACAGATTAGGGTTTAGGGTATGGGTTAGGGTTTAGGGTTTGGGTTTAGGGTTAGGGTTAGGGTTGGAGTACGGGTTAGGTTTAGGGTACAGGTTAGGGTTAGGGTACGGGTTAGGGTACGCATTAGGGTACAGTTTAGGGTAAGTGTTAGTGTACGATTTAGGGTAAGTGTTGACATACGGATTTGGGTATGGTTTAGGGTACGGGTTAGGGTTACGGTACGGGTTAGGGTTAGGGTATAGTTTAGGGTTATGGTACAGGTTAGGTTACGGTTTAGGGTTGGGGTTAGGGTACGCGTTAGGGAATGGGTTAGGGATAGGGATAGGGTATGGTTTATAGTTAGTGTATGGGTTAGGGTTCGGGCTAGGGTACAGGTTAGGGTTAGGTATGGGTTAGGGTCCGGGTTAGGGATAGGGCACGGGTTAGGGTATGGGTTTGTGTACGGGTTAGGGTATGGGTTAAGGTTAAGGTAAGGGTACTGGTTAGGGTTAAGGTACGGGTTACAGTTTAGGGTTTAGGGTTACGGTTAGGGTACAGGTTAGGGTTAGGGTACGGGTAGGGTTAGGGTACGGTTTATGGTACGAGTTAGGGTATGGGTTAGAGTCCGGGTTTAGGGTTTAGGGTTAAGGTTAGGGTACAGGTTAAGGTACTTGTTAGGGTTACGGTTAAGGTTAGGGTACGGTTTAAGTTATGGGTTAGGGTACAGTTTAGGGTTAAAGTTAGGGTACGGGTTAAGGTATGGGTTAGAGTACATGTTACAGTTACGGTTAGAGTTAGGGTACAGGTTAGGGTTAGGGTTAGGGTACGGGTGAGGGTACGGGTTAGGGTTAGGTTTAGGGTTAGGTTACGGGTTAGGGGTAGGGTTAGCTGAAGGGGTAGGGTGAGGGGTAGTGTTAGGGGTATGGTAGGGGTCGGGGTAGGGTTAGGGTTTAGGGTTAGTGTTTGGGGTTTGGGGTTAGTGGTTAGGGTTAGGGTTTCATGTTTAGGGTTTCGGGATTAGGGTTAGGGCTTAGGGTTTAGGGTTTAGTGTTAATGTTAGGGTTTAAGGTTTAAGGATTAAGGTTTAGGGTTAGGTTTAGGGTAGGGTTAGGCTTAGGGTAAGAGTTAGGGGTTAGAGTTACGGTTAGGATTAGGGTTTAAGGTTCAGGGTTTAAGGTTATGGGTTAGGGTTTAGGGTTAGTGTTAGACCCCAGTAGGCCAGCAGGACTGATGCGCCGGCTGTGCGGCGAGCGGAGGTGTGGGCCGAGGTGAGGGCGCTGGCGAGCGAGGGAATAGTATGCAGTGTTTTGGCGCGAGGGGCCTTTTACGTCACTAGAGGCTCGGAGGGCCCTGCCCGTTCTCCCGCCCTGAATGACCGGAGGCTCCCCTAGCGACCCGTGTGGTGGCGGGGTGGCAGTGTGAGTCTGGCAATGCGGTTTAGGTGTCCCCAATGCTGTGCGTTGCAGCTCAAGGCCCCTTGGGAGGGGCCCCTCTAGGGCCGTCCTAGGGTTAGTGTTAGCACCCAGGAGTCTGGCAGGCATGATCCGCCAGCTGTGTGGTAGCAGAAGGCCAGGCCGAGGTGAAGATGCCAGCGAGCTGGAGCGTGGGCCCAAGCATTTTGGCACGGGGGGGCTTGGAAGGTCGCCGGGGGATTGGAGGGCCCTGCCGGTTCTCCCGCCCTGAATGGCCAGAGGCGCCCTTAGCAGCCCGGGTGGTGGCAGGGCGGCACGGTGAGTATAGCGCTGGGGCTCGGGGGACCCCAATCCCTGGCGTTGCTGTGCCAGGCCCCTTGTGAGGTTCCGCTCGGGGGCCAACCTAGGGTTAGGGTTAGCCCCCAGGAGGCTGGCAGGCCCGATCCGCTGGCTGTGCGTGAGCAGAGGGGCGGGCCGAGGTCAGGGCGCTGGTGAGCAGGAGCATGGGCCCAAGCATTTTGGCGCATGGGGGCTTAGAAGTTCACTGGGACTCGGAGGGCCCTGCCCGTTCTCCCGCCCTGAAAGACCGGCAGCACGCCTAGTGGCCTGGTTTGCAGCGGGACGGCAAAGTGAGTCCTGGCTTGGGCTCGGGGGTCACCAATCCCTGGCACTGAGGCACCAGGCCCCTTCGAAAGGGCCCCTCATAGGCCACCCTAGGGGTAGTGTTAGCCCCCAGGAGGCGGGCAGGCCTGATGTGCCGGCTGTGCAGCGACCGGAGGGGCGGGCCAAGGTGAGGGCGCTGGGGAGCGGGAGCGTGGGCCCAAGCGTTCTGGCGCAGGCGGCCTTTGAAGGTCGCCGGGGGCTCGGAGGGCCCTGCCCGTTCTCCCACCCTGAAAGACCGGCAGCACGCCTAGTGGCCCGGGTTGCGGCAGGGCAGCAGGGTAGAGTCTGGCGCTGGGGCTTTGGGGTCCCCAATCCCAGGTGTTGCGGCGATAGGCGACTTGGGATGGGCCCCTCAGTGGCCGACCTAGGGTTAGAGTTTGCACCGAGGAGGCCGGAAGTCCGGATCCACCCGCTCTGCAAGGAGCGGAGGGGTGGGCTGAGATGAGGGCGCTGGCGAGCAGGAGCGTGGACCCAAGCGTTTTGGTGCTGGGGCCTTCAAAGGTCGCCGGGGGCTCGGAGGGCCCTGCACGTTCTTCCGCCCTGAATGCCCGACGGCGCACCTAGCGGCCCGGGTTGCAGAGGGGCAGCAGTGTGAGTCCGGTGCTAGGGCTCAGGGGTCTCCAATCCCCGGTGTTGCAGCGCCAGGCCCCTTGGGAGGGGCCCCTCGGGTGCGACCTAGTATTAGGGTTAGCCCCCAGGAGGCCCTCAGGCCCGATTCGCCAGCTGTGTGGTGAGTGGAGGGTCGGGCGGAGGTGAGGCCGCTGGCGAGCAGGAGCAAGGGCCCAGGAGTTTTCGAGGGGGGGTCCTTCGAAGGTCGCCAGGTGCTCAGAGGGCCGTTCACGTTCTTCCGCCCTGAATGACAGGCGACTACCCTGGCGGCCCGGTTAGAGGAGGGGCGGTAGGGTGAGTCTAGCGCTGGGGCTCGGGGTCCCCAGTCCTCGGCGTTGGGGTGCCAGGCCCCTTCGGAAGGGCTCTAGGGGGCTGACCAAGCATTACTGTTAGCCCCCAGGAGGCTGGCAGACCCGATCTGCCGGCTGTGTGTTGAGCAGAGGGGCAGGCCTAGGTGAGGGCGCTGTGGAGCAGGAGTGTGGGCCCAAGCGTTTTGGCACGGGGGGCCTTCGAATGTTGCCAGGGGCTTGGAGGGATCTGCCCGTTCTCCCTCCCTAAATGACCGACAGTGCTCCTAGTGGCCTGGGTGGTGGCAGGGCGACACGGTGAGTCCGGCGCTGGGGCTCGGGTGTCCCCAATCTCAGGCATTGTGGTGTCAGGCCCCTTCAGAGGGGCCCCTCAGGGGCCAACCTAGGGTTATGGGTAGCCTCCAGGAGGAGGGCAGGCCTCATCCACCGGCTCTGCAGCGAGTGGAGGGGCGGGCCAAGGTGAGGGCACTGAGGAGCAGGAGCATGGGCTCAAGCGTTTTGGATGGGGGGGCCGTTGAGTGTCGCCATGGACTCGGAGGGCCCTGCCCATTCTCCCGCCCTGAATGACCAGCGGCACCCCTAGCGGCCCGGGTGGCAGCGGGGCGGCAGGGTGAGTCCGGCGCTGGGTCTCGGAGGTCCCTAATACCCAGCGTTGCGGCGCCAGGCCCCTTGGGCGGGCCCCTCGGGGGCCGACCTAGGGTTAGGGTTAGCCCGCAGGAGGCTGGCAGGCTCGTTCCACCATGTGCGGTGAATGGAGGTGTGGGTCGAGGTGAGGTAGCTGGTGAGTGGGAGTGTGGGCCAGAGCATTTTGGCTTTGGCTTGGGGTGCCTTCGAAAGTCCCAGGTGGCTCGGAGGGTGCTGCCCGTTCTGTCGCCCTCAAGGACTGGCGACGCCCCTAGTTCCCCATGTGGCGGTGGGGTGGCAGGGAGCTTCCGGCGCTGGGACTTGGGGGTTCCCAATCCCTGGCATGCGGCGCCAGGCCACATGGGAGGGGCCCCTTGGGGGCGACCTAGGGATAGGGTTAGCCCCCAGGAAGCCAGCAGGCCCGATCCGCCAGCTCTGCAGCGAGTGGAGGGGTGGGCCGAGGTTAGGGCGCTGGCGGGCAGGAGTGTGGGAGCCAGAGTTTTTGCGTGGGGGGCCTTCGAATGTCGCAGGGTGATCGGAGGGCACTGCCCGTTCTCCCTTCCTGAATGGCAACGACCCTAGTGCCCTCGGTGCCTATGGGGTGGCAGAGTGAGTACAGCACTGGGGCTCGGGGGTCCCAAATCCACGGCATTGTGGTGCCAGGATCCTTGGGAGGGGCCCCTCGGGGGTGACCTAGGGTAAGTGCTACCCCCAGGAGTCTAGGAGGCCCATTCCGCCAGCTCTGCAGCAGGCGGAGGGGCAGGCCGAGGTGAGGGCGCTGGCGAGAGGGAGTGTGGGCCCAAGCATTTTGGCACAGGGGCCTTCGAAGGTCGCCGGGGGCTTGGAGGGCCCTGCCCGTTCTCTTGCCCTGAAAGACTGGCGGTGCCCCTAGCAGCCCGGGTTGCCACGGGGCAGCAGGCTGACTCCGGTGCTGGGCTCGGGGGCCCCAATCCCCGGCGTTGTGGCACAAGGCCCCTTGGGAGGGGCCCCTCGGGGGCCGAGCTAGGGTTAGGGTTCGTCCCCAGGAGACCGGCAAGCCCGGCGCTAAGTGGTTCAGGCAAGGTAACAAAAATGCCATACACTTATCTGTAAGAAATAACAGTGTACAGGAACCCTCTTAGCCCTAACATCATCCTTTCTGAATATGGAAGCCAGCCCCAAAGTGGTCGTGGAAGTCTGACGAACGCGCTAAGCACTTTTCTCTGAGTCACCACACTATACAGGGAAAGACCAATGTACATCATCTTTCACGAGTAGGAAGCATTAATGAAAAGGTTCTGGAATTTCGAGGACTCTGACCCATCCTTATTGGTAATAAACCACCGTGTACAGGAAAACACCTTCAACTCTCATCAGTCTCCTCAATCCTGACTCCCATTCAACTTTGGATGTGTAGGACTAGGGAAATGTCCACATCTTATTGCTAAGAAAGAATGATGTCAGGGTAATGCCCTTCAAGTCACATCAGCCTTCCTGAAGACGGAAGCAGGAATCAAGGTGGTTATATTACCATGAGGTAAGGAAGATGTGCATAGAAGTGAGAAACAACAGTGGGCAGGACCTCTCTTCCAAGGAACAGTATCTTTGCTTAATGTTCAATCCCTATGGTAAGTGGTTGTGGGCATTTGTGAGGTCAAAATCTTGAGTGTTTTGTAAAACCTCTTGGCCATTCACAGATGAGACTAAGGTAGTTGGGGACTCCTAGGCAGTGATTTGTCCACTGTCAAAAATATGAAAAGATAAAAGAGACAGATGAGGTCTCCTCAGGCATTGTCCTTTATCCTCATCCTCCGTGAGGATGGCCATCTCTGGACAGCTCAGTGGCAGGGTCTCATTCACAGTGGGGGCATCTGTTCCTCACAGACATCAGGCAGGGAAATGGATTTGGTTCTCTGTGCCAGCCCAGCCACAGCTGAGTGTCACAGCACCCTCTCGTGGGCTCATAAGAGTTTCACTGTCACCAGGCAGGTCATTGTATTTGATAAACCACTGTGAGAGTTTGCAATCGCCTTCATCTGCAACCTCCTAGAGGCAAATGCAGGTGTCTGGTACCATGTGAAGTCATGTGAAGGCATTGTGAGAAATTGTCCTTTTGCTTAAGAAAAACATGGCTGGGGCTCCTGGCTGGCTCAGCCAGTTAAGCATGTGCCTTTGGCTCAGGTTATGTTCTCAGGGTTCTGGGATCGAGCCCGGGTTCCCTGTTCAGCAGGAAAGGAGTTAGGGAAATAGCTTAGAACCCACAGAGAATGTGAATAAAGGGGAGTGAAATGGAATTTGGTCTGTGTTTTGCTTTAGGGATTGGAAGTTAGTTTTTTCTCAATTGTGATTGTTCTTGAAACAGAGAAGCTGTATTGTTTTTTTTTTCCTTTAATTTTTTTCTAATAATAATTTTTATTATGATATGTTAGTCACTATACAGTATTTCCTTAGTTTTTGATGTAGTGTTCCGTGATTCATTATTTGCATATAACACCCAGTGCTCCATGCAATATGTACCTTCCTTAATACCCATCACTGGCCCATCCCAATCCCCCACCCCTCTCCCCTCTGAAGCCCTCAGTTTGTTTCCCAGAGTCCATAGTCTCTCGTGGTTCATTCCCCCTTCTGTTTAGGGTCCATTGTCTAAAGGGACAGACAGTGGAAGTT